>NC_138145.1:9211660-9321660 GCF_964199315.1 Orbicella franksi | reverse complement strand
CGATGGTTTTCGATTTTAGTAACTACTGCTGCTTCCTAGATCCTGTTCCCTTTCTTTTTCCATTTTTGGACTGCTGCTTGCAGGAAATAAGGGCGGTTTTTCGTTTTCAGTTATTCGCTTCGGCTCTCCGTTTTGCTGTTTTTTTTTTGGGGGGGGGGGAGGGGGGGGATTGCCCTGCTCTATTTCCGGACGTTGACGGAGTGTCACTCACAAAACGGTTGGAAGTCGAGCCAACAAAATTACTCGATAAACGATAAAGACAAATGAAATAAAATCACAGGGTTCGGTGCCTACCGCCCACATACAGAAGTAATCAAAAAACGACGTAAATTCAAGCGATAAACTTTATTTTATTTTAGCTGTTCCCTATTGGCAGAGGGGATTACGATTCTCCTCTGCTAGAATTTTACGTTCCCACATGAATAAGGTCAATATTATTATTATTACTAGGTTATCTAAAAGATAGTACTGCTGCGGCACATTCTGTTGATAGTGACATATTTAACGCAGTAATTCATCTATCTGCGCGTTCCAAGATTTACTATTAACTGAAGTATTGTCAAATCGTGGTGTCTAACTTAAAATCTGTCCTTGAATGCATCAATTCTTAAAGTAGTGTCAAATCGTGGTGTGTAACTTAAAATCTGTCCCTGTATGCATCAACTTCATGCATGACGACGCATCGATGGTGAGCTGTAACAAGGGCCGGGAAAAGAAAGCACATAGTGATCTGAACTTTTTTTGGACAGAAAACGATACACATCAACCTCCCCTTTACCAGATCGCGAAAACCGAAAGATATGGAAATTGTTGGAGCAGAAATCTAACTTAAAGATTACGTACTAGTACGCATTAAATATCTCTAGAATGTTGACAGACTGTGTCGAGGACACGTGCATCGCGATGTGTGAAAATGCTAAAGCTTTAACTTAAATTCATGTTTGGATGAAAAGGAATAAATCGCAGCATCTATGAAATTAGCGTGTTCTACGGTTTTCGTTTGTTTTAATCATTCTACAAGCTTTAGTAACGACGATTTCTCTTCACTTAAGAATTCGACCAAGGAGGCGAGACCGCTAAGAAATGACATACTAAGTTTAAAATTAAGATGTCACAATTAATCGTCCAGATTTACAAACTTTCACATGCTACATTAAGAACAAAAGGAAGATTTGTGAAAGTCAAGCACGATTTCCTTCACATTGTCTTAAAATACAGGTAAATCAGAGCAAAACATGACCACTATTAAACCTTTCTCACTGGAATCTACGCGAAAAGATGGAGTGACATCGTCGTGTTGAGCGTGGCGCAATGCACTTTGGTAAAAAGTGGCGCACTGCACCCTGGTTAAATGCAATGTATTCTGGTAAAAAGCGATGAATTCGAGAATTCGTGCTCCCTTCCACATATTCTTCTTAAATCCTGATTATGTTGCTGCTCGCTCGCTACGCTCGCTCCGCAGCAATTATCATTATTATTATTATTATTATTATTATTATTATTATTATTATTAGTTATTTTCATTATCATTATCATTGTTATTGGAAACATACGATAATTTATTAAAACATTAAATGTCGAATAGCTGTCATTTTTTTAACTTTTAGCTTCTTTGGTATGCAGGGCCCCTCTGAAAACCACATATGCGACGTGGACACACCTGTTGAAAGATGTTTATTATTATTGATTACATTTTAATTCAAATGAGAAAAACTAACCGTGATAAGGGCTATTATGTCACAAACCAGACAGATAGCAGAGAGTCTAATATGGAGCTTGGCAGAAACGTAGAGTATTTCCAAGGGAACATGTACGGTCAAGTGGTGTTTGTACGATATAAAGGGGTTTTAGCGTCTGACACTTTGATAAAGTTTTATTATTATTTTTTTTATTATTAAGCGTAAGCAATAAACCAAGCCGTTTTCAGGGAAGGAGAAGAATATCTGTTCCCTTCACTGTCTCCTTCCGTCAGGAACATTTGAGCAAGAAACGTCAAGATTTAAGCAAAAGTTTTCCTGTTGTTTTCTTGCCTTCGAGCATATCATGAGCTTTCTTGGCTTCTGACAGAGCAAGAACGGTGAAACTATCCATTTTAATCTTCCCTTGTGAAATCCAATTGAACACATCGTTAGCTCTTTCATTCAATTCCTTAGGCGTGGCAATGTAGTCGAATAACCTTGGGAGAACCACACTGTGTGACCCGGAAAGAAGTGCGAGATCGAGGGAGACTGGGTAACCAGAAGCACCACCGAAAAGGACCATGGTACCACGTGTCGCTAGACAACCGAATCCTACAGAAAAACAAACATGAGACATGAAAATACAAGCTAAAAATATTTCGCGACAGCTTCGTGTGTTTTCCAACAAACTCTGGGAAATGATTCTGTTGAAACTGTGTTCGCCCTTAGATCCGAAATCAACGATTAAGTACTTGTTCCAAAATCCCTTAACGATCAAATCGCACCACAAACGCAACCAGAAAAATGTGGCAAATCCAAGACTTTACCAAGAAAGGATGAGGGGTGAGAGAATCAATCCCCATTTAGGCTTATTCTTAACTAACGTTACGCCTCTCAAGTAATCTCAAGTTTAGTTTTAGACATGGTGCCCAGGCCTTCGGTTGATAATGTTATCAAGCGATTCAAGGAAATATTTTAAAACCACTTGCCATGCGCTGTCTGCGAGAGCAAACTCTGCGTCACAAGATTGCCTATGTCTGAAACTTCTTGGGATTTCCGAAACCGAGAGTGATCTTAAAATAGCCTTAGAGGGATTACCTTGTGGCGAGGCCTATATGGGTGACTAGCACTTCTATGCTCTCTTGTCTTCGCTAAAAGGCCTCTTCTTTTCATCGCTAATACTATTTGTTAGTCCAAGGGGGAAGAAAGCTTGCTGTTGTTGTTGTCGTCGCTAGCACAATACAAACAGTTTTTTGCATCTCTTACAAACACAACTTGCCTTTGTTGAAAGTTGCTTTTCCAACTCCGTCATAAATGACATTGACACCTACACTCTCGGTTATCCTGTTAACTTCTTCGACAAAGTCGTTGTTAGAGTAGATAATAACTTCATCTGCGCCACACGCTTTGGCTTTGTCAGCTTTCTCCTTCGTGCTTGTGGTGCCAATAACATAAGCTCCTAAAATCATCGACAACACATCACTTAGCGATATTGCATCACTTTGCAAGCGCAGCTCTCTGCAATTTTTCGTTGCAGCAGCCGAAGACTTTCCGATTCTCTTGATCCAATCAAAAGGTAGCGCAAATATTCGCGAATCTGTTCGTCCACGTTCCTTAGGTCCGCAAGGCGTACATATGTCCGCTGCAAATTTTGCAGGACAGCTTATATTAATTTGATACAGTCATGCAAGAAGGATGCTGGGTGGGACATACAAAGCTGTGGCAGCTATACAGGTGTGTATTTTGGACCTAACGCTTGCAACCCAAGGTACGTACAAGATATTCAAGGGAAAACAAACGGGGTAGCCCAGGTTCCTAATTGGGTTATAAGACTAATTTTTGCCCAAATTTCGATAAGGTGAATATGTAGTTTCGCCACGTGAACTTTGGTTCTTTTGGCCCTACCATGAATATTTTGGCTGAACCAGACTTGCCACAAAATATGAACCAGGGCTCAACAAACCCCACTGAAGAGTTCCCAATTAATCCAGGAGAGTTAGGATGTAAAATTTACTCCCCTTACACTCCTTTTAACAACAGCAACGTGCTGTGTTACCTGCATTCTTGGCCACTTGACAAACGAGGGACCCAGTTCCCCCAGCAGCTGCATGCACCAAAACCTTGGTCCCAGGTCCCACTGGGTATACTGAGTGAACCAGGTAATGGGCAGTCATTCCCTGGATCATGGATGTCGCTGCTTGTTCAAAAGTGATATCTGATGGAATTTTAACGAGTTTAGCCGCGGGAACAACACTGTATTCAGCATAGCTACCTGTCAATGACATAAAGAAGGCAGCAGCGTGAAATTAATTACCACCAAGGGAATCCACCACTAAATTATTTTTGTCAGTAGATGCCAATAATTTCAAAAGTTGGCAGTTTTCGTCAACTTAACATGTCATTTATCAAGCATGAATAAGATAATCAGTTAAGACATACACCTGTACACAAGATCATTTCTAAAGTAAAATATCAGTGGCATATAAAAAAGAAGTAAATAAAAATAATAACAGATGTACATACATGTATATATTATCTAATTATAATAAGCTGATAACCTCTCACTCCTCTTTTTCCTTTTCCCACCTTTCTATATTATTTACTTTTTCCTAATTTTCTATATACTTAATCTATTTATCAATAAAAATGTTTGTAATTAGATCTTGATAGACTGGCCTGCTTAGACTAGCACTAGCTATTAGCTGGCCAGTGTACCTGTAAAAATCTAAATCAGGGGCGTAGCGTGAGATTTTGAAGGTGTACGCACAGCGCGCAAATACTAGGAGGGTCTGGGGGCATGCTCCCCCAGAAAATTTTGAAATTTAGGGTCTTGGAAATGCCATTTCCAACTATTTCCGCGGAAATTTTTTATAAATAAATGCGACGGAAAATGCCGTAGTTGGTTGTTTCTTTTACCCATTTTTAGAGTTTTCGGTAACCTACAACAAAAAATGGGGTAAGACAATGGTAAAAACAGGGCAAGATGTGCACTCTTTAGACGGGCGAACTCTGTTATAACATCATCAATGTCAATGTCCTTGTGCTTGGAAATGCGCAAAATTGCTAAAGAGCTCAATCTCCCATCTGCCATGGTACTTCGTAAGGGCGTTTTCGATCTCTTCATACTGCTGAAATTACGCTCAGCAGTGCAAGAAATCTCATTCCCAGAGTCTCCGTTCCCCTTGACCAGCGGTCAGAAAACAAGAGCTCTGGGCGCAACCATTTTGAAATAACCAACTTCTGCCCATCCGGTTTCACTGCGCAGTCTGCATCTATGGCGCACGCCTAAAATGGTTACTTCTAGAGCTCTCGTTTCCGACCGCTGGTCAAGGGGAACGGAGACTGGGAGTGAGATTGCAGTGCAAGTTGATACAGGTACGTCAACAATGTTGTCACAGCAACATAAACTCCGGGACAGAATTGAGGGTTGTCATGATCAAGAGTCTCAACCAAAGTCTTTGGCTTCACATTACCATCCATTCCACTCCACTTTTGCCTCCATCTTTTGACCTCGGATTTGAATTCGCCCTTAGAGATGTCCATGTCACTGCTGAAGTAGCAGTAGATATCATTAACGGTTCTTTCTGTTAGCTCAGTGAGCTTTGCTGGAATATAGAATTAAAGCTAAAAGGGTGTTGGCTTCCTAAAACAACTAGAGAGTGAACAAGTCTAGGAAGCCAAATAACATTTCTTGTCATTTATGGATTAATTAAAAGGTACTGGGAAAACAAACACACAGGCCAGTATAATTCGAAATTTAAAAATCTGTCCTATTTTATCGTAACTTTGACAAATGCTATAAGGGAATAAAACTTTTTTTTTCCAGATTTCAACTGTACGCACGGGCGTACATGCGTATATGGACACTACGCCCCTGTAAATTGTAGCCTGCATAGCAGGCATTTCCACAAAAGCATGAGAAGGGAACGAAACTGTGAGTGAACACTCACCCCCTCCTCACTTCTTCCCAGTTTTTTGCTCACCCCAGGCACGCTCCTTGGCTCGCCTGCTCACTCGCAAGCTGGTTTGATCTCTCTGCCTGGAAAAGGAAAGGAAACGGCTGCTATGCAGGCTATGTAAATTGAGGAACAAAATACAGATTGAAAGATTGAAGATTAAATTAAGATGACCTCAAAGAAATTTAAGTAAACAATTAATGAATATCTTACAAACAAAATCCTAACTCACCTGAACCAACATGAAAGTATGCCACATGATCTCCTACTGCCAGACCCTCAACACCAGGCCCAAGTTTTTCAACCACCCCTGCACCATCCACTCCGAGGGTTGCTGGCAGACTGGGTAAAGAAAAAACACCTCCACGAAAATAAACATCAAGATAGTTAATGCCACTGACGTGATTCTTCACTAAAGCCTGCATAAAACAATACAAGAGAGCAAAAACAAAAAGTCACTTCACAGTCCCAGTATTTATAAGCTACCTCGTATGTTTAACTTGAATGACACTCCATCGGCATCTTGATTGACACTTGATCAACATCTTGACCGATACTTGGTCAAGACTAGATTGATTAGATTACTTGCCTGTTCCACGCCAAAATCAATCTCCTTCCAAATTAAACACTAGGAATTTAGTGGTATGTGAAGGGGAGGGTGGGGTGTATAGGGTGGGGTCATGCCCAGGGGGAGGGGCACTCCCTTATATGGGCTATAAAGGTATGTACAGCCCCAAACGGTATGGGTTTTCAGCCGTTTTGGTAATAAATAGGGCATTGATTTTGGCTATTTTGGTCATAAGGTTATGGTTTTTGCACTCTAGTCTTGATATGGGTATGTTTTTAAGAAGAAGCCACTTTTTCATCAATATCGAAAAGAACATCAGCAAAAACCCTTCACAAAGTATATTTACGGCAATTTAACACTGATCTATTCTAGGGAACTAATTATAAGGCAGGTCTGAAACAGGGTACGTATGGCTGGTTTGCAGTGTCACGCCATCAAAAATAAAAATCATAACTATTCATTCAATTAAGTCAAGAAGCTGGGATATGAAAGATGACTGATATATAAACAACCTCGCCAAGATTTAGGTGTGCGGCTTTTCATTCTTCCGTTGTTCGGAGGGACACAAACATGGCGGCCGTAAAGTAACAGAAACATCTGTCATCGAGTTTTGCCATTGAAATGAAAAGTTATTACTCTAGAGCTCCGACACATTTAAATTAACACTTCTTACAGAGCAACAACTGTTTAGTTAGCAAAAACTTTCCCAATAATTCATCTTTTTGACTACTCGAGAGTCTTATCGGGCCGCCATTTTAATGTCTCACAACGCATAAACTTGGAAATTCAAATGTGCCCTATTTCAAAATGAGGAACCCTGTTGAGCTTAAACGCTGCAAAACGTCCAGTTATTAGAGGGTCTTACATCTGATCAAACTAAAACTTCAGAGGGATTGGTAATTTCTAATTTTGGAAAATGATGACGTCACATGAAAAGCGGCAATTGACTTAAGGGTCAGGTCATAAATAGGGTATCAAATTTTTGGTCAGGTCATAAATAGGGTAGAGAAAATCACAGATTTTGGTCATAAATAGGGTAAGGGTTTTGGGAAGCGGGCTGCACACCCCCACACAGGTTTTGTGGGAGTACTGTTCCCCCCCGGGGGGGGGTGTCATGGGTACAGCTTGATCTCCATATAACAACCCTTAGTATAAATAAGCATAATTACTTCATGGTAAGGTAGTCAGGTGAGCTTAAATCCAAGTATTCTGATTAGTTCTTCGTTGGTCAAGCTTTTGTTATGGAAATGGCCACAGGCTGCGTATATCTTTAATTATATCAGGGGCGAATCCAAAATTTTTCTTAGGAGAGGGTACACCACTAACAAATGGCGTAACAAACTGGTGAGGTAAACAAATTTTTGAAAGGGAATAGGTAGAAGGCTCCATCTCAGGGAGGGGTGGGCACCCCTGCACCCTCCCCCTAGATCCGCCCCTGCATATAATAAACTACTTACCAACCTACAATGCAGCTAGCTCGGGCTGTAGTGGGGAATATTGGCCAGCGGTGCTCGTGCCAATATTTCATTCGGCTATGTAAGAGGCTATTATTTTTGCAAAACTAGACTTCAAATTGATGTTCTTTTACCTTGTCTTTATTTACCTTCTAGTCATTTGAAGCCATATTTAGTTGAAAGGTTAAGGTAAGATTATTCCAGTTTACGGAGTATCAAGATCTCGACCTCAGATAAGCTTAAATCTTTGAACGGACATCACATTCCGAACGCTCTGTGATCTTTCCCTCCTTCGACCCTACTATCCACGGTCAAATTTAAGTATTAAAAAGTGAATACACGGATATTGCCATGCGATTGAATCATCCTGTGAACACACTAGGGCTTAATAATTATTACTAAACTATAAATAATTTACCTCGTTCTGTCCTGGTTTAGGAATCGGTACTTCTTCGCATTTCATTTGAGACGAACTCCCAGTTTCGTTGATTACAATAGCATTCATGGCTCTTGGTATATCCTTCACTATACACCCAATTAACAGAACTAAACAATTTAAACTGATATGATAACCGCTAGCTTGAAATATGGACCAGCACGTGTAACCTCGAGGCAAAGGTCGCCAAAAAGGTGAGAAGAAATGCACAGGGGAGGGGTGGGTATGAAGAGTTGGAGTAGGTTAGGGTGGTAAGGGGTGAATGGTTCCAAGCCCTCAGCGGTCGCGATCGTGTCTTCACCAACTTGCAGCTCTGTGAAGAGAAGATGGCCACTTTCCCTTACTGCGCTTTTCTATAACATGCGGACTTTAAAATTCAAAGTGCAACCAACAAATGCGTTTTTCGTTACCGTCAATCAAATGTTTGACTACTGCCGAGTGCGCGGTAATCAAATCGTTGAGCACAGCGCGGACAACGGCAGTAAATAAATAAATAAATAAATAAATAAATAAAAATAAAAATAAAACAATTTCAATACATACGTTTTCAAAGGAAGCCATGCATGCACGAGAATAGATTAATAATTTAGCTGAGAGTCGTAGTAATGACCTTTTTATCTTGATAGCGTACTGCTAAATACATGTATGTTTAAGTAGTTCTGTAGTAGTCTGTTTGTAATGTAATGTACTGTACCTCGATGTAAGTAAATGTTATTTATTAAATAATAATAATAATAATAATAATAACAATAATAAAAAACTTCACTCATAGACAAAACGGCTCATATATAGAACAACGTAATGAGGACATTGAATGAATTGTTGAAGGGAGTGCACATTGTTATTAGGTTTTAAAGACATTTGCGCTGCTAGGTGGCAACAACGTAGTTTAAAGACCTAATCAATTTGACATTTCAGCTTGATTGTACATGCGTAACACATTTTAACAATCTCTTTTTAGTTCAGAGAGTGTTCTAATTAATTAACCCATTAACTCCCGTGCCGCTCCTAACCGGCCGTGATGAGCTTTGGCCTTTGTTCCACTTCTGACGTCATCACCTTTGACCAAAATTGGCATCCTGTTCTGCAGGAGGAAAGGACCATTCTAGTGATACCTAGATCAAATTGATTGACTCAATGGAACCTGAAATATGCACAAAAATACTCAGAAATTTGAGTGAAAAACTCGCAGCAAAATGTTTTGCGACTACACTTAGCTACTCTATGGTAAATATTGCCCGTCTCGATGATGCCTTCTCAGAAAGTTTTGAACTGAAAGCAAGTCCAATAGAAGGTCAATCACTGCTGCAAGAAGATAAGACAAGGAGAAAAAGGACGAGCGTAAAAAAAAAAATTAACGAAATCAAAACGCCAAATTTTGATTTCTGCGTATGTCCGAGAAAAAATGTCGCAAAACCCGCACTAGTGGAAAGAAGGGCATGCTGTCATGTTGCAAATGCCTTTTTGAGAAGATTGGAGCTAATTGGGCCCATATCCAGGCCAAATATCTCCAAAATATCCAAAAAATGTGTTTTTTTTGGCAAAGAGCTCCGGGAGTCAATGGGTAAGGTAATTTTTTAAAACAAAACAAGAATATTATTTTGATGTTTCTATCGACGAAAATAGGTCTTTTAGCTATAGGTTGTGCTTTTCAAAGTCGGCATGTTCATGATAGTATACTGACAAATTAGATGGCGAATAGGACAGTAAAAACATCAGTTCTGACCAGTTTGCAATTACATGTGACGCCGACGGTTAGTGATTTTGAAACGCATTTCTTGCCACTTCATAGGAATTATTATCCTTACTTTGCTCGTTCTGCTCTTCGAGCTTCTTTGGAGCGTAAGCCCTCCTTCCTCTCCCCACCCCTACTCCCTCCACAACTCAAATTTGCTACGTGGGCCCTGCTACTAGCTAATACAAACATGTTAAGCTGTCGGAAATTCCACGGAACAAAAGAGAGTTGTCGGTTTGCCAAAACAAAAAGACTATCCAACCCAGACAGATTTAATCCTTCTTGCCAGTGTGACCTGTAATCGATCAATTTCGCATAACGCCATGCTCTAAAAACTCTCACATTTCCCGACCTTTAAGTTTGAAGGGAACTAGAACTGCTGAAAAAAGGTAAGCGAATTTTAATTCGATTAAGTAACTCACTGTTAGTGTTTATACAAAATGATCACGAAGGAGATCACGAAAGCTAAAAGGAGCTTTATATCTTCAGAGTCAAGCGTTGATAATTGCGTGTTCATGTTTGTATCCTCTCAGTTTTTTTTCGTCAAAGGTTTTCTCATGGGAGGTTCTGCATTCTATCTTATTTCCTAATGAGTCGCTAACTATGTTTCTTCTTGAGAATTGCAAGCGTTCGCTCTGCATAACAATGGTTCGCTTCCTCGGTATCTGAGCGTCGAGAAACTAATTTAAATTAAACTTTGAACGAGCTACATTGAGATAACCTGCATATATAACATGAACGAGGACTGTAATCTCTTCTCTTTCTTGGGAATTACAACCAGAACAGTTTAGCTATAGCGATGTTGACATCTATTTGAATCCTTGGTTCGTTTACTTATAATATTTACTAAATTTGAAAGACAAATAACCACAACTTACAAGTTCAAGACTTGTGCGCAGTGTTTGATTCGTGCTACTTCTCGAAGTGAAACTGAAGAAGATTTTGGAGTTACGTAACCTTTTTCAGAGTATCCGAGATCTAAACGTTTTACGACTTCAATGACGGTTGCCGAGGTAAATTGAACCTTTGAAGACTTTGAAGAGCTTTGTTAAATGCATCGCTAATGCAACATAATTAATGTTTTTAGATATTAATTATACGGAGTAAATGATAAAATCTACTCTATGGAAAGGTTCCATTCGCGTAGATAAACTTTCATCCAAATTGCACGGAAGTTTGATTGATCCGCATAGTGTGCAAAGCAAACAAATTACCACATTAACGAACTTTTCACCGCGAAACTTCTGCAATTGCAAGGAGGACTAAGTTTAAAATTTAAGCCCGTGTATAAATTAAAAATGCAAATAATTAGATCAGCTTCGTCATTTGCAAATAAATTGCACTGATTTTGAAATAGCTTATTCGTCTGGGGTTTCAAGCTTGTGCATGCAGTTTTTTTTCCAGTGAGCAAAAAAAAAAGCTTTCAATGTTTAAGGTATCATGGTAGGTGGATTTTTCCGAAAAATGCGAAAACTTTTTTTTGGCTGTTCAAATTGGGAAGACTGAGATAAATATTTTGCAAAAAGAAAGGGGGAAAGGGCTTTTTTATTTTTTAAGTTAAAGCAAAAAAACTATTTTTGAATATTATTAAGCCCTTACAGCGCGTTGACACCTCTAATTAAAATTCACCGCCAGTTGTCACAAGTAACGCGAATTGCGGTGTGATATTTCATTTGTGAGGTCCTGTTAGGGGTAAATTCCGACAAGCGACATGGCCTTGAAACGGCGACATGAGTGCTATGAATTGGCAACGAACGACAGACTACTCCAGCGAAATAGGGAAAAGCGACACCAATGGCAAGATAGACCGACAACGAATTTCGCAACTGAGATTGCAGTGATTGTCTTAGAGGGTCTACAATAGGGTTCTCAGATCCCGCTTTCCCGCCCATTTTTCCTTGTTAATTCCGCTATCCCGCCCTTTTTTGCCTGGAAATCCCAATCCCGCCCACTTTTCAAAGACGTTTCTGCGTTAATTATTAACACAGAGACTATTTAAAAATAGATATCGTATAAAAGATCACAAAAGAATTCAGTGGGTAGCAGATAAGTAAGCACAAATGATTATAACGTTTCTTTCCGTAAAAGGTTTACTGCTTTGTTTTCTTTTGTCCACGTATCAGTGAAAGAAAAAGATTGTTCATTCCCATATTTAAGAGATGGCCCGTAAATACACTTGACAGTCTCTTTTAAAGCTTTCATTATCTTCACTTTCCTTTAAATCTGGGCTCAGAACTTTTCTTTCCTAATGATGGCACTCCTGCTCGCGCATCCTTTTCGTAATATATGGCGACGCAATTCGTAATGTCGCATACTTCGTACGGTAAATCGCTATCACTGTCATCCGGTGTGGCCATCCTGGTCCAAACAAACCAAGCGCTCTGGAAAAGGTCGAAAGACAAGAAAAACTGGAAAGGATCGGGGAACCAAGATTACAGACACAAGCGTAGAAAACTCGACACAGCTATACGCACGTTTCTGCCGGTTTTTGCGCTGGTCAGAGGTCATGTAAGAATTGAAATCTCTTATCCCGCTCGGTTCCCCTTATGACTCCCGCATCCCAACCATATAAAAACACGAAATCCTGCTCCCGCTCCTTATTGTAATTCCCGCTTCCCGCCCCTGTTTTCAGCTCAAATCCCAAATATCACGACGAAAAAAAAGCCAAATCCTGCATCCCGCCAAACCTATTGGGGACCCTCTGTTTTAAACGTCTGAGTTGAAGTGAAGATGCATTTCCAGAGTTTTAAATGTGTTTTCCTCTCTCACGCGTGATGTCGACGGGTTGTGAAACCCAGGCTTTCTTATATATGCTAAAACGTCCACGTCGAATAAATAGAGTCCGTCATTGCTGAGTATTTTTTTCTCACTCTCAGCTGAGTGAGCAGTGCGCTAAAACGCCTAAAAACACGCTTAAGGAAAAAGGAAAGAGATCTTCGAAAGTCTGCTTCATATTTTTATTATTGGGTCACCAGTAAAAGAATATGAAGCTGTATTATCAACAAATGGCATTATGGAAGGAAAAGAGAGACAGGGTCCCTCTGGATATCAGCCTCGTCGCTGAATGGGCCACCCTGGCTAAATAAAGTTTACCTTTACCTTTACCTTTACCTTGCCAAGGTCTTCTCGTCTTCAACAGAAGGTAAGGGTTACGCCAAATTCAAAGGAAAATTATAGATAGGAGAGATTATTCTGATTGAGGCTGTTCAGATTTTGAGTTAGAGAACGGTTGTTAAACATAAACATAGTAAAAATATTCATAGGTTCGATTGTACTTCAGGTCCAAATACTGCCTGGAAAAAGGCTGAAAATAACAATTCCAAGCATCTAAATTTCAAAATTTCCCGGGGTGAGCATGCCTCCACATCCCCTAGGAGGTTAGCAACTTCAGCGCTCGAAAGCATGCCCAAGCCCTTAGAAAGGATGCCCCCAATATGCCCCCAGCATGTCCCCAGCCCCTTAGAAAATTTTGAAAAATTGAAGTAGCTAAGAAGTCTTTTCCTTCATTCTGAGCCGAAATGTGATGCTTTAAAAGTAACCATAAAGTAATCATTAAACCCACTGACCGCAGAAATGCTGGCTCTGCATAAGAATTCCTTCTGTTGAAAAGTGTTCGAAGCAAGTGCAAAGCATACAAGGATTAAATTATATCCAAAGAGATACTTAATTATATATGTACTTGACTAAAACAGCAAGGAACCTTCAATGTGTGAGAAATAATAGTTTCAGCGTGAGAGCGCAAGATTGAATTCGTTTGCGTGAACCTCATGCTCAATGCGTGAGACTTGAGAGCACTGTGTCGGTTTTTTTTTTGATAACTGAACAAAGGTATTATGATGTGTTATACGTGTAGCTTCGTTTCAATCGAACGAGGTCAAATTTCCCGACCGTGACAACTCCTCTGAAACGAAATTCCGACAGGCGACATAGGAATCTTGCGAAATACTGACATGGCTGGTGGCAAAATTCAGACAGGGGACATGGGTACCCTTCCTAACAGGGCCTCATTTGTGCACGCGAAGTTTTCTTGATCTGGTTGTTTCATCGCAAGTTGGCTTTCGTTCTTGCCAAATTTTCTTTATGTCAGGACGAAAAGTTCTTGCCCATTTTCGTCTTTGAAGAGACCGAAGAGGCGAAAATCTGGTGGAACCCACAGGTTCAGAGTCGAACAAGATCTTTGGCTCTGAGCGACCGTGGGTCGCACTGTAACCAAGGAGAATGGTTGAAGGAACTCGAGGACACTAGTCCCGCCAATGAAGCTAAAGGACAAAATACAACAAGTGCTAGTCGCACGAAATTGTTGTAGAACGGACGCGATTCCGAAATTTCCACAACGAGAGAGTCAAGCGCAGATGTAGATGTTGACTATGTAGACCTCGAGATTTCCTCTTTTTCATGTTTTTTGGCTTCACGAGGCATGGTTTCAAAAAATGTCTGGAGAAAGAAGGAGCCTAAACTTAAGCAACATAATACCAATGCCGCCGACGAAATCTTTTAAGTAAAAGATCACGGCAGTTTAACTTGTAGTTTGTCCCTTCTCGGACGACTTCACTGCAACGCGGGTTTCCGCGCCAGAATATTAGTCGTCTGTTTATTTCAAGTTGTCATAACCCATTGTTGTGGTAAACTGACCCATGCCGACATCTGTCAGTGCGGAGGGGATTTTTAACACCTATTCATACAAATCTCATAAAAGGTTGTTCGTGTTTTTCGCGATAAAATAAAACTGCATATAAGGTTGAACATTTTTACTTCGTTTACGCGAGTCTTCCGATGGAATTGGCTGAAAATCGGCAGGTATGTTCTAGGATACCTCCTTCGAAAAACCGTTTCGGGCTTTGTTTAATTTCAATTCCGTTTCAAAGTTATGGCCTTTATTTGTAGAAAGAAATGTCCGCATTAAAAATATCAAAGTTTAGGAGGGTGTATAAAAAAAACAAACAAACCACATCTGGAAAATCGTAGACACGATTTTTGAGGGTGTTGTCTGAGAAAACATTTCCGATGTAAATCGCGCCGCTCCGATAATTCACGCGCGGAAGCGAACCGGTTCACTGAGCCAAGCAGTGTTTCTGGGTATTTCTTTTAATATCACTGCGACAATAACTTTTTGGAAAATTTCAAAGATATGATTGTATCCTATAACTATTAAGCTTTCAGAAAATGTTTAGGTTGATGGGGTTTTCTTTCAAAGCGCCAGCGTAAGATCGCGATTTCCAAACACTGTCAATCCACCCACCATGATACCTTAAAGTGCATCCAAATACTGACAAATAAAGAAGACCTAATCGACGCGAATGAAATGTTGCATGCAATTGTCAAACCGACTCGTAAAAAGGGACTGGGTACGAGGATCTAACCGCTATCTGGACGAGGATGTTCTCTTATATTAGTTTTGAGTTTCCTGATGAGGGGAACGGCTCACTAAACTCAAGTTAAACAAAAATAAAGAGCCGCATCATAGCTTATTTCCTGTTAGTAGAAATTACAAAGGATTTTTTTTTAAATGTTTGCCATTCTTTCGTTATCTTGCCATCAAGTCCTTTAGTTGAGCAACTTGGTTTGAAGTTAAAAGAGTCTCCATCAACAATACGGCAATGCTTGGGATGCACAGCTCCTTGTCGTAAGCTAAGGACACAATAATTGCGTTGGTAATCATTTCTTTCTCGTAGCACTGGACCATGACAATATCCGTTGTTGAAGAGGTGCAAGTTCTTATTCGGCAGTGGAAGGTGACATCAATAAATGGTACGTTCAGAGAGGAAACGCTCTTAAAACCAGCCTCGTTTTTATTACGATAACCGAGCGAAGCCTGAGATGAGTCTGAGATGGCGCGGTAACCCGACTCACTGATTACTGCCGTGTCCAGACTCCCCTCAGCCGAGAACACCTTAAGACTACTTTAAACTGACCAGTTTTTTTGTCCATTTTTAAGTTGAAAGGCAGCTGGATTTCTAATTCTTCTTCCGTTTTATCCTCGTAGGTTTGAGCGGTTCTCTTATTGCGGTATTTTCTCTTGCTGTCCTTTACGAGTTCATGTCTTCTTATCACAGTTACCTCGACCTTCCCGCCGCCAAAAGATCTGTAACCCAGAAATCTTCCACAACCAAAAGGTTTGTGTCAGTATCGCTTTAACAGTCCGATCGTGGCTAAACTCACGGTTGACATTTTTGTTTTGTCAGTGAGAAACGTTATTCTTTGGCAATAAATTTGTGAAACTTTAAATCAGGCTTTAATGCTTCCAACGCAGATGTTCTTATGGCTCATTACGCACTCCTCAGGAAAGAATCACGGCACGAGACCAAAATTGTCTGTTAGCTCAGGAGGCTAGCATCGCATGAGCATCACTTGGAAAAGTCAAAAGTCAAAAGCCAAAAGCCGAAAGACTTATTTCAATCAATGGAACCTACATATAATGGTGTAATGCTGTTACAAATTATCCCATTAGTGTACTGAAGCTTCCAGAGGGGTGTTCCGATGAGTTACGCGTGAACAAGGTTTTTGGTATCAAAATGAAAACGTCGCGCAGCCCTTTTCGAATTTTTTCCTTCGGTCTTGAAAAAGTCATCTAAACTTATTTTTATTTGCCATCAATTCAATGAACATCTTAGTGCTCTAGCTAGGAATATCTAGTGTATGAGCTAATTTACTCATGGGCTTTGACAGAAATGAAGCAAAAATCCTTGTAATAGCACTCCGTTAACACCCTACACTGTCTTACTATTTCAGAATACAAGATCACGTTTTACGGACAGGCTCTTATCTTCTGAATGCCATAGCAGGTTATCTGTTGATGTTGGTGGTTGGCACGTGGAACATTTGGCTCTTTGTGTCAATTGTCACTGGATTAGGCTTTGGTTATTTTTTATCAAATCCGCTGTACACATGGTACCGTTGTAGGGAGTACCAAAACGTAAGAAGAGAGGATGGGCGGAGAAACAAGAATTATTACAGAAGTAACGGGAAACAAACTCCAGGACAACGACATAGATATTCACCGTCTTAATCAACTATGCTATTCTATTCCGCCTGGGAAGAGATGGAAAAAACACTGGAAATGAGCGAAGTAACGACATGGAAAGAGATCGCTCTACTTTGAAAACATTTTTTTTGATCAGCTCACATTGCTGACAGGCAGAACGGGCATAGAGCGAGGCGATTCATATAATTCTGTGCACGTTTATCAACCACTTTACGAGTCGCGATCCGTAGTTAGAATCATATCGGGGAAACTAACTTTGTTCCTTCAGATTCTTTCAAGCATGGCAGTGCGATAGGAAGGAATCTCAAATAGGACTGAAGAGGCGAAAAGTTGGCACATTCCCCGGCACCCTACCCCTGAGGACATGTGTGAGCTTAACTGACAAGAACAGTTTCAGAGGTTCTGGGTTTTGTCAAATCCAACTGATAGTCGTTCAAAATGTTCAAGGCTTTCGTGTTCTTCGCTTAATTTTTGCAACATTCAACACAGTCTCTTTTGTCTTTCTTATTTTATTACTGAAAACATTCCTTTGCAGTGAGACTTTTTTATAAAAGTTCCTGTTGAAAATAGAGCGAAACATACGATGTTTATCAAAAACGTTACATTGTCATAACGACAAGATCTATTCTAAAAACTATAGTATTACATATTTATGTAAAAAGAGTAAACGATATCTTAAAGAAGATTAACAAAACTGAAAAGACTTCTATTTTAAACAAATTTCACTTATCAAAACTGTCTTTCTGAACTCTTTTGCAAACCCCCAAAACTCTGCAAAATGATGTCCACAGTTGAAAAAAGGACCTTAATTCGTCCGTTGTTTCAAGGGTCATGTGACATACACTCAAACAGGAATTTCCGGTAACATCATACACCACATAATCACCAGTCCATGTAGCTTGTCATCCAGGTAGAACGAGGAGGAATGGGGAGGAGATATGAAAAGCTTCCTCCTCATTCCGCCTCGTTCCTGAGACTTGCAGCTGATGGCCTTGTCGCTAGCACCACAATTACAACAAAAGGCAAGCTGTTAAATTCTCATTCTCAATTCATTCTTCTTCAATGACCATCTTGCACGAAGATGAAAAAGCCCTACGTTGAAATTTGCTACCGCAGTTTCCATTAAATCCTGCTTAATAAAATTTCTTTGGGTCTTGCAGCAGGTGCCAGTGCGCCACTGGTTTGTTGGCAGTACGCACTTCCCGCCAGTGACCAAGTTCTTTTCCTGTGGCGTGCGCGCCAATTGACACGCAGCCGATAATCATGTTTTCGTGCATGACCGACAGTAGTAGGTCAACTGAGTTCATGGCGTCCATTGCTATGTCGAACGAGACAGCCTCGTTAAACACAGGGTTTAGTGATCCCTTCCTGGTGGAAGTTTTCTTCTTTTTCACGCGTTTCCCTGCCACGAGTAGATAGACTTTAACATATGGATCTACGAGTAAAAAGTAAAGAACAAGAAATTCAAGTCGTTAGCGTCCACCGGCCACAGGAGCCGCGCATCAAAGCAACATGCTTACGTTTACCCTTTCCTATCTTGAGTGAAAAAGCATGGATGTGAAATTTACCGTGGGGATGAAACAAAAGCTACTGAGCTACTGAAGAACAACATCTAGAAGGATGTGACTTTTGAATGGTCAACCTATGTGGGAAATTCAAAGGCTGGTTTTCACTAGCGGATATACATAAGCACTATCAAACAACGTAGATAGACACTGAATGATTTGATGATCACTTGCGCAGAGTTTTTCTTGGAAAATTTCCAACATAAGTCGCCACTTATAACCTTTTATCTGCATCAGCATATGTTGTTTATAATGATGCATATGCGTTAGAGAAAATCACCATTTATGTGGTCGCATTTTTAACTCATGTGAAAATTTTAAGAGACTGATTGTCGGAAAATGCACTTTAGTATGTTTAAATATGACTCTTTCGTGTTTTGTTTTCAAAACATTCGGTCTTTCAGAAAATAGAGCTAAAATATGATACTTATCCCAGTAAAAAGGATGAAAAGGAAATAACTAAGTCAACTTCGTCAACTTCGCAAACCTGATCCTTTAATATTGACCGCTGGCAGATTGCGGGCCTTGATGACAACAACTGTTAGTCTCTCCGCGGACTTGAGGTAACCAAGGGAAACCATCAGTTCTCCTAAAGAAACTTGTTTCTAACAGAAAAGTAAAATAAAACAAACCAATTCATAAATTGCTATGAATGAATCGACCGACTCCGCTCGCACCGTTGATCAAGCGAAGCGGCGGACTGAATTTCTGCCAATGACTGATTTATGGCTGGCGAGACCAAAATCCAGAAGTTGCTGAGGGCGCCATTTATTTCTTTACCGTGTTCAGTTAAGAGATACGTTATATGTCTAACTAAGGAGACCATTATCAGACGGCATTTCAAGTGAGTTTGTTCAATTATAGAGTGGTGAGTTTCATTCCTATATGCACCATGTCCTTGTAATAAATATCAACGCATGCATACCTTCAGACTCGGTCTGATGTCAGTACGAAACACATTGTCTTGAGATAGCGATAAATCAGTCAGCGGTAGAACCACTTGTCCAATCACATCGTGACGTGACGATGAATCAAATGACAGGAACGTCAGCCATAATGTCTGAAGCTGAAGCTCCTTGTAAGTTAACTATGAAAGGACAAAGAACTTAGTTTAGTCTATTATGCCTTAACTAAAAAATGTCGTGAACTTTAATTCCCTATTATTTATGTTCCACCATTGGAGTGACATACCTGTGGACCGGCTTGAAGTTTAAGGCATGCACTACCAACATCCTCAATTTATTTCATGAATTTCCTCTCTTGCATTGTCTAAAGTGGGAATGATATGTACGCTCGCAACGCGTCCAAAGGGCTTTGCATTTTTCCTTACCTCAAATTCGAAAGTCTCATCGAAGCGAGGGTTGGTAGTTTTCTTGTGCACCGTAGATTGCAGTTGATGTCGGTAATCAGGAAGCAGTTGAACGATAACATAAGGGTTACAAGGCTTGCTCCATTCCTTTTCAAGCGGTGACAAATTCAGCGCTTTGACGAGCCTTACCGTGAGAACGGACCGGTGCTGATCAAACTTAACAATAAAATGAGCCTGGCCAAGATTGTGAGAAGAAGAGGCACCATCAGGACTACCCGGAGAGAGAGCATTTTCATCCTCCTGTGCAATGGAGATTACAGAACAACACGTCAGTAGGAGGTAATATTCGGTACCCGGGGGAAACTCCCATATGACAATGTCGGGGATGCTCGTCGGAAAATTTGAATTAAACCCCAAATGGAGACCAATCTTGGTGTGGCTCAAGCTTTATTTGACCCCTAAAAGATACCACTTAAAACGGAAAAGGCTTGATTACCAGCCACTGTTTAAGACAGGATCCCGCATTAGAAGATCGGACTCACGAGACGCGAAAAATTGAGCCTAAATATGGAAATAAGTGCGTTTTTTTTGTGTGATTATTTCTTCCAGTGCACCCTAAAAGATATTCTGACAGCTAAAAATAGTGGCGTTTTGTCATCAACACCCTAAGTGAGACCAGAATCCTTGATTTATGCCCCTAAGTGAGACGACGAGCACGCCCGACCTTTTCATATGGGAGACCCCCTGGGATTCAAAATTGCTAGTGAAAAGTTCAAAATTTGTCCCTGGTGGATATTAATATGCATTTCGGGCAACCCCGCTTTCTTTCGAAGGGTGACGCAAAAGCCAGCGCAAGAAGAAAAACGGCCTGCAGTGCGCTGTTTTTTTTCTTCTTCTGAAGGATTATCAACATCACTTTGTCTGCTTCCCTATAACAGAGCTAAACGAGAATCTTCCACAGTTGCTTACTTTTGACGGAACCTTTGCAGAAGCACTGTGGTTAGTAAATTAAGGTCTGGGAAATATTCTTTCGAAACTCCGACGAAAAGCACCCATCGAGTGACAAGGAATTAAGATATTTCTGTTAGACCCACCTCAGCAATAGTTGTATAAAGACTCGGATCCAGGCTACCCAAATCATCAAAGAACGACGGAGTACTTGGTGACCTGGGAGTCAGTGGGGTGGTTGGACTCCCGGGTACTGGTGAAAAGTCCACGACCGAGCGTCTGTTTAGAAGAGGCTGGACATGAACTTCATGAACCTCACCAACTAAAATAGGAAGTGCGAAACAACAAGTGATCAGTTATAGACATTGCTGTGTCTTGTACCATGGCTCAAGTGTCGTTGTGCTTCGCCTGTGAAACGCAGCGAAACGCGGATCGACTTACCGAGTGTAACAGGCTCACAACTCCACGCGCAGTGCGCCATAACTAGGGAGGGGCGGCTAGGGAGGAGAAACGGCATCGTCAATTAAAAATGAGGTCTTATGGCTGTATGTGCATGCCATTTGGCACGAACACTTGAGCACACAGACTTGAACTGTTAATTGGATTTACTGTTGATCTCTGCTCAAAATGTCTGGAAATTCCGTAAATGGCTAACATTATTAAAGCACTCTTAAAGCTATGATGTATCAGTATAATGTCTCTATAAATCAGTTGCCCCAATCTTATAATAACCCAAATAATGACCTAGAATTTTTGTGTTTCATCAACTACTGTTCCGAAAAAAAAAGGACTTTTTGAGAAACAACACGCATCAACCTACCAGCACTGGATTTGTGTGCACTTGTGAGCGTGTTCTCACTCTCGCTCGCCCCTCTACCTCACTCACCATTATTACTCGAGCGCTTGCTAATTAAAGATTCAGTGGTCAGCATTCCGATCAGATACCCTAAAAATACTTGACGCATACATCAGTCCCGGCCTGTCATATAGGAAATAAGGCAGTTGTACTCAGGCTGAACCTCATTTTCCGTAGCACTGAACTGACTAGAGAAAGAAGCTAAAGTTTGTTGTTTGTTTGACATTTTGTTTGTTTGCATTCTGCCACTTTTGGAGTATCTTACCAGAATAGGGCGGAACAGTTGGCGGTTTAACCGAGGCTTCCAGTCGTTTAGGACTCGGTGGCGTATCCTTAGCCGAACCAGGCCTGTCCCCTTCCGAAGGCGTGCCGATGATAAAACCGTAGTTATAACCCATTTTCCGATTGTCCCGTCGGATGACGTAAGTTTTATACGACAGAACTCCGACGTACACAAGTGTTATAAGCAGCAACAGACCAATCAGAGTGTACGCTATGATCCACAATGCTATAGACATCGTTGGCAATTTTCTTTCTCAAACGTTCCCCCGTAATATCTGTGAAAAGAAATAAGAATTTTTACTTTATCCCACAGTTCAGACATATGATCTTCATATTGTTTTTCGCACTCGCTCGCCGTTTTGTTCCCCTTTCGTGTTTTTTTTTAGAATGAACGCCTGCTACGCCGTCCACATCTAAATGTACATATTAAATATACGAACTCACAACGTGACCAGCTCCCAGTTGGCTTGCATCGGTTCAAGACGGAATTTTTTTCAGGCTTGATGTTAGCCTGTGAACAGGCTCCCGGCAAAGACGGAAAAAAATTCGGCTAGCGCGAAACTGAAGAATTCCGATAGCGAAGCGATCGGGGCGGGACTTCGAGCTCGCCGGGAGCCTGTTCGCAGGCTAGCTTGATGTTCGAAAATGCAAAAGTTGCGTACAAAACTGTGATGATACAAGTTATGTGGCAAACTTGAAAGAAAAGATAGATAAATGCGATCACCATTCATAAAATTCTAAAACAATGGATTTCGTTCAAAGCTTACATATCTCTCTTCTCCTGCACAGTTGTTATAATTATGCCGCGAAGAGTCATCAGAAAAATTCCCTTTCGATGAGGTAGCTGTATAGAGGTGTGTGTACTGTCCGTGTGTAGCGAAATTTTATAATGGAGTAACGACCGATCAAATTGGAGCCCTTATTTATCAGCTGTTTTATATAGAAGGCAGACGATAAGAAAACCTATTGACGAGGAGTTAACCATTTATTACCTAAAAAATTTATTTATTTTCGAAAATAACATGTCATTTTTGTGATCCTTGTAAAAACAACAAAAAATAAGCACCTTGGCGAGGTCAAACATTTTCGCTTCATTAGTATCTAGACACATGTCGTTGACTGCACTTAGCGTCACCTCTCCACAACGATGGGCCAGGATTGTTTTCGTCCATGACCAGCGTGCGACGATTCTGCACATCTTACTCTTACGGGATTTTCTTTACAACGAGTCGCAGTCCCTAGTTAAAGCCCAGGCTGCTTAATCTTCACCATAAAAGGTCCCATAAATGGGGCAGGGCCAATTGTTGCATATTTAATTTCAAAATTTCAAAGTATTTTTAGGGCACGAGTATTTTGTGTTCAGTAAATTTTGTCATCATCCGCTAAATTCCGGAAAAATCTTTTTTATGACTTGAAAAAGGTCGGTGAAGGTCAACATGGCCGACTTACACCAAATGATTTGTGGGCGGATCATAAGTAATTTGGCCTACTGTTAGGAAGGATAATTAGACTTCATATAAGATCCGACGTATTCTCAACATTTAAAATTAGTTTCCTAACGTTATGATGCGAAAACCTCCAATCGGTCGAGAAATCTAAACCCGCGTCTGCCTCTTAGGCTCTTTGGCAATCAGTGACCTCAATACCGTTGTCAGGTCCGAACAGACTGAAGCCGCGCCGAAAGCGGAAGAACAAATTTTTGTGGATATTTCAAATATGGGGCTGGACTAACTGAAATATGGAAAGAACTTCGTGAGGCGACAAGCTTCTCTGGATAGTACCTGAAATCGCATGAAATGATCCCTATTTTGCTGTCGTTTAACTTTTTATTTATAACTCATCATAGAAGAACAACCAGACTAGGACAAAAATTAATGGAAGAGAAATTCTAATTTTTGAATATTTTAATTTTTCATTAATTACTTAATTAATGACCCCAGTCCCGCAACATAAGACTCTAGACTCTCGTTCTCCGGATATCTATTTGTTTTCTGTGAAACTTTTTGAACGTAACTGTCTGCAAATATCTCAAGAAAACAATAAAAGGCTCCGGAAACTCTTACCTTTAAATTTGAATCTTTTTTTTTAGTATAATTTATTAACACACTACAACCTCCGTTAGGCTTTTCCATAAAAAGTCTGAGCCTTGGAATTATAATTATCGAGTCTGGAAATATTTTTTCAGCCAGTCGTTTCTAAAATCCGCTAAAATTCGCTCACTAGTCTCTACCAAAAATATAAAACATCAGCTAATAGTAAAGATAATTCAACTGCTGAACTAAATGAAACATTAAAATTTCGATACTTGGCATTTATATATCAGAACAACAACGGAATTTTTTATCAGTACACAAATTTACTTACCTAGCTAACGAAACACAACCCTTTCCAATCCACAATAGTTGTCATCTTCCAGTATAAAATGCAACTGTTAGCCAAATTTATTTCCCTGTAAGATCGCTGCGTCGGCCAACGGTCTTCAAAACATGCAACCTCGCGAGCGAACAAAGTTTCCAAACCGTCAACCCATAGTCACGGCCAAATATTGCTGTATGTACTGCTTTAGGTTTGGGTGGAAAAAACGCTGGGTGACCGCTTTGCTACCCTATAACAGAAAAGAGATTTGGCCTAGATGAATAAATACAGTAAATGACTGTTCAACGAGACGCCTATTCAAATTTGGAGCGCGTTATTTCACATACAGACAAACAGAGAAAATCTGACTTGACCTTTTTGACTCGCAGGGCGTATCAAATGCCCACGTCACGAATTTAACGGGAATGCATGCGTTGCCAATTTCCGATAACAACAGGATGCCAAAAATATTGTAGGGAAAATATTTCAGAAAAGGGTGTTTTTGGGCCCTTGAAAAGCAAAATTTGATAAAGCTTACAGGGTTTGTTGACTTTTTTAACAGTTGTTTTGGATTGATATTTTCGAGTAGCGGTTTTTCCGCGTCACTGGGCACATATCAACGGACTTTTTGTTTATCAGCAGTAGCTAACATTCACATTGCTTTGTTTATGTTTAGTGAACTGTGACTTACTTCAACAACAAGCGACGCTTTCATGATTCTCGAGGTTATTTTTCGGGGAAGTGAACAGAAAACCTTCTGGAACCGGGGTATCTAACTTCAAGGGAAAATGGGAGCAATTAAACGGGATGAATGAAAACAAGTTTTATACTTCTACAAAATTGAACCGTTTATCGCGCTGCAGTGTTCCCAGCAAGGGACGCCAAAACTAAAAGAGCATAATAAAATTTGTCTTTTAATGGTATTCTGGAAGAAGCGTGAATATCTATTCCTTACAAATGCTGTTTTGTACCAATTTTAGAGCGGCCTTTTCTTAGGCTGTCCAACAAAGTGCTATTTCACATTTTTTTTTCCGATTTCGAACAACTGCTTACTGTATCTACTTTTATTTCTGTTGTTCCAATTCGCAGGCCACAATATTCTTTAGCTATGAAAACCTGCCTTGGGGGCAAAAAGCACCACCCCTACCCCCAAGAGTTAAAGAGCTTGCTCTCAGGATAATCAAAAGCTTGAGGGACTGTCAGCTTCTATCAAAACACTTCATAATACGCTCTCATGTGTTTTGACTTTTTTTTTTTTTTACGGGAAACCCTACTAGCTGCTTCGGAATACAGTGCAGCTCAGATATATCCGAACCAAAATATACGCGTAATTCGCGTCAGCCCAATACGCGTATACGCACATACGCGTATGCATATACGCACATACGCGTATGCATATACGCACATACGCGTATACAGTATATACGCGTATACCTGATTAGTATGTATGAGCTAACCTATTGTTTTTTCTTTTCTTAACAAGACATTGTTGTTTTCAATGGCTTGACTGCTTGCCACAGAGCGAGAAAGAGTTTTCTTTATTTTGAATACGCGTATACTGTATACGCGCGTATGCCTTCAGACTAGAGTTACTAGGAAAATGTTGGCTGAAACTAACATTTTGCAATTGGGCACTTGACAGAAAATTAACTGACTGAATATAATTAAAAGAGAGAGTATTTTGCCGTTAAATCAAAAATTTACCGCTTTGGTTTTGTCAAATAGAACCTACACGCTTCAACAGTCCCATCTTCATGAAGCAAACACAACCGAATGAACTTTTTTTCGACACAAAGTAAACACGGTCCAAGCAAGCGCGCCACTTGGAAACGTGTGCCGAAACACAGAACTTTTTCTTGAAGAAAATTAAAAATAACAAAATGTGAGCGGCGCACCATAGAAACTTCAGTAAACAATTCTTTCGTCGTGGAAAGAGTATTTTACCATTTGCAACGGTTTGTGTCAGATATAACCGGAGATATTCTTTTCTCGACAAGGTCTTCGGAACGCTTCAAACAATAAACATTCTCGCAAGCGACTTGCCGACGCATGCCGAAACACAGAACTTTTCCTCGAAGAAAAAATAACTAAACGTGAGCGACGCGCCAGTGAAACTTTGATAAACAATTATTTGGCTAAAGAAAGAGCATTTTACCGTTTGAATAAACGATTTGTGTCAAATATAACCGGAGATATAATTTTTTCGGCAAGGTCTTCGGAACGCTTCAAACGATGACCATCTCGCAAGCGACTTGCCGACGTATGCTTAAACACAAAACTTTTCCTTGAAGAAAAAAATAACTAACCGTGAGCAGCGCGCCATAGAAACTTTGATAAACTAATATTTAGCTAAAGAAAGAGCATTTTACCGTTTGAATGAACGATTTGTGTCAAATAAAACCGGAGATGTCATTTTTTCAACGAAGATCTTAAGAATGGTTTAGACAATAAACACTTTCCAAACGACTTGCCGACGCGTGCCGAAACGCAGAACTTTTCCTTGAAGAAAAAATAACTAAACGTGAGCGGCGCACCATAGAAACTTTAATAAACAATTTTTTCGTCAAGGAAAGATTATTTTACCATTTGAATGAATGACCTGTGTCAAATATAACCGGAGATATCATTTTTTCGACGAGGATCTTCAGAACGCTTAATTCAGACAAACATTTCGCAAACGACTTGCCGACACGTGCCGAAACACAGATCTTATCTTGTAAAAACATTAAGTTCACGTGTTAAAATAGGGAGTTCAAGCGACGGTTTCAATTTTCTTCCCGTTTTGGTAGCTTAAGATCAAGCAAGTGTTAATAAACGGTAGTTTGTCGGTGAATTTGCGAAGTGAATCGAAAACTCGAAACATGATAGCTTTCATTGATCGGCAGGACGTTTTAACAACATGCAAATTTCGCTTTGAAGCCTTTTTCATTCCCAGAAATGTAATGTCCTTTGTTTAACAAACACTGCTTCACATAAAGAAACTTGTGGGAATGCATAACAAAGAGACATATACGCGCGTATATACGCGCATATGTGCGCGTATATACGCGTATATGTGCGCGTATTAACATACGCGTATACGCAAAACACGCTCGTATAATACGCGTATGCGTAGTTCGTATATATCTGAGCTGCACTGTATGAGCTTTTGTTATAGCTGTAACAACTACGCGCTACTCTACGAAGCTAAATATGAAATAAATGGGCGCTGAAAGGGTGCAATTGGGAACTCAAGACGCTATTTCGTTTATTTCAAAACAATGCATATATAAAATCTATAAATCTGCGCAATATGAAATACAACTACAAAATTACATAATAATTTGTTCAGTTACCGCATATAAATAGTACTCTTAAAATTCAAATGTCACACGTCAAATTGCACAAATGTATAAACAATCGAAAAACACTGTTTACAATTCAAGCTCATATCTTCCACTCTGTTGGAATACTGGAAATCTAAAAATTATGGAGGAAAAAAGACAACTCTGTCTTGTTTGTCCTGCAAGATACAAACAACTGTTTTTTGCTCCTTCATAACGCAATTGTTTGTGATGTGACGTTGCGTGACACATCACGCTTCAACAGGCAAGCCCAAATGCCTATTGGATCAAAGACATTCCTTGTCCATGGACAACATTCAAATCTGTTGGCTGCTGTCAAACAAGTCATCTTCACTGAGTCCACCATTGGGATTGATTCAAGTCAACTTGATCTCACACCTCTTTTTACAAGGTACAGTTTTGTGTGATTCCAATCTCTCTCGGTGTTCTGGAGATAGTGAAGGCTGGAGCACAACGTTTGCTGCTTGTGCGATATACTCGAGGATTGTAGGACCCAGGACCTGGGACGGGCTCTGGTGAAGAAGCAAAACACAACATGTCAACATTAAATTTGGAAGTCTGGGTTTTTGAGGATACAGTATGGTTAAAATGTTATGAAGAAGACGAAGAGCATCAAGTATTCATTTTCAATCAATCAATCAATCAATCAATCAATCATTTAATCAATCAGTCAGTCAGTCAGTCAGTCTGTCTGTCTATCAATCAAGAAACTACTAAATGACTATTTAGTCTACATGTATGACAGCTGTTAGTCAAATAAACAACAATTCAACAAGACAGTCAACATTTTCAGATACAGGGCTTAGCATACAGGTTACAGTCTTCTGTGCTCATGAACATATATTTCACAAACAAGCAGTTGAAAGAGTAAAGGCTGACCTCTTGCCATCCAAAACACAGCCCCACCCCTTCTGCCTTGTTGAATTGTGTATGATGGTGACTTGTTCATGCACTTTTCCTTTGCCTTGTTGTAATTGTATTGGTTTGGAGCTGGTTCATCCTCTGCACCTGTGCAAAATATATTTAAACATGATCACTACTCATTATCATTTTTGATCCCAGGCTCGATTCTCTATACTGAGTACAGCTATAAATTTATTGCAATATCAATTGTGAAAATTGTTTCGAATAAAAAAGAATGTGAAAAAGTTGAATTTGCTGGTGTTTATATGTAGCATACAACATACTATTCCACGACTAGTTTCATCAGTCAGTGTCATTGACATGCTATGGCAATGTCAGGGGCATGACAAGATGTTTCCCGGAACAAATTCCAAAGCTAACTCAGCTTAAAAGAGTGTTTCCATTTTAACTGCCAGATATATGTACTTGTACACGTTCTATTAAACCTTAATAAATTGGTGACAATAGGTCACAACCATATCTCTTAAATAACAAATTCCTTAATCTCATCACCTGCCCATACATACAGGAATGAAACATTGGTCGCTAAGAATTGCACTTGCAACCACTTGTTAAGGACTATATGTGTTATACATAGGTGGCCACAAGCAGAAATTATCAACAATTTATTAACCAAGAGTATTTACAGGAAAATCTTACTCCAAGAACTTCTCATATCAATCCGGCAAGGCCGAGGTTTGAGATTTTCCCATAAAGACTGAATGTCCGAGGTTAATAAGTTCTTTAAGTATATGGTTTTTGCTTTGGTTTTACAGGCTTGCATCTCTTGTGGGCATTATGGGAGAATAATGCCCTAGAATTTAAGCCAATCAGAGCATGCATTTATGATATCGGCTACAAACACGAGCCATAAAATAACTCAATTTAACTTCAATATGCATTCTTAGCTGATTGCTGAAATGTGAACTTACCTTTCTTGGATATACAGAATTCTCCCCTCTTGCCAAATGTGTGTGACGGAGACTCTGGCAAGGTAAACTGGGGGCTACCAACAGTAGTTCTTGAGGTGTAGTGAGCTGGAGATGGCCAGGTATACTGAAATACAAAACAAAACTATTATCAATGCAATGCCACACCATGAAGCAAAATAAATTTATTATTTTGTGTGATAGAACACCAGGAAAGATAAACACAGTATGCAATTAAAAATCAGCGACAAATATTTATTCGTGACCATTCATTCATGGTCTAAGCTTGATTACCAACCGCTGTTTTGGCAGACCCAAAAGAGCGGCGGAAATCGAGCCTATTTGTGCTTTTTATCTCTACTCTTGTTTGCTAGTGATATGTTGAAAAATTAATCACAGGTCGGTCTTAAATTCTTTGAAGCCCAGTTTCATGTTGTTAAAATTACAAACAATATAGTGTTTTATCTCACCCTGCTATCAAAGTTTGCCCTGTATGTCCAGATATCAGGACTGGCAATCCATTGTTTGGTCCATGCTACTCTATCACCCCCTTTATCTGTTGTGAAAAAAAAAAAAATCATGACAATAAAATAAACTTTGTCACCCAGTAGTATTCAGACTGCAACTTTTCTTTTACTGTTGCTACACTGTATTTTGGATTATGCGACCAGTAGGTCTGTTAAGAATCTTCAAAATTGATATTTATATTAATATTGCTTGCTTCATTTGTCTTCAAAAGATCACACAATCTTTTGAAACTTTACATAAAAATTTATTGTTCGCACTGTATACATGTAATTCCAGGATTTGAAATTTGAAAATTTAGCTAAGTACTAGAAAAATGTACAAGACATCTACATGTACCACATTTAACAGGACAAATTAATACTACGACCTTTACGTGAGACCAGATGTAAAACCCTTCATAAAATATTAATCACACATTCATTTTATCTACAGCTGAATTCATACAATTTCACAAGAAAACGTTTTATAGTTATCCAGAGTTCAAAGAAACAGCTGCAAAAGCATTTCAGAGATGAGTTGATAACATGCTGTTAATGACATATAAATCATATCACTGGACAAATTTCTAATTTTGATCCACAGATAACATTTTTTGTGCACCATCTTTGCTTCTTTGTCAAATATTGCCTTTAAAAACTACTCAAAAATTTAAAAAAATGTAAAAACATATAAGCCATAAAAAATACGTGTTATGAAATATAACAATTACCTTTTTCTGGCTGAGTCTTGGGTCTCATTGTATAAGATGGTGATGACGTTACCCAAGGTAGACTTGTAGGGGGGTCATAGGTTGTAGGTTTAGGACCCGTCAAGTCTAGCCGCATTGGAGGGCGTGACTGTAAACATTCTTCTAGACCTAGCATGCAGACAGAGTTAAATCCAGTTAACGTATTTTTGCAAACCTTACATGTAAATGCTGTTAAATTTTGGTGCATACTATATTAAACACACAGGATAATAACATTGTGCATACAGTTTTGTAACTTTCATTTTAGCGGGGCTCCGGCAGCCCAAAGGGTTGCCAAGCGGAGCCCCATACTCATATGGGAAAGAAAAGAAAACCCACTAATGAATTTTCTCATGGTTATCAAGGCTACCGGTATTGTTTGTGGGCGCGTACGCACAACGATGGTGACGGCGACAGAGTTGCGCAAGATGGCAGCCATATTCCAAATAATAGTTTGACAGAGACATACAGCCTTGGTTTACACTGTACTTCTCTGATATTGGACATCCATGTTATGATCAATTGACACCTGTCAAAACAACGTATCTGCTGACCAGTATCACGTGACATTATCGCAGGCTCAAGTTTAGAGCTCATTGAGGTCACATGGTTTTTTTAAGTTGATTGCTGACCAAATACCGGTTTTCGATTGGATCGCGGGCTCATGTCATGTTAACTTACAGAAAACAGGGCCGGGTTGTTTGGAAGCCGGTTAACCCTAACCCAAGAATAAAAGTTGACCGTGTTATAACTTTGACTTCTATACAAATGTTTTTCGCTGCTTTGTTTTGTGTATAGTGTGATTATAAAACTTAAAACAGAAGGCCAAACAATATACAGAAAACCTCACCTCAAAGTTACAAAACTCAAATCAAATTTCTACCTTATCCTGGGTTAGCATAATCAGGCTCTGAAACAATCTGGCCCAAGAGTTACTCTTTTAGACTGGCCTAAATCTGTATATTAGACTTAATGAAAGAAACTGTTTGTCCTGGTATGCATAGTCAAGTACAGCTGTACTTCTAAATATATAGAGATCTTAGTTACCATTACATTATCTGCCACAAAATAGGTTTTAGTGTATAATAAAATTATAATGAATTGGACTAAAAACTCAAAAAAGAATATATCTTATGCTAAGTTAGAACTACATAAATTATGAAAGATAGTAAAGTTATTCCAAGAATGTAAAACATAACTTTGACTTCCGTCTTACTTGCAAAGTTTTCATCCTCTTTTTCCTCAAAAAATACGTTTGGGGCATTTTTGGACTGATCCCTCCTGCAAATGACAAATTTCGGGAATTTGTGCCGCGGTTAACAAACCCTGATCAAACATCCAACATTAAAATTCATTAAGCTTAAGTTTAATTAATGCACATGGCTGTTTTAAGATCTTTTTCACAAAGTAGCTAAAAAAGACTGAAACAAAGGAAAATTCAGGAACTTACCGTCCAACCAAGCTAACTGTGGCTAATTTGGCAGGAACTCTGGATCGATATGTCCTTGATAACGTGCCAACCTGCGGAGGAATCGCTGGCAACGCAGAAATGTGCGATTTCGCTTTCAGCAGAGAAGGCGCGAATGTGTACGTGAGTTTGCCAGCCGGCTTCGCGGCATCTGGCGAGGAATTGAAAGCAGGCATCAAGTGTCCTCTACACTCCGCATATTAAGACACTTTGGAAAACTGTGGCGTTTGGAGAAATTGCCAAAAAGATGTCGTCTCGGCGCGTCCAAAAGAACAACAGTGTCTTACAATCAACACGGCGGTGTCAAGGTCTCCAAGGAAAGTCACGTGACAACGGAGCGCGTAAAATCAGGAATGGCCGATGGGAACTGACGTCTGATGAAAGGGCGAACGGAAGAAATGGAATAACTTTCTTTTTCCACAAATTTAACCTTTCTTGTTTCTTTTCGATTTATTATTACCTTTTGAATTGTCTTCTAACATAGCTAACCATTTCTGTAAGGTTTTCCTTGATTTGAAGGTAATTTTGAACATTCCATTAAAAATGACTCTAATCATAACGGTAGCCCGCGAACGAAGACGTATTTCCGGCTGTCGTTTGTCTCCGCCGAAAAAAACGTTTGGGAACTCGATTTCAGTGACGTTTCGGTTTTTTCGTTAATTTTTCTCGCCGGGTGAAACAAGTGCCGAAACAATCGGATGCTCTCGGATTTAATGGTGGTCTCCCTGAATACTTTTTAGTCTGAAGTCTGTAACAGAAGACCCTCTACCGAGCTTCGTCGTAGCGTTAAACTTGTGTATCGAATTCGAAGTTAAAATTTTGAAAATAGATAGTCTTGGGCACATTCGAGATGCTTTTTAGTTTACAAATTTTCATAGCAGACCCAATATAAGAGCGTTCCTCGCCAAACTGCTGATTGCATGTGTAGGCACAGTTCCCTCGGGAGCAGTTACATTTTTCAATCGTGGAAACCCTGACTAAACCAGATGCCCAAGATTCATTTAAAACATCGTATCAAAAATAAGTGTTTTAAATTTAGTTTTTGGCGCAAAGGCCTTGATTAAAGAGTCTTGGAATCTATCCAGCTGAAATTTACACATGACAGCTCACAATGTATACATGTTTGATCAACCGTTTCTTTTGACGCCAAGATGTTGTCATCTGAGTTTATTTGTCGAAAAACCGAAAACATTTAGACAATAGGCTGTGCTGTTTATTTCAGGAAAGCCACATTTTTCTCAATACTTTTGCGATTATTTGTATTTAGCAGACCTGAAATCGGCTACAGGGCATCGAACAGATGTCCTTGCTTTCCGCTAAACGTGGCTGATATTTATTTAAAATATTATCGAGCTAACGGTGTAGAACGAGAATAGAATGCAAATTGTATTAAAGGTACAAACATCAATTGAATAATCGATACTTCTCTTAGCTTTGCACGCACTTCGATTTGTTTAGTTTCCACTCTATATTTTTCCTGTTTATGGTCTATGATCATGTTTGGATGTATTACAACCGAATACTGACGTCTGTCTAAGCGGGTAGAAAAAAGATATGCATTGGCTCACGACTGCTGGTTTCACTTGAGAGGACAAAGAATTTCACGCGTCCTTGCACGAATATGAGTTAGAACTCTTTTCTCTTTAAAGGCTTTAAAATAATGCTAAGATATGTTTTTCTGTCAGTTCTAACGGGCCAATGGTATGTTCCAAGCAAGTCCAAATGAAATGTGCCGCTGTTGTTCAGGAAACCAGAAAACTTCATACAAAGTTACTTCACGTCCGTGAACTGACTAATGCGAGTAACTTTATGGGGCGCTTTTTTTACGGCTCAGTTGTCATAAAAAATTTAGTTTTGTTTACGTCGAATAAAGAATTATTTCCCAAGTTCCCGATCGAGAACCTCATTAACAGTTCAATTTCAAGTTAATACTGAAAAGATTTGTCAAAAACTTTCAAAAGGTCCAAAAGTACTACAGATATGGGTGTACAGCTATGTTGAGGTCTAAACCACCCTTATCAATTAAAAGCATCTAAGGGTTTCTCGAACATTTTGCACTTTCTTCGATATGTACAAAGTGATATTAAATAAAAACACCCTTACCGATTTTGACGTTAAACTAACTTCTTTAAATATCGGCCAGTGGTGAAATTGAACTAAGAAATGTATTCCGCAACACAATCAAGAAAACACAGGTCTCTATCAACGCCGAGCTCCTGAAGCCAAGCGTGGCAAAGCCGTGAATCACACTCAATAGATTTTGCGCGTCTGTCTTAAAATGCAAAACTCTAGAGGAAAAAACTTCTGAAGCGTAAAGGAATTTTATACTCCCTTCAGTTATATTGGGCAGCCAATACGAAGTCGTTTCTCTTCACGGTATCTGCCTTTTTGTAAAGAAAGGCTTCTTTCGCAGCAAGAAACCGGAAAGCACTTATTTCTTCGAGCTTGTTGCTTTATTTTTTTCCACGAAAAAGTAAGGTCTTTTGTTTAAAAGACAAGTGAAGCGTAAAAACTGTAACAAGGCCGACCTGTTTTGTTTATCATCCTTCCCAGTGGATAAATTATGATAAGTTAATGCGTGAGAAGGAACTGTAATGATGATGCACTTTTTGGCGCTTATCTTTTTTTCTAAAATGCATCAGGTCTTGTAAGGGACTGAACCTCCGAACGTAGACGTATTTCTGGCTGTCACTTGTCGCCACCGAAAATGCTATGTAAGCTCGATCAAGTTGACGCAGAATATTGATTTATTTCACGCTTGAAATACGTATTTTGCATTTGACACGACAATTTAAATATACCGATTATATTACGAACACCAAACATTATGCAAACTTTGAAGCTGGTGCTGCGAAGTGGAATATGATCGAATTTTATTCAAAATAAATTTCATGTAAGTACAACTGAAGCAACATATAATATTGATGATGGATTCATGAAGCACGAGATAACGAAACAGTGAAAAGTGCAATTTTTTAGAAGACTGTATTCATTGATTCTCTTAACACAATATTTCCTGATGACTGTTTCAGTCTACTTTTCTGTTTGGTAACACCGATTTGTAACTATATAATTTCAATAATTTACGTCCTGGCAAGCACACGAACAAAGCTTAACTTGTTCGTCAACGAATTTAAAAGCACAAATTATGACATCGCCGATACGTGAGTAATAATAATTATAATGTCTTTTAACACGCCAATGTTTCAGCCAAGGCCGAGATCAAAAAAGCTGACAGTAACACGTCTATGTCTTAAGTGTATACGTATATGTCTTAAGTGTTCTTGATATTTTTCAGTCAGTTCTGGATGTTCTGGCCGTACAGAATTCTCCGTACATATTCCAGATTTTCTTTGGGTGTGTTATGTTCCATTGCTAGGTTTTCCTTTGAAGGTTTTGTTTTACATATTTTATTTCTGGCAACACAAAACATGCTACTTCAGTATAGGAATACCCCCACAAGACCTACACCTAAAACAGATATATCAAAAAACAAGAAACGTCAAAATAAAGAAACAAAACATCAAAAGAAAGATCAAAAGACAAGAAACATTCTTTGGCAAAACAAGTGCGGTCCCCTTGCTAAAAAATAATTTGGACCAGTACTGCTATAAGGCTGACTATACTTGCTGGTTAACAAGGTTTTCAATCGACAAGGAGCACGCGCGCTGAGCCCAAAAAGGAATAAAGATACCATTAGGTAATTAACCTCCTCTTCGGTCCTAATTACTTGTCACCTGGCTGTCCGCATTGTGCTCGAGTATTGTGTGAATTTTATCTTGCTTAGTACAACAGCCTGATTTCTTCGCGCTTTCTGACATTTACTATAGTGTGAGTGGATATCCGGACAAAATGACCATTGTACGACATAAAAAAGGACTTCAACTACGTTTACGTGACTGTTGATCATGGCTCATGCCCATCGCGATGAGAATAGTTATTTTGGGCGGCTGATGTTTCCTTGCATTTGAATTCAACAATTTTAGAGTTGTATTTTGTACATATCACGACAAATTGAGACTTTTAAAAGGAAAACCTTGCTAAATCTTTACATCAATTGTAAAAAGTTGCAAAAAAATTCCACCCTTTGTGATGTGAATATCATTTAATTACACTTCTTCTTTTAAATAGACCTTTTGTCTGGTGACACTAAGCACAACCTTGACGAAAAAAGATTTTAATACAAAAATTATATTATTGAATAAATAAAATAGACCACCATCTACTGGTAGTGCTTGGTAGATGCCATAGTAAAAATGGTCATGGGAAAAAAATCAGAAGCATATCACCTTTTCACTGAATAAATCAAAAAATCGCTCACTTGACTTTTTTTACTAAAAAAAGCCAGAGACTGCTGCAACGTTTTATCGATTCAATCTCGCTGGCACAAGAGTCCAGGTAAACCTTGAAGGTTTCTGCCAACTCACCAGAAACTCTTTCAAATACAACTTCCTCTCTCAATTCTTTTCCCGAGGCACAAATCTTCCTTATGTTCATAACCGAGAGCTTCTTCGCCTTATAGACGCCATTTTGAACAGGTTTGTTTTGCGAGAGATTCACGCGAGGAGTTCGCGAAAAGCGCGCTATTCAGAATTTCTTTATATGGGCAAAAATTAGAAGAGTGATTTTCATTGGTCGGGAATAATCGGCAGCATAGTTTGGAACAGATAAGGGAAGTTAAACGCTTCTAGGTGATATGCTTCTGAAAAAAATATATTGTACGATAAAAAAATGATCCCTCTTGTATATTTCGAGCTTCTTATTATGCCTTATACCAGAGGCAAAATGCAAATCTGTAGCTAATGTAAGTCGCGGTCGTGTTCTTTTAAGGTAAACCGTTTCAACCGCAACCAGTTTGGGTTGATAGGGTTGACGTTTCTCAACAAAACACTTTTCCAACCGTTTTCGGTTGACACGCGGTCACTCGTGAGACTAGTCATTACTTGAGCTACAGTCACGCGCCATAATCACGCAAATGCTTTTTCAACTGCGTTTCAACTTGTTTTGAGGGCGGTTTAAAAAGTTGATTAACCAAACAAACCAAAAACGAGTTTTCCCCGATAAAGGTAGAACAGGAAAATTCCCATCTAACCCAAACAACCAGAAACGGTTTATCCCAATAGAGCACGACTTTGGTGTTCACTCTAGGACCTTGGAAATTGTAATGCAAATTGTTTTAGCTGTCATGCTGCTGATTTTAAGGTGTATCTAATGACTCATTTTAATGGTTTCTTTTTTTTTTTTTTACCGTTCTACACGTCCCGTGCAAGGTGGAAAAATTTTAACCAAAGGTTTGTAACCTACTTTTGCTTAAATGTCGTCGGAAACAGCTCTTTCTTGCTAAATGCGACTTAGTTTTCAATTCTTAAATAAATCATTTTTTTTCTGGTCATTTTCATTATTTTCTGATTTTGCCTCTGGCGAAAAGCATAATCAAAATTCCGAAAAACCCACGTGGGTGCTATTTTCTATCGCACAATATCTTTCCCGTATCCATTTATACCACAACGTCTGTTAGAAAAAGTAACGCACTGCCTATAGATAATGTCATTATAGTTTATTTAATCAGAAGGAAGAAGATAAAGCATGGTAATTCCCCTGTAGTTGTCACAATTTGTTAAGTCCCCCTTTTTGGGGATTTTAACAAGGTGGCCCTCCTTCCAGCCCTCAGGAATAGTTTCTTCTTCCCAGACCTTCGCATAGGTCTCGTATAGCATCTGCGTTGAGGTGTTTACATCTCCCTTTAGGATTTCTGCAATAATATACATGAAAAAACTACTCGATTCTAATTGGCTGAGAGCAGTGCAGTTCAAGTGTACCACCAGTGCAAAAAGTGTAACACCAATGCAAAAAGTGTAACACCGGTGCAAAAAGTGTAACACCAGTGCAAATTACACATCGTAATTCTGGGTTATGATTGGCTGAAAGACAATAGGAAATTTTCGAAGCCAATGATATTACGTAAAATGATGACGAAAGTTTTGTGCGGAAACTTTGAAAAAAGTTTTCTCGAATGAGAAAAAATGGCTTCAAGAAAGAAATTCCGGCACTTCCTTTAAGCAAATTTTTTCATGCTTATATTATTAATAGGTAATCATACGGATTTTCTCGTTCAATTTGGAATTAATTTGGCTCGTGCAATTTCAGCTTTTTGAAAAAACCCACTCGTGCAAATTAATTCCAAATTGAACTCGAAACCGTGACAGTTTTATCACAACGAATGCAACTTTGAATACATTTTATTTTATATATAAGGCAATTGTCAAACAATTAGGGGCAAAGAGGTTCGAGATTTTGGGAAAAAAACAATCATTTTGTCTTATTTTGCACGCCCTTGGCAAGTCAGCATGTGACATACAAAACTGTTTCTACACGTAAAAAATTAATTTTAATCAAAGGAGTTCATTTTTAATAACAGTATATAAGGCAGCTTAAAACGCTGAGAAACTGTGGCAAAACATCGAGCTGCAAAAATATTGGTTGTCACGTGATTGTCCGTATGTCCGTCCTGACATACACCACTTGCGTTAATTTGGAATCTTTCAAGGTTTTGTTGTCGTTCGCAACACAGAAAATTACCGTTTAAGCGGTTCCACTCACTTCAAAATTTGGAAAGGGTGTAGTTCTAAGACCAAAAAATCGAAACAGCGACGCTTTTTTAGCCTCGACTTCATTTAATTAAGGACGTTCGCGCGAAAATTTTCCAGTCGATATATTTTTTTTTTTCACATGTTTACTGCAGTCAGATAATGAATTACTTGTGTCAGAAATGCAATAAAAATTGGGGGTAACCGACTTCGTTTCAGAGATAAAACGTGTGGAAAACTACTCTGATTTTGAAAAATTGGCGCAGTTAAAAATATCAAAGGTGAATCAACGGAGGCAAACGATCTTACTGACATTTTGTAGAAGTGGGTCTGTTGCGTAAATAATTCCAAATGTTGCCAACATTTTCACAAAACTTAAGCCTTCAAGAGGCATTTCAACCACCGCACAGATAAACGAAGAGCTAAAAAGAACGGAGCTCGATGGTGCATTTTTCAGAAAAATTCAAACTTGAAAATCGATAGAGAAAATGATCCATCAAAAGAAAATAGGGGTCACCGAACGTCCAAGATCGTTAAATCTAGGTAAAGCCATAGCAATGGTCATCTGCTATAGCGCGCGCTCGATGCATGACGTGGAGGTTAATTTGCGTGCGCAGTAAGGATGCGCAGAAACGATTGGCGACGCAACAACAACTAGCTTTATTTGCATGACCATAAATACATACAGTGTGGCAAAAGCTTTTGTAATTAAACTAAAACTAAAACAGTAATAATTTTTGAACATACAATAATAAGGTTATGATATTGCAATCAAGTTATATACATCAGTTTGGTTTAAAGGTAGAGTATTGCGTAGATCAAAGCAAGCTGAAATGAATTTTGCTAATTGAATATTAATATAATGATTTTTAGAAGTCATAAGTTCGCCGATGGCTTGTAGCGAAGATAATTGTTTAAAAGTCGGTTCGATTTGTGTAAGGGGGACGTGTGGGGGAACACTAGCTCCACTCGATCTGACAAAGCCGCGCCCAAAATTCCGTTTAATCGATCGGTTCCACTCGCTTCAAAATTTGGAAAGGGTATAGTTCCAAGACCAAACATTCAAAACAGAGACGTTTTAATTTTCAAACCGCAGGCTTTTTTCTGTAGCGCTGGAGGAGATTCAACTGTGGACTGAACATTGGTCAAAGTTCTAATTGTCTGCTGAGAAAGTTGTGTCAGTTTTAACCAATTTCCACGCTAGCCTGGTAGAAAAACAAACATGTTTATTCTAAAGTCGCCTGAGTACGGAAGCCTCAAAGGGATATCCAGTTATTAAAAAAGAGGGTTGTTTTTCGAAAATGGAAAATGGAAAATGGAAAAAATGGGAGTTTGGTTTTTTGAAAATGGGAGTTTGATTTCTAAAAATGAGAGTTTCACTCCCAGAAAATGGGAGTTTGGTTTATGACAATGACAAAAGACAAAAGACAACAGACTAACTCCCAGTCAAAAAACCACAGATTTTAAATAAGTGAATGTACCTTTGAAGCTTCCGTACAGATTGCCATTTTTTTGAAAACAAGCTCCCATTTTCAAATAAAACAAAACACGCGATTTTTAATAATTGGAGTGCCTTTGAAGCTCCCGTACCTGATCAGAGCTCTGTCTGTTGATAGAACAAAGAAAAGATCAGGATCAAGATATCAGGATTAAAAGAAAAAATAATACGGATAATTTAAATCGCTTTGTTAATTAATTCTTCCGCTCACATTGTTGTCTGTTCTCGTTTTAAGTCTTTAAAAAGATCGTCTTTTTGTGATGTGTTGTTTTAATAACATTCCCTATTATATATTATCACGAACAGAAACTGAGCAGACAGCAATAAATCACTGATTTATTTGATGTCTGAGCGATACACTTGGCGAAAACAATAGTCACAATAGAGCGGAAAAGAGGGATGCCTTTATATCTACTGGTTTATTTATTCTAACAGATGTTGGCTATCTGAGCCATGGGATGTAGGTGACATATGATTAATTGATGGTTCTGTTCAGTTCTTGTAAAACATGGGGAATGGTCGGCATATCATGTTTGAGACAGTTTTCGGATACAAAAATACAGACCGATTTTCTGGATAGTGCGAATCTAATCCGTTATATATATATAAAAAAGAAAAAATCCGCGGATTTGACCAATAAAAAAAAACATTCAGACACATGTTTGGAGGTCAAATATAATATAGTGGACTTTAAAAATGTTTTAGGTTTTAGTCATAATGTTCACTTATAGGTGAGAGAACTCGCTTCCCACCAACGTAGAGGGCCTGAGTGTGAAACCTTGGGTACAGGCCGAGGTTTTTGTTGCTTCTTGCACTTGCTCCGTGATTGTTTTTCTCCGGGTTCTCTCAGCTGTTTCTCCTCCCTACTAAATAAAGCAACTCTCTTCTAATTTTCCAAGGCGATCAGATCTGATATGTCCCCAATTAGTTAGGCCTTGTGGGCATGCAAGAAGCATTCTTTATTTGTTTATTTTTCATTTAATGATGCATAAATAAACAACTAAATAGAAATAAATAAATAAATAAATAGGTAAATAAATAAATAAATAAATAAATTAATAAATAAATATGTTTTTGTCTGATAACAATGCTGATGAAAATTTTACCCTACTCAACTGGACCATAGTCAAAGAAGACGATACAAAAATTTAAAGAAATGTTCGGTCTTTTTTTCCCACTTTCTCATCGTCCCTTTTGTACTCTTCCTGACTTTTTTCATCCATTAGGGAATTTTAGGCCCTTAGTAGTTCCCTACGAACAGAGGAACGCATCATGACACCGTTCTCATAAATTCTGTCGCATGCAAATAAATAAATAAATAAGTAAGTAAGTAAATAAATAAATAAATAAATAAATAAATAAATAAAAATTGTGGGAAATGTAAATAAATAAATAAATAAATAAATAAATAAATAAATAAAAATTGTGGGAAATGTAAATAAATAAATAAATAAATAAATAAATAAATAAATAAATAAATAAATAAATGAATAAATAAATAAATAACCAAGTAAACAAACGAGTCAGATAACATTCGTCCCGCCTGCGTTATCTCTGTTTAGCGGATTTTCGACGAAATGAATTATGGTCTACCGGCACTTCTGTGGATCGTTCAAAGTAGCGGCTTTCTTCCTCTAAAACTTTACACCGTCATTTGCAGAACTCGTAAGCAGTTTTTGTGGTAGGATATTGACCTTTGAACAGGTTCTCCTTTCAGATTGACATGCAGACTTCGTGACAGCTTTAGATTTTCAGGTAAGCCCAGTTCCGAAAGCGTAGCCACGAACCTTTGCGCTGTCGCCGCTTTTTTGAGCATAAGCTTACAGTGTACGGTAGTTTATAATTTTCTGAATACAAACTAAAGCGGATAAATTCGAATTTGCTAAGTATCAACAGTCTATCGCTTTCTAAATTCACCTTTCTTCACCTGCAGTTAAGTCCGATTATTTAAGAATTTACAGATTTCGTTGTTACTGGCTACAAACTGCATCTTCGATCGATTATTGTAGTGAGCTTAAATGTTTTCGATTGCAAATGGTTTTAATACTACACTTTCCAGTTGCGAGCGAAACTTCGCATTTCAGGTTAAGATTTCCTTTCAGCTTAGATCTGTTCCTCTCGGCGTGGAAAATAAGCGACATTGAATAAAATGTCAGGAGTTTTAGCGGCAGTTATTCCTGGTTTGTCGACTGTTTCAACCGGCCTCGTCACTTTCAATGCACGAAATTAGTCATGCAAAATTGATTGAGCACGGTTTACAAAAATTACTGTGAAAATTGAAAATAACCCTATCACCCGATTTGAGCTGTTGTTATCGACTTCCCTTCGGAAGGAGATAACTGCACATGTAGTCTTTTTGATAGCTGAATATTCAGGTTATCAAATTTGTTGATAAGTTTCTTCCGTTTTCTCGGCAGGAGAGGACTCCAGTTGTAGCAAAAGGAACGAAGTACATTGCACGACGATTTTTATCGAAATAAAGAAAGGATCACCAGTCCAGAGGAAGAGATCTTGTAGAACCAATTCTAATGGCTGCTATGGAAGAAGGGAACGGCTTAAACACTTCAAGCGACGTCGACACCAGTCAGTACGGGAGTATCACGAACTTTGAAATCGAAAAGAAAATTGGTCGAGGCCAGTTTAGCGTGGTCTACCGGGCTCGATGTTTAATAGATAACTCGATAGTCGCTCTCAAGAAAGTCCAGGTAAGTTGACAACACATCGTCTACCAAGAACGCTGTCCTTAGAGCTTAATCGATTTGTACATGACGTAAGCTATGGATTTTAGTAAACTTGGTGTTGATATGGTTTTCGTTGCTTTAGGGCTCTAGATATTTGGGTTACTGTGCATGGTAACCGAAGAATTAATCACAAAATTCACGTTCAGTTTATGATGGCTGTATTTTAATAGCAAGGTGCGAAGGAAAAACGGTTATTCTTCGAGAAGCAACCGACTTGAAATTTATTCAACGGAACGGTACAACTTTCAAACAATTAAAAATTCTGCCTAGATAACGTTGAGATTAATATTGTAGATCACTGACACTGTCTTCAAACCTCTAAGAGAAATTGTTTAATTGAGGTCCACTCCAAGTTTCGGGTCAGAAAACCCAGATCTAAATATAGCAACAACCAACTGCAAAATTATTTGTTTTAGGAATTAGGCAAGTTGATCTGCAGCAGAAATTTGAATGTTTTATCACCCTAGGCTGTTGTCACTGTCCACCGCAGGGTTGCCAGTGAATAGCGGGGGTTTGGGGTGAGAAATTAACTATTCACTTGAGCTTCAGATTATTGCCTAGCCCGAATTCACCACATATATGTACTTTGAAGATAAATTAAAAAATTGAATATGAATTGACTTGCATCTGCCATCTACTAGTGTAATTAAGTTTTTTGACATTTGCTCACAAATTATTGTTGGCCCTCTGATTGTTGAATATTGGGGAGCTGCAATTGAAGGCTGAAAATCAAATTTAAATTACAGGAAAATATATATTTTTCTTTTTGTCTTGAGGTGTGGATTGTCTTGCCAGCTAGCTAATTAATTCAGTGTTAATTTAACCACAAGTAAAGAGAGCCTTGAAACAACCTATAAAAATAAACAAATAGCTTGTCACCTGTTAATAAGGATTATTTTACTGATGTGCTTTTTGTGTCATACATGTATTACAGTCTAAAGGCAAACCATTAAAGAGAAAATCTCAAATTCTCCATTGTTTCTTGATCATTCTGATTTTACCAATGTCACTTCTTGTTTATTGATAGAACATAGACTTACAGTCTTGAGTATATTCAGCATCTAATTAAATACTTCAGATTGCAACCTTGAAAAAAAATTCATTGCCTGAAATTTACATCATGACATCAGAAGGGTTGAAACAGTGTTTTGTCTATATATGCAATATCTGAATTTTGAAAAGATTTTTTAAGAGGTCTGAGTACATGTAGATTTTAAGCATGACTATTTGATAGATGAAAATATGTATTTAAATATGTATGTCTTTGTGACATGTATACTCATTAATAATTAAATAATCCTCTTTAGGTGTAATTGGTTGGCAATAATTTATCAGTGTATAAAAATTTCAGAAATTTTTAAAAGATGTGTTGAAATTATATGTAGTGTTTCCTGGTTTGTGGGCCCAAATGATATTTCCTGGAGTAATTGTAGAATTAATTTTAATTTTCATATCATGTTTATTCATCATATATCTGAGGCATATTATAATTTTTGTTTTCATTTTATTTAATATTTTAGATCTTTGAAATGATGGATGCAAAAGCCAGACAAGACTGTATTAAAGAAATAGATTTACTTAAGGTAAACTGAATTCTATTTTCTCTGGTCACAGTGTTACATGAAAGGAGAGAGGAAGAGGCTACAGTTGTATCAGTAGAACTGGTATGCCACTACCCTGCGAGACAGATTCCCTTCTCTTTCTGCTTGATGAGAGATGAGATGGAACCTCTGCTCACAAAATGCAACCACTTGGTTGTTTGATCAGCCGGCCACTGTCCACAACCAGGGATGCATAAATTAAAAATACTGGTTTTGGGCAAGTTTTATCTGGTATCTTTATAACTTACGAACACTAAATGCTGTCCATTTGTGAGACTGCTAACAATATCTGTTGCCATGTGATTGGCTAAAATTTCAATCGACATCACAGCAGGGACATGGTTTTGTCACATACTCATTAAATTCAATACATAACTGGTAATCTTTGATATTTTGCTTTACATCAATTCTCCTTATAACAAGTTATTCATTGTCATTGCAAGGGTTGCTTGGCAAGTTATTAAGCTTATGTTTTTAATTATTCCAGTACAGTTTGTTCATCTCGTTCTAGCTTGCAGTTTGCAAAACACATGCAGGACCACATGGTCTTAAATGAAGCCAATTACGTCGCTCGTTACTTCGAAGAACTTATCAGAACTTTCTGAAGTTTCTCTCAGAAATAAATGATGTAAAAGTCTTACTTCAAGTGTTTTGCCTGACAATAACTAAAAAAAAAATTGATCGTGTGCAAACATTTTACATGCCAAAGCATAATACATGCAAAATCTAGAAATCGAATGGCTGCAAGCAGAGGTTCCCTCTTGTCCCTCGCTGGGAGCAGAAAGAGAAGGGAATCTCTATCTTGCAGGGTAGCTCTGTATGTTCTGAAAAGACAGTTCTAAGGCTCAAGCCTGTTCTAGGGAGCTACATTTCCCTTCAGTACCAGTGCTTAACTCCATTTTCAGTGGCATGAGGCAGCAGTGTATAATTCTTTACCCCAGGCTAAATAGAGTCAGATGGCTAGCTTTTTTATTGGAGGCACGGTGGCCTCATGGTTAGTGCGCTTGACTCTGGATAGAGTGGTCCTGGCTGAGGACAGCCCTGGCTGGGGACATTTTGTTGTGTTCTTGGGCAAGACACTTAATACTCAGTGACTCTCTTCACCCAAGTTTCATAAATGGGTACTGGTGAATTTAATGCTGGGGATTATTGACCCTTCGATGGACTAGCATCCGATCCAGGAGGGGGGGGGGGGGTAGAAATACTCAGGCTAGTTATTTCATGCCACAGAAACCAGGATAAGCTCCAGCCCGATGGACGTCTTGGCTCACATGCAGACCTTACTTGAGCTAGCATTTTTAAAGATATGTTTTTCAGGTTAGCCACTTTAAATGGTCTGTATTGAGGCATAAAATTTCAATATGGTTTCTTTTTAGCAACTCAATCATCCCAATGTTATCAAGTATTTGGCATCATTTATCGAAAATAATGAGGTAAGATACTGACCCCTACATGATTGTATATACAAAACATAAGTGTACATGTACATGTAGCCATTGACAGTTAACCTTCTTATAGGACGGTGCAGCTAGCTACTAAGGTGCAGCTTTCACCTCATTTCTTTGTTGTGCATGCAACAAATCACGGTGCTGTGTACATGGAAAGTGCTGAACGCTTTTGAAAGGCAGTTTGAAAACACTGACGATTCTCAATGATTCTAAAGAATATCCAAACGTTGCATACCAGAAGATCATCATTGATTGGACTCACATCAAGGACTTTTCGTTGTTTCATACTTGCTGTGACAGAATTAGTATCTTTCGCATCACAATGTACTATCTAGTTTTGATTTGTGTTTTTGTCTTTTTTCTCACAGCTTAATATTATATTAGAGTTAGCAGATGCAGGAGATTTATCAAGAATGATTAAGGTATGACTTACTGAAAGTATCATAAAATCATAAATCAAGGTTTAATACAAGAAATGTAAACTTGTATCCATGAAAGATTGCATTGGGTCTATGGTGTAATTTGTTTAATTTTTGTTCCCTGTTATATAGGTTCTTTCATATATATGTGTAACATTTTCATTTACCTGTTACATAGCTAGGAAGCTGTTGCAACCCCTGACCCTTTGAGTGACTCCGGTCTGTGGCGATTCACTCATTCAGGGAGCTGTCAATAAGCACATAGCGCCTGATCGATACAGCTCAGCATGCTTGATGGGCCCTCGATGTTACTGGTGAACTTTCCTATAGTTGATATAATTCACCCATAAAGTAACAAGTTTGTTACAGATCAAGGCTGCAGATAGATCAAAACTTAAAGACAGCCCTGCTAATTACAATTTAGACTTACAGCTTTAGAGACGTACCTACATATTTATTTTTTGTCTTATCTACTGATTAAATTTTTCTGTTTCTTCAATCTAAATTGTAGCATTTTAAGAAGCAGGCTAGGTTGATTCCAGAGAGAACAGTCTGGTAAGTAACAGTTTTTTTTAAATTTTATTTTATACTGTACCTGTCTTCTTATTTTACAGTAATTACAGTTAATTTTTATTAAAATATTCCATGAATGAACTTGCCAAAATCCTAGCTGTACATAAGCCAAAGGTCAAGTTTTGATAGCATAAAAAAAAAATTTACAAGGTGAAACACATAGTATAATTTGAAAAGATTCTGCCATGTAAATAACATCTGAAAGCCTGATCACAGCATTTTGTACTTGGAATGCTGTGGAAGAGCATTCTGTCAATTATTCTGTCGTATTGACGCTATGAAAGCAAAGACCTCTAGGACTGGTGCATGTTCTCCTCTGTCTGCAGTAGGAACCACATTCTGTATAATTTTTTCCTGGTTTGCAAGGCCAAGGTTTGACACCAGGTGGTTGCTTTAAATACAATTCTGAGGCAAAGAAAAATCTGTCCTTTTATAATCAAAGGCTCTGCAAGCCAACTTGTGAATTTGATAAGCCAATGAAATTTAAATATCGTCAATAGAAAATGAGGTTTGATTTCCATACTAGGGTATGAACCGTTCTAAGAAGTGTTGGACTGGTAAATGGACATTTTGAGGAATATGATATGAAATTCAATTAGGCCTCAAAGACAGAAAATATGCGCTGAGTGGGAGTTAATGTAAGACAATCACTGTTCCAGATTTTACTTTAAAGGTTTGTGGAAAGAAAGTTCAAAAGGGTGCTGTTTTGCTCCAAGGTAGCGGGAAATGACTTAGAGCCATAGCTGTATTTTGTACATAACCTGGGTGGGGATACTCTAAAGTAAAAATTTTGGTGATTTGAATTAAACTCCTAAATGAGGCCAATCTGGCTGTGGCTTAAACTTTATTTGACTGCAAAGAATGGGCTACAATGACAACATTTCTCTTTATATAATTAATTTTTTTGTGTGCAACCCCAAAAAGTACTGATGACTAAAATTAGTGGCACCCTAAGTGAGATTTGCACCCTTGTTAAGTGAGAAAAACATCATTACCCTTTTCACAAGGGAGTATTCCTTCCAACAGGGTGTGGAAAAGCAGTGAGTAAGTAAGCTAAGAGTGGCGAATGTTTTTGATAATTTATTTTTCAAGGACTTCCGATCAGCCAAAGACTTGTGGCTACTTACTGAAAATTTCAAACTATTCTGAAGGACTTCTAAATATTTCGTAAAAGATAAATGTATCTTTAGGAGCTTGTGAGAATTGCACTGTGAAGGAGGGTTGATTGTAAAATTGCACAGTATAGATTGTAATCAGCTGCAAGTGACTCACCCAGATTTGAGTGTAATTAAGGAAATTGCACAGATAAATATGAGATGTACATTTTTACTTGGTTTTATGAAAATATGTCTGCCAGTAAAACTGGTTCTTTACAAATGGAAACTCAGGACATTATGTATTAAATTAGTTCACAAGGAATAACTAGTAGAATTACTATGAAGGACTGTCAAACTATGAAATCAGCCAAACTCAAGCTAACTGAAGGTATCAAATGTTCCCCTCTAATCTTTGATTATCTAGCAGTTTTGCAGTGAATTGATTGCATTTATGGTGGTTCTACATCAACTGGTTTGTTTTGGTAATTATGACTAGGGTAAAATCAAACTGACACTTACCAGTCGATGTGCTTTATACAAAGTCTTAAAGAGCGAGTTCATTTAATAAATGATTCTGAGGAAGGCAATCACAGAGTCTGATAATAGTTCAACTATTGTACAAAATGTTGTTGTTACTAGTTGAAATAGTCATGATAGAAGTTCATGGTGCTTGTATGAATATAACCAAAGAATACATGGAAGATGCTGAATTCATTATTTGATGTTAAGTTCTCAAGACCACATTGTTGTTTTCAGTGAAGTTGACAGCAGTACATGTAGTTCCAACAAATATAATACATGTACTTCTTTCTTTGTGATTTGTGTTATTAACTGCATGAACTCCAGTGATGCTGTCCCTGCATTTTTCACCCTGTTCATTTTTTTGTAACTTCAGATACTGTAACTGGTACTAAATCCAGAATGAATATAGTTGGCTGCAGTGCTGTATGTCTCTGTTAATTACCACGTGCAAGTAACTACATCATTCCAGTTCTTATAGTGTATTTTAGTAGTCTCCATAGTCCAGTGGCCAATGTATGTGAGATAAGCTCTGAATGATCTGCTATGTTATAAGAAGATATAACAAGTGTTAGCAACAATTGTTTTAGTAAAGCTGTTGGTCCACCCTGACACCACACCTGTTCTGGATGCTTCACTTTTTGTCTTCTAGATGACTTTTTTGCAATTTCCTGTATGTGATCTGGGTTCTCTGCTTTCCGTTTCCTTTTAGACTTTTTGTCAATTTCTCTTTCGTGTTCTGGGTTGGTCATTTTCCTTCTTGTGACAGTTTGTTTCCTTTTCTCCCTAATTGTTTCAATATTTTGTACCTTTGCATGGAATTTTGACTCTCTCTTTTTCTAAAATCTGCACTAGCTCTTCTCTTTTTCATGTATTCTTTCATGCAACCTTGATCAGCTCTGTATTTTTCCTGTTTATCAATTTTTTTCCTTCAACTACAGTTTGATCACATGTTTTGTTGTTTGATACCTGACAATTTCTCGTTTCTACTGTAGAAACATAATGAGTTTTACTTATGTGTCCAATGTAAATGTTTGTGTATTCTCCTGTCACATTCACTGCTTGAACAACAGTAACAGGAGCAAACGTTTGAAATGATTCAGCGATATGAATTGACAGATTTAGGCAATTGGCCAGTGCTTAAATTATAATTGAATCAGCCTGTGTTCCCTGACATGACATATTGTTCAAATAGTCTTGCCAAGAATGATCAGTGTTACTCTCTATGAACTGTTCAAGGTTCTGCAGTAAAGTACTTGACTTTACGAGCACTTCCCGAGGACAGCCGAAGTACAGTCGATCTATCAATTCCATTTTCTTTGAAAAAAAATGAACCATGACCAAGAATAACCATAAAAAACCTTTAATTGTTTAAGATACAAACTGTAAGTGCTTACCTGGCAATGGCATGAAGGCTTTTTCTCACAACAATGAACGACTCCAGTCCAGAAACGTTCGGCAAGCCATTCGTGGGCTCAAACTTTACAAACCACTTCCCAACGTCGATACAGCTCCAGGAATAACGAACACAGCCATCTTAAAGGAGTCACTTAACCAGTGGGCCATGGGCGACACTTTGTAATCGGTCTTGGCGAGCGTGAAGCTCAACTTTGCGAACACTCGAGTCTTTTGAGCCCGTGGTGGAATTAACCAAAAGATCAGCGTTTTGATACTGCTTAATAAAATGGTTATTTTCGCCTGGACATAATCACTTGTAAACGTGGTTCTGTGGTACTGCAAGGGACCTTCTAGTCTGCTCTGCCATCAAGAGGTGGAGAGTTCAAATCCGTCGCCCGCCTGAAACTTTTTCATTTTTCTTTAAAATTTCTTTTCTTTTTTATCTTTTTTCTTTCTCGGACACACAAATCATTTTCCTGTATATATATATTGAAAAAATAGAAGCCCTGACACCATAAATGAAATATACGCTGCAAACTGCCAAAAGTATATTCGGAGATTGGCCAAACTTAATTCATGGATGAAAAACATATAGTTTTAAACTCTTTTAAGATTCTCATTGGCTTCTTTTTCACCCACCACTATTCTTAGCAACAAAGATGGCCATTTCTTTTGTTTACTACTCGCCAAAAACTATCAAATGCACGTAAAAGCCTGAAATCGAAAAAAAGTTTACAGGAATTGACCAATCGAGCGAGCGAGCGAGTGCCATTCTTCATATCATATCTACAACTCGCTCTTGCGCATGCGCGCAATTCACGAGTTAAAAATGGACAACAATAATCAGATGTCAGAGACAAACTAGACCAACCATCAAGGCTAACAATGATAAATGTACAATAAAAGATTGATTTATATGTACATGTTCTGCATGATATCTACTCCACAGGGCTGCACGTGGTGGCATTGACTATGAAGCAATTTGATAATGAATAAAGTAATGCAACTTTGAAGCAAAACTTCTGCTCTTCACTGCTTTCATATTGTGCAACAAATGTGTAACTTGAGTGCTGCTGAACAGATTTACCCACAGACTTTTTAAATACCTGTACAGTATGTCATGTTTTTGTTCATGTATGTTTGTTGAATTTGTAGGAAATACTTTGTTCAACTGACAGCTGCTTTGCAGCACATGCATTCAAGACGAGTCATGCACAGAGGTATTTTGATGTGATTTCATTGCTTTCATCTGTCTTTTATGATCAACCTAGAAAGAAATTGGTCCATGTGAAATATGAAATATGTGCTCTCTCCAACAAATCATACATTATGACTGTCCTGGTCCCATATGCACAGTCCCTTGACAAGTCCTTGAAACCTTGCCATATACATGTATACATATCCTGTATATCCTTGACATGAATAGTCCTTCAAATTGAAGAAAAGGGCTGATGTTTGTATGAACCAGGATAAAAAAAAAAAGAAAAAAAAAACTCTGTATGTATTTGAGAAAAAGTTGGTGGTCGCTTAAGCAATGTAGCTTGTGGAATTTTATGTTTTAATTAACGATCTGCACAGGCCTGGAGGAATCATTGAAAACTTGCCTATCCTTGAAATTGAAAAAGAAGGTCTTACTGATAATTTGAACTAGGCTAACAGAAACAAAAATATTGAACTCTGTATGCAGGGATTTCATAAATGTTTTCAGTAGGAGGGTAACTGGTTTTCACAGGCAGGCAAAACCTTTTTAAACTGAACTTCTGTATAAAAAATTAAAGGAAAGAAAGAAACAACAACAACAACAACAACATAAAAAGAAAGCTTTCCTATAGATGGTCAAACCAGGCAGGCAAAAATCGTCCTTACAGCCGGCCAATTTGCCTGGTGCCCTGCCCTCAATGAACCCCTGTGCAGTAGATATTGGAAAACGGTTGGAGGTCACTTCTTGATAACCCTAAATAAGTTACCTGTCAATTGCCGTCGCCATCATACGGTACAGCCCAAAAATAATGCACGCACAAGAAGTGGCATGTTTCGAAGCTTTATTCACTCAGCTAACGGTAGAAGACTAAACTAACGATTCAAAATACATAATTTATATGTACGGCAGAAAGTCCGCTGACAATTACAACTACAGAAATTTACATAATATTGTAACATGGTGCAAGAAGTTCTTGCGCCGCAAGAACACGCAAGCTGTGGCAAGAGGTAAAAATGTCTTGTTTTTGTGGTTTACCCACAAGAACATTCGAAATGCAAGAAGTTGAAAGTCTAACCGCGAGAAGCCGCAAGAAGTTGAAAATCTCACCGCAAGAAGCCGCAAGAACTTATGAAGAAGTTGCTGCAGGTCAAACTGTCTGTTCTTTTATATTTACAGGGTGTATGTGCGTTGTATATAATTTATGGCAATGGTCTCCTTTGGGGCTTAAAATAGAATTTCAATCAAAGAATTTCTGTTCTCTTTACAGATATCAAGCCTGCCAATGTTTTCATAACAGCATCTGGTGTGGTGAAACTTGGTGACTTAGGGCTTGGAAGATTTTTTAGCTCCAAGACAACAGCAGCTCATTCTCTTGGTGAGAATTTAATTATTGAACAAACACAACAATCATAATGGTCAGCCGAACAAAACCTTTGCCCCTTGCGTGGAATTAACTCCCACATGTACATGTACTTCCTGGTGTGTTAAATTTGCCAACAATCTAATCCAGGATTATGAGCATGGTATCAGTCTAGAGGATTATTTCTAGTTACATGTAACGCTATATGATTTAGTTAAACAACAATTTAACAAAGGTAATCGCCACCAGCTTATCAGGCTCTTCCAATCAGTAGTGAATCTCACAAGTGCAGACTCTCATTGAATGTTGCAACTACATTCTAAAGGCTGGATCTTGGAGTTCTTGAGCATTTTTGTAGTGGTTGTTTGTCAGCAGTCAAGTCAGGAGTCTGGTTTTAGTTCAAGCATTCCTCCACCCCACCCCACCCTCTGTTTTTTCCTGGCTTCTCTGGGTGCCTGGAATGGGGGCTCATGGTTGTTGTGGGGATTTTCCAGCCATGGGGGGCAGTATTCTATCTGGGGGCTAACTGGACAGTACCGTGATAGCCCCAGGCAGCCATCTTCCATTTAAGCGAGGCAGCTGGTTGACCCGCATTGCTAATAAATGGCTGTCCACTTTAGATGTCTAACTATAATGATTTTGTTGTATGTTCATTTGTTAGTGGGAACACCTTATTACATGTCACCAGAGAGAATACATGAAACTGGATACAATTTCAAGTCTGATATTTGGTCTTTAGGTTGTCTATTATATGAGGTAAAATATTAATAGTTTATTTTAGTTAAAGCTGGTGTGGTGGTTGTACTATTCTTCCCTGGAAGTTGCCGTTACTTTTGGTCAACACCAAGACATGATCTTCTGGGTGACAATTTACAGACTCCACTGATTCCGCTCAAATCTGATTAATTGATTTAAACGAAAATTAGTTCTGTGTACATGCTCAAGAAACTGGAATGAGCCAGAGGCTGGTGGTTTTGTAGCTGACCAAGAGAGTCACAACTGCTGGAGACAAGAATGTGTGTAAAAAAAAGTAATTGTTAGCTGGTAAACCACAAAAAGCTGGGAAGATGCCATCCAAGGAGATTAACCTATGAAATGAAATGTGTGCACTGTTAGTATGTAATGTAGTTCAGGAAAGATACTTTACCTTAATGTGCAACTTGTGTTTTTGGAAGGGGATTTAAAGAACATGAAGAAACCATAGTGAGAAAGATATGAATCTTGAAAATGTATTGTTCAAGTTTATTTTAACTAACAATTCATTAACAGTGAAAACCAAACATGCTCAAGTTACTTCAAGATTTGTGAAATGTAACTTGCACTGTTGAGCAGTTTCCATTGTTCTAGAAACAGGTCAGAACAACTTTTAAAAGACAGTACTTGTGATCCCTAACCAGTAATTTCTCTTCCCAACTGTATAATAGATGGCTGCCCTCCAATCGCCGTTTTATGGCGATAAAATGAATTTGTACTCACTGTGTAAGAAGATAGAATCATGTGATTATCCACCTCTGCCGGCAGAGCATTATTCTCAAGAGGTATGTTAATTCATAACTTTGGTATCTCCAGTTGCTAATAATAAATGGTATCAACAAGATTCTACATGTTGGGTTTTGTATTATAAGCTTGCCAGTGGAGTAAATTTTTGCAGAACTTTGTTTGAGGATCTTGGAAAATAAAACACAAAAACTGCAGAATTAAGAGCCCTCAAAAATTTCATGTCTCACGGTAGTACGTAGCATTTCCTAGTTTTACAATATTCTGTTATAGGGAGCACCAATGGCACAGGATCAGTGTGGCCCAAGTTCGATTCTTGCTTAGTGTTATAAGTGGGTTAAGTTTGTTTTTGGTTCTCACCTTGCTCTGAGGGTTTTCTCCGTGTACTCTGTTTTTCTGCCTTTATAGAAACCAACATTCCCAAATTTCAGTTATTATACCAGCTTAGACTGATGTGACGTCCTCTCTAAAAATTGTAATTTGCTTTATTTTGCTTGATATATTTTCTTGCTATAATGCTCATTCTCTTCCAAAACAGGTGTAGGTAGTAAATAAATGTACATGTATACTTGATTGCAGTTGTGGAGAGTAACTGAGTTTGTAATTATGTTGCAGTTACGTGACTTGGTAAGCCTGTGTATCAATCCTGACCCTGACAAGAGGCCAGATATTGGTTATGTCAATGAGGTAGCACAGGGAATGCATGCAGGCCACCTGCCTCAGTGACACGCCTCACAGTGTGGCTCAGGGACCATTGAACAATACTTGAATTAAATTTTAAATGGTAGAAATGTGTGTAATGTAGGTAACAGACCACATAATTTATTACAAGTTTTAAAATCTGGAGTTGTTATCTTGCTGTCTGAGCTGGATTAATGAACTCTTAATTACATAAGTAAATTATTGGCTGCAGTATTAAAGAGCCCTGTAGGCTAGGTGTAGCTTTTCCTGCTGTACCCCTTCCTCCTGTTGCTTGGGGAGGGAGGGGGGCAGGGGTGAGGGGGAGTGAGTGGTGGGTACATCTACACATAGGTTAAGAGCCCATTTTTATTCCTTTAGACTTGCCAAATAATAGAGTAAAAGGGTCAATTGAAACTTAAGGTGAAGACAACAGAAATTAACAGATGGTCGAAGCTGTGCAAGTTTGTAATGTTCAGGAGTGTGCAAGGAGCTTATATTAGGTTACTTAGCTTCTGTTGAGCTTCAATTTAAAAGTCAAAAGTAGGTTTTTGTAAAAAAATGAGGTCAAGAATAGTCCAAAATCCTCTTTGTTTTGTAACTGTTGTTTTATTGTATAGTGAGTATTTAATTTTGGTCTCAAGTTTGGGGTTTGCATTGAACGAAAATGGGCAAAAATAGGCAGCCAAAAGTAGCCTTAAATAGTATGGCCTTCGTTCTTTGGCTTTGCTCACTTCAGACTGCATTGGTACATTACACCTCATTGCCAAAATTCCTCTTGTAAGCAAGAGTCTCATTTTCTTGATTTTGTAGAGTTCCTTTAGATTTGGTTAGTTTTATTGAATTCATATTTAGAAGAAAATGGTTTTCTTACCAGAGGAATTCTAAAACCATTAAAGGTTATGTTCACTCCTCGAGAGAAATCCATTATTTTAAGTCAAAAGATATTGCGAGTAAAATAGACTGACTAATTTAATTTTGCGGGAGACGTTAGAGATCAGAAACTACAACTTACAATGTAAAAGAACTCGGGGCATTTACATTGTAGTACAAAGGTAAATGAGGAAAAGAGAAAAAGATTGTAGTAAGTGTGATGAAAAACATCTTTGGTGACTTAGGGTTTTATATTTGGAATTAATATATCAAACAGGAATGGCTGTTTGACCACATTTCCAAACACCAAGGAAGGAGTCGAAAATAGGATGCATAGCAAAGTAGTTTTGAAGAACTATTGAGGTGTTTGGAAATGTGGCCAAACACTGTCTCTCATGTTTGATAATTATTTCTTCTGACTTAAAACCAAAATGAAGGAGAAAACAGAGAAATAAAATCATGAAAAATGAAAACCACTGCTAATTAAGATCAGATATCCAAACACAGGGCTCAAAAAAGTGTTGTCTCGTCAGGCACAAGTAGATTTTCGTTCCGGGCAGGTAACTTTTCATTCTCACCTGTCAGATGGGCAAGAGCTCAGGCAACTTGTCCACCAACGAAAACATTAAAAGAGCAAACTAAGACTTCTCCAGGGCAAGCAAAATTTGAGGGCTACTTGTCCTGACGGCAAGCTGGAATTCAAGTTTTTTTTCTAGCCCTGAAACACTGTCATGGTCGTGATTTCCTTTGTTTAAACTTGATGAATTATTAAGAAGTTTGAGAGAAAGGTGAAAGTAATATACTGGAAACTTCAGATCTTGCCTAATTGGTTGCAGTAACTATTAATAAGAGTGTACATAAATCAGCTAAATCTGATGTTATGTCTTGAAGTAATTGAATTGGAGGAATTTCCTGTTTCATTTCCCAACAGTGTAATGCTTGCTTTCAGCATTGCAGCATTTAAGTTGGTAAGGAAATAAGGCAGATGGATTATTAATAATTGTATTAGTTTTCATTATGTTTTTCTTTTAGAGATGAGTGGACATTGATGTGGAAAAAAAGATTAAAATAATTAAGTCTACTGAGGAATGGTACAGCATTTTCTGCATTTTTCGGAAAGAGAACATCCTTCTTTCTAGAATTTTTGGTTGAATGCTTTGTATTTTGTAAAGTTGAACAATTTTCAGGATCTCCAGAAACTTCGAAAGTTCTTGAATTTTTGGGTATCACAAATTATAACGTAATTAACATTTATAGTTGTGTACAAACGTTTTTTTTTGGGTAACTTAACTTTTCTTTGCTGCAGGCAGTGACAAATTGAACAGTGTATCTACTAAGGAGACACAATTTAGACTGTCATTTACAATGTAATGTGGGTATAGCTCATTTAGAATGCAACGAATAAAAGATTTCCACATCTGAGAATGGAGTGTGGTTTGTACATGATGTAATTTTAGTGCACATCTTCAACCCAAAGTAAACTGAAAACCTGAAACTCTTGCACTCTCATCCACTATTTTGGAAAGCGCACATCAAATAGGCCCTTTGCAGCAAAGCCACCACATGACCTACTTTTCATAAAATTATGGGCTGCAACTTTAGGAATGCAAGAAATGGAAAAAGCCGGTTGCAAATATCAAAATGGCCAAGATTGAGGCCCTGGCATTAGAGAATGAGATTTTATGACAGTTTGTTTTTTAAAAAGCTAAGACGATTTGTATGGAAAAAGTTGCTGAAGAGCAAGACTGTGCTCTCCCACAACATTTTCCACAGATATCCTCTAAATTTTCCAAAAATTCAATTGCAAACTGACATATAAACTTACTCTTTAATGCCAGGGGCCTCAACTTGGCCATTTTGGTATTCTCGATATGCTCTATCCACTTCTGGCATTCTTTCCATTATAGCCCATAATGTATAATATTTTAAAGAACATTTTGGTTATATGACCCTAGCTGCAAAGGGCCTATTGAGCTTTTGTCATGTGTACAATCTGACCCTGCTCAAAGTTTTCTAGCCCGATCCTCGCAACGTCCAAATTGTTTGCTTTCACTCTCTTCTTCGACTAAGAGCTAGTGATATTGAACTGTCTGTGAACTGGGTGAAATCTTTTCTTGAGACCTCAATCTCGGGCACCTCTAATTGTTGAACTCTAGGGAACTCTTAGGATCTTGAAAAAGTTGTAAACGTTTTCTCTAAAAGATGCTGCAAATACTATTATTATTGAAAGAAAGAAAGAAAGAAACAAACAAACACGAATTTGTCTCTAGTAGTTTTGGGTTCAAACAGCTAAATGTTTCGACCATTAATAGTTCATTTCTCTTTGGCAGAACACTTAAAATGCAAAAAAGAAACCAAAATATTGCTGAAAAATGCAAGACGTTCTGCTTGACGCACGTTTTATTTCATTTTTTATATGAACATGTTACATACTACACCCGCTCTGAAAACAAACACTTTCCTAATCTTGGTTGTTACACAAAGCAGTTTGAGGAGAGAGACTGTTGTACAAGACAACCTAGCATAACAGTTGTAGCTACAAATAAGATTAGATTTCAAAGAAAAGGGAGACTGTAAGAGGTGAGATCACATCTCCATGGCTTCTCCTGGCTGTGTTACTCTTGTCTCTGTTACTTCCATCACAATGGGTTTAACCTCTTTTGTCAGAACAGCTGTGGAGAAATGAAACAATTTTATTACACCACTTTGTTGTTGGTACCGCCTTCAATCCTGAAACCTATAAGTTTTATTTTATACCTAACTTTTGATATTAAAATTTCTACGTTGTACAAGGGAAAAAATACAGGAAACAGTAGTTCAAACAGTCAAATCAAAGCCATCAAGCAGTACCCTTGTGTGGTACTGCTTGTTACGACTTGACTGCAATGGAAAAGATGGTTCTTACTATCAAGTCTGCAGAGAAAACTCTGGTGTGTGAATATTTAGATGAAAGCAACTGCATAGTGCCACATATTCTATCATCAATTTATTGTACAGCTTTATTATGCCCCCTGTAACATAAAATCCTAGTTTGTGATCATTCAAATGAAGGGAAATAAATGTAACTTTAAACTAAGTTTGAATGAAACCTTTACAAGTGTGTCATGATCCAAATTAAAGCTGCTGAGTAGTACTTTACTGTGGTAAAGCTTCATTTTCAAGTATATTTGTAAAAAAATTTCTTACTTTTACAAACTTTGGCATTTGCATTGAACCCACCTGTTGCACCTCTCTTGTAGGAATACTTTCCCTGTCTCACCCCCTTCTCATTTGCCACATCATACGGCCTGAGGTATTGTCTTCCTTCTTTAGTAATCACACAAAGATCAACATTACTTCCAGAGCCCTATTGAACAACCAAAGGAACAGCAATCACTTTAATTTCCATAAAGCATGAGGTACACATTTCCCACTTTGACTTGTCAAGACAGGCTCGTTTATAACTTAGTGGAGTTTGGCTGATTTGGAAGTGAGAATCATTGCTTACTAGGCTTACATGAAGCAAAGTGTACAAGTTAGATGCATCTATCACTATGCTAGTTTTTGATGCATCCAGACAAAAAGGATTGTACAATCTTATTCCAAATAACCAGCATCAGTGTACAGTAACAAAGAACTAATAACATGAAATTGAAAAACACTGCACACAGTATGTGCACTTACCAAATCATTAAATATTCCTGCAGCAATTGCATCTCGTACCAGTTTTTTAGCATCCTCGAGCTAGAATAAGAGCATCAATTGTTATTAGAACATTGTACAACTTATAAATGCACCATGCACACCATAACAACAAGTGTATAAAGAGATTTTACCTCCATATCAGGCTTATATCTTGACTCAAACACTGACATGGCAGCCAAAGAACCAGAACCTAAAATTGAACAAAAGCGTGTTACCGGTATATGCGGACTTTGTACATCTATGTAATATGACCATTCAGTTGAATCATGGCAGACGTCCTACGCCCTCAACAGTTTAATTCACTTTAGGTGACCAACCACCTTTCAAACCACAGTTTTCGCTGCCCAGCTGTATTTCTTTCAAGTACAGTGTGTATCTACCAGTACTTACCCATTGTGACATAAGGCAGCTTGTCTGTACTGCCATGTGGATAGACTGTATGCAGTGTTGGACCATTCAAGTCAACACCCCCCAGGACAAGTGCAGCACTGATGTATCCTTGATATCTATAGATTGGAAATAAAACAGGTACATGTGATTAAAAATGTTTTAACCAGACCATTAGTAGTTGGCTGATTTTGCCAACTTTTACTACAGCATCAGAAAAATAGCTCGTTAGAGTACAGGCACAGCTGGTCCCCACTAATTCAAACTCGCTTATTTCCATTTCCTCATTATTTTGAACTCAAAACCATTTCTATAGGATTTATTCTTCAGTCGTTTAATATCGTCTATTTCAAACTATTTATTGTTTCCACTGAGAGTTTGAGAAAGTGGGGTTAAGCTACATGTATACATTTGTAGCTGACCAAGGTCATTAAGAAGATGGTGATTCTTGCTGGCATCCATCTGCATATGACAACCCTACAAGAATGATTACATAAAACTAAAAGGCACAATTTTATAGCATACAATACCTGAACAATAATTGTTTCAACATGCGTAATGCAGTCACAATTCTGGCCTGAAAAATATCAACATTAACTTATCAGTCCTTAACACTGCTACAAGGAACACACTAGAACTATTAGCTATCTTTCATAAGCTCAATATTCTCACTTATTTTTGCAAGACCAATCAAGACAATTTTTCTTTTCAAAATTAAGTTTAATCCTTGAATAAGTACACTGTACAGTATGTCACTGTGACAAGGTAATGTTGTACATATCACTAAACAACCCATTTAAATTGTACAAATTGCTCTTTGAAGAATTGAATCACGTACTGTATTTACCTGACGTCCAGTTGATAAGCTGTGCAACTGAATATGGGAAGAGATGAGATTTGTGACATACTCTGTGTCAGCAGCAGTACCAGCCCCACAGCAACTGAAATATAGATAATTATTTTCCATGCACACAATTTGCATATAATCTATACAATCATGAAATGTGTATCACACTGACAGGAGAAATAATGAACAACACTGAAAGATAACAGAGAAGTTGAAAATACTTACTAAATATTGGGAGCAATGTAATGTATCTTGGAGCAGTTTTTATCAGCAACAATGGTATCCTACCAAGTAACAAAAAACAAATTATATAAACAAACATGTACATGTACATGTAGCACTTATCATAATCAACACTCATAGAAGATACTAGAGTTTGAGTACAGTAGAGTTTGAGCTGGATTTAAAATAGCTGATAAATATTCTTCAGTGCTTGTTACCAGTGATGTCAAGCCTCCAATAGCTACAGTACATAGATTGGTAACCAACTAACCTCAGTTGCTCTTGTATCAGCTCCTAATATAACGCCATCCTAGAAAACAATAACAATCAATTAAACCGTTTTCATCACCCCACCGCTCCCCCCCCCCCCCCCACCCTCCCGTCAATTAATAGTATGGCTCCTGTAATATTATATAACAAGCAACTTTGCCCATAGGAGAGAAAACGACACAATAAGTAATTCAGCCTGACTTTTCAACGAAATTTCTAAACACCCTCAATCCTTGATCACAACTTGACAGGTAAGCGGTTAAAGCAAAATCGCACGAGGCACTAGGCTATACAAAGATCGCAGTTTTGAGTTTGGTGTACGACAAGCACGGTGGCTCCGATTTTCCAGTCACAATAAATTTTCCTATACGGCAAATATATATATATAAAAAGATACGGTATTCTACTCCTCTAAAGGAAACGTTTCACAACGGTAAAATCTAACCTTGAATACAATTCCCGCAATCGTTGTGCCGGTCTTCCTTGCTGTGGGCAACTTAGCGCCCATTTTCTCCAGGATGGCATTTCTACAGAACGATCAAAAACTTTCCATCAATGAAACGTCATTACAGGAACATAAAAATTGTCTGCTACCTTTACCTTTTACAGTTTTCAAACGAAAATCCACCGCAATGTTCTTGAGCCACGGTGCCACCAATAGCCGCCATGTTGAAAAATTTTGTGGAGTCATCCTTAGTGTGCATGTGCTGACAGTAAACACCGCTGACACCCGGAAGACTCTCTCTGACCCAGCCTCTCTCCGTTGTCAAGATGGCGGAACATTTCGAATGTTTGTCTTCTTTCCAAGTTCTGGACTCTATTCCCGTCGAAAAATACCGTTCCAAACGAACAGGAATCAACTTTTGTTTTGCTAAAGTTCCTGGCCCGCTGGTAAATGGTTTTCTTTGTCTCGGTAAGTGCTAAACAGCATCATTTGTCAAGTGTTACAAATCGATCTAAAACTTTCGGCGGAAATTTTGAAGGACAGGTGATGTTAAGAAGCTATTTTAATTGAGAAACAGGCAACAATATTTACCATGTTTCTGTCGAGTCATAGAAACGCGAGTGCAAGTTTGGGATAATGAGAAATGCTGTGGGAGCTCGAGCCGACAGGCGAGTGTTTCCACACTTTTTTCGAGTTTGCTAATCTTTTTTTTCTATCTTCCTTTTCTTGTCATATTTTAGTTAACAGCCCCCGAAAAATAACAAACAACGTGACAACAACAACTTTTCTGTGTTGCTATCGAGTTATAGAAACTTAACACGATTTTGTTGCCAATCAGCGCGCATATAGATTTAATTTTCTTTAGGCTGTTTTCTAATTATAATCTGTTGCGCACTTAGCTACTGAGGCTCACGACGATGATGGCTTGCCACACACTCTGGAACACCTGGTATTCATGGGAAGCGAAAATTATCCTTACAAGGTGAAATATGCAAATAATTTTCAACTCATTTCTGCACATCTTTAAATACACAGTTCTTACTAGCTTCTCAAGTGTCCCCAGATTTCCCAGGTGCATAACATCTTGCAGCCAAAAGCATGAATCCATTGTTTTAAATAACATAATTATGATAACATATGAGGAAGTAGCAGATCCCATTAAAATAGTGCTCAATACACATATAGTGTAGAGCTGAGTATATGAGTAATAACGAAGAGGCAAGATTTGCTGTTACTCCGAGTTTCGTGCTTACGCACTCATCAGACAGTATTTAATGATAAGCATTCCTATCAACTAGATATATATACACGGTATTAAACAATAGGCTAATTGCTGGACTAGTTGCATTACAATAAGTGATAGTTATACTGGAAAACAATAGGTGTGAAGACAGAGATTACGGGGACGAGTATAAACTGCGTGGGTGTAGTACAATATAAAGAAAGTGTCAAGCGTTCTTCAAGTAGAATTTGTTCTCGTGCCGGCATTTAGAAATAAGTTCTGATCTTTTGTTTAGTAGATTGTCGTTGCTATGTTTGATAATCATTAGTTTTTCTGTGAGGCAGAGGTCGCATCGTTTGGAAATGTTGTTGTAGGGTCTTGCACGGCTAATAATTGACCATTTGATGTTGAAGTCTTGTTTTTTGTCGTGTAGTTGCCAGATGTATTTAGAAAGCTCGGTGCTGTTGATGTGTTTTCTGTGCTTAAATGTGGATTTGTGCTGCGAGAATCTCTGTTTGAATGTTCCTTCTGTCAGTCCAATGTAGTTCTTGGTTGTGTTGTTAGTTGTAACTTGTGCGTTGTAGATTACACTGGAAGTCAGGCATTTGTTGTCTAGCGGGCATTGGTCTTTTTTGCGGCAGTTGCATTGCTCTCCGGTGATTGCGTTGGCGTTGTTGTTGGCATTTGTTATTTTCATGTTGTGTTTGTTGATTACTGTTTTCATGTTGTCCATGCAACTGTAGCTGACTTTGACGTTGTTTTTGTTGAAGAGGCTGTGGTATTTATGTTGGTTCGGAAAGTGCTTAGATATGAGCTTCAGGAATGTTCTACCGATGTTTGTCTTTACGTTTTTACTAAGTGGAGGGTTGTACCATATAATGTTTCTTTGTCTGTTGCGTCGGGGGCGTGTTGGTTGATTGTCTTCGTTGTAAATTAGTGTTTCAGAGTATCCGCTGGCTTTCAAAGCAGTTTCGTAGATTGGTTTGGCCTTGTTGAATTCGTGTTCGTTGCATGAGTTGGCGGAAATACGGCGATTGATGGATGCTGGAAGTTGCTTTATTATGTTAGGTGGGTGGTTAGACTTTGTGTTGATGTACTGCGGCTCGTCGTTAGGCTTTCTGTAGGGGCAGTAGGTGCCTTTTGTAAGATCGAAGGTGACGTCCAGGTAGTTAACAATTTTCATGTTAGTCTGTATGGTAATGTTAAGTCCATATGTCTTGAAGCGTCTTGTTATGTCCTTCCTTGTACGGTCTGCTTGAGGTCCGGAGATGTTTTTGAAGATGGCAAGTCCGTCGTCTCTGTAAAGCCCGATGTTGTCTATCCCGTATATGTTACACAGGTCGTCGAGAATGAATAAGCCTACGAGCTCGCATACTTCGGCTCCGTCGAAGCTGCCCATAGTAACGTCAAAAGAACTGTTGTTTTTCTTGATCCAGGCGGTGTTACTGTCAAAGAGAAGGGATTTTCTTGAATGCATAATAATATCGATGTCGCGGTCCGTAATGGAAGTGAATTGTTTGGCGAAGTTGATTGCGTCTGTAAGAAGTTTCTCAGTAATGGAAGGGTAGAAGTTCTCAATGTCAAATACGGCGAAGGTATGTTGATCTTTGTGTTGTATAGAGGAGAACCAGTTGATGACGGATGATGAGTTTTTCCATTGGTTAAGGCCAGTCTTCTGTCTCACAGTCGTGTTAATGTTCGCGAGGATTTCTTTACTGATACGTCCAATCTCACTTTTTGCAGGGTTAATGAGTCTACATGTAGGTTTGTTCTGGAAGTTGTCTTTATGGTCTTTGAGTGTTATAAAAGCCTGTCGTTCAGCCATGCGTTCCGCGCGGTCGTCAATGTTCAGATTAGTAGCAATGACTTGAGCTTCTTTGTTAATAGCAGTAATCGTATTAGAATTTGCTTTCTTGTACGTCGATGTGATATTGTCCTTGAGAAGCTTGTCGTGCGAAGCTTTGTCTACTTCGTAGTAGTTGGTTGTTTTGTCAGCAGGTATGAATGTTTTTGTGGAGTTGTTTATTTTCCTAATGTCTTGTTGTAGATGGTCTTGGAAGTCATCTCGTATTTGCCTGAATTCAATGTTCTTGATCATTTCGTACACGTCAGTTTCAAAGTTGTTTAGGTCTTCGTTCTGAGGAGGGCATTTTCTTGATTTAAAACCAAAGTTGTTGTTGTCAATGTTGTCGTCGTCGTTGTTGTGGTCTGTGTTATTCTTACCTTTATTCTGTTCGAAGAAGAAGGCTTTCCAACGCATACGCTTGATTACACTTTCGGTCTTTTCGATGAGTTTCTTGAGGTAGGAGTTTCTTGGTGGGATAGGAATGTTCTTCATTGAATAGTTGAATCTTGTTTTCTCCATTGTGGATAACGGCGATCGGCGAAAAGTGCTCTACTGTTGTTAAGCAGGAGCGAATATAACCATATGAGGAAGTAGCAGATCCCATTAAAATAGTGCTCAATACACATATAGTGTAGAGCTGAGTATATAACAAACGCCGACAGTAACGCCAACGCAATCACCGGAGAGCAATGCAACTGCCGCAAAAAAGACCAATGCCCGCTAGACAACAAATGCCTGACTTCCAGTGTAATCTACAACGCACAAGTTACAACTAACAACACAACCAAGAACTACATTGGACTGACAGAAGGAACATTCAAACAGAGATTCTCGCAGCACAAATCCACATTTAAGCACAGAAAACACATCAACAGCACCGAGCTTTCTAAATACATCTGGCAACTACACGACAAAAAACAAGACTTCAACATCAAATGGTCAATTATTAGCCGTGCAAGACCCTACAACAACATTTCCAAACGATGCGACCTCTGCCTCACAGAAAAACTAATGATTATCAAACATAGCAACGACAATCTACTAAACAAAAGATCAGAACTTATTTCTAAATGCCGGCACGAGAACAAATTCTACTTGAAGAACGCTTGACACTTTCTTTATATTGTACTACACCCACGCAGTTTATACTCGTCCCCGTAATCTCTGTCTTCACACCTATTGTTTTCCAGTATAACTATCACTTATTGTAATGCAACTAGTCCAGCAATTAGCCTATTGTTTAATACCGTGTATATATATCTAGTTGATAGGAATGCTTATCATTAAATACTGTCTGATGAGTGCGTAAGCACGAAACTCGGAGTAACAGCAAATCTTGCCTCTTCGTTATTACTCATATACTCAGCTCTACACTATATGTGTATTGAGCACTATTTTAATGGGATCTGCTACTTCCTCATATGGTTATATTCGCTCCTGCTTAACAACAGTAGAGCACTTTTCGCCGATCGCCGTTATCCACAATGGAGAAAACAAGATTCAACTATTCAATGAAGAACATTCCTATCCCACCAAGAAACTCCTACCTCAAGAAACTCATCGAAAAGACCGAAAGTGTAATCAAGCGTATGCGTTGGAAAGCCTTCTTCTTCGAACAGAATAAAGATAAGAATAACACAGACCACAACAACGACGACGACAACATTGACAACAACAACTTTGGTTTTAAATCAAGAAAATGCCCTCCTCAGAACGAAGACCTAAACAACTTTGAAACTGACGTGTACGAAATGATCAAGAACATTGAATTCAGGCAAATACGAGATGACTTCCAAGACCATCTACAACAAGACATTAGGAAAATAAACAACTCCACAAAAACATTCATACCTGCTGACAAAACAACCAACTACTACGAAGTAGACAAAGCTTCGCACGACAAGCTTCTCAAGGACAATATCACATCGACGTACAAGAAAGCAAATTCTAATACGATTACTGCTATTAACAAAGAAGCTCAAGTCATTGCTACTAATCTGAACATTGACGACCGCGCGGAACGCATGGCTGAACGACAGGCTTTTATAACACTCAAAGACCATAAAGACAACTTCCAGAACAAACCTACATGTAGACTCATTAACCCTGCAAAAAGTGAGATTGGACGTATCAGTAAAGAAATCCTCGCGAACATTAACACGACTGTGAGACAGAAGACTGGCCTTAACCAATGGAAAAACTCATCATCCGTCATCAACTGGTTCTCCTCTATACAACACAAAGATCAACATACCTTCGCCGTATTTGACATTGAGAACTTCTACCCTTCCATTACTGAGAAACTTCTTACAGACGCAATCAACTTCGCCAAACAATTCACTTCCATTACGGACCGCGACATCGATATTATTATGCATTCAAGAAAATCCCTTCTCTTTGACAGTAACACCGCCTGGATCAAGAAAAACAACAGTTCTTTTGACGTTACTATGGGCAGCTTCGACGGAGCCGAAGTATGCGAGCTCGTAGGCTTATTCATTCTCGACGACCTGTGTAACATATACGGGATAGACAACATCGGGCTTTACAGAGACGACGGACTTGCCATCTTCAAAAACATCTCAGGACCTCAAGCAGACCGTACAAGGAAGGACATAACAAGACGCTTCAAGACATATGGACTTAACATTACCATACAGACTAACATGAAAATTGTTAACTACCTGGACGTCACCTTCGATCTTACAAAAGGCACCTACTGCCCCTACAGAAAGCCTAACGACGAGCCGCAGTACATCAACACAAAGTCTAACCACCCACCTAACATAATAAAGCAACTTCCAGCATCCATCAATCGCCGTATTTCCGCCAACTCATGCAACGAACACGAATTCAACAAGGCCAAACCAATCTACGAAACTGCTTTGAAAGCCAGCGGATACTCTGAAACACTAATTTACAACGAAGACAATCAACCAACACGCCCCCGACGCAACAGACAAAGAAACATTATATGGTACAACCCTCCACTTAGTAAAAACGTAAAGACAAACATCGGTAGAACATTCCTGAAGCTCATATCTAAGCACTTTCCGAACCAACATAAATACCACAGCCTCTTCAACAAAAACAACGTCAAAGTCAGCTACAGTTGCATGGACAACATGAAAACAGTAATCAACAAACACAACATGAAAATAACAAATGCCAACAACAACGCCAACGCAATCACCGGAGAGCAATGCAACTGCCGCAAAAAAGACCAATGCCCGCTAGACAACAAATGCCTGACTTCCAGTGTAATCTACAACGCACAAGTTACAACTAACAACACAACCAAGAACTACATTGGACTGACAGAAGGAACATTCAAACAGAGATTCTCGCAGCACAAATCCACATTTAAGCACAGAAAACACATCAACAGCACCGAGCTTTCTAAATACATCTGGCAACTACACGACAAAAAACAAGACTTCAACATCAAATGGTCAATTATTAGCCGTGCAAGACCCTACAACAACATTTCCAAACGATGCGACCTCTGCCTCACAGAAAAACTAATGATTATCAAACATAGCAACGACAATCTACTAAACAAAAGATCAGAACTTATTTCTAAATGCCGGCACGAGAACAAATTCTACTTGAAGAACGCTTGACACTTTCTTTATATTGTACTACACCCACGCAGTTTATACTCGTCCCCGTAATCTCTGTCTTCACACCTATTGTTTTCCAGTATAACTATCACTTATTGTAATGCAACTAGTCCAGCAATTAGCCTATTGTTTAATACCGTGTATATATATCTAGTTGATAGGAATGCTTATCATTAAATACTGTCTGATGAGTGCGTAAGCACGAAACTCGGAGTAACAGCAAATCTTGCCTCTTCGTTATTACTCATATAATTATGATAACATACATGTATGATTTGGGTGCTAAAAATTTTAACAAGATGTGGCTATGGAAACAAAAATGGCATTATAACATGTGGCTATTTGTTTGATAGCATTGTTATGGCATCAAATGAAAAAGAATTGTAGCAGATCTATATGAGTATGCACTGAATAATGCTGGAAACCGACTTGAACATAACTAATGAACCACAATGAATGTGTTCAATGTGGTATTTTAATGCTATTCAGGGTCTCCTAGACTTACTAGCCAACAGATGCTTGGCTCAAGGAACCAACGCATGGACGGCAACAGACCACACAGCTTACACCATGGAAACAGCAGGTAGTGAGGGTTTCCTAAACCTTCTGCCAATCTACCTGGATCATGTGCTGTATCCAACTATAACGGTAGGGATTTTAAGTTGTTCTGGTAGATTTATCTTCATGATAGACCGTTAAATATAATGTGGCATCATTAAACTGATGTCTAGGAGTTTCCCCGTAAGATTTTGGAGATTTAACCTGGAGATCCAGTACACTGATGATCAGCTCTACATGTTACCTGTACTACCAAAATATATTCATATAGGTTTGCTGTATACAGATGTCTGCAGAACTAAGTTTCTTCTCACTTGGGAAGAATTAAGCATGTTAACAGAGACTTACTTCCTTTTTCTAAGGTCAGCTTGAAATGGTGTGCACAACTGTTTTTTTGCCATGTTCATCTTCTTTTGTAGGAATCAGCATACATAACAGAGGTTCACCATGTGAATGGAGAAGGTGAAGATGCAGGTGTGGTTTACTGTGAGATGCAAGGAAGGGAGAACATGGAGAGGAGTAGAACATATTTGAACTTCACTCGAGAAATGTACCCTGGACACTGTGGTTATAAGGTAACTGAGTTTGATCTGTACGTTTACAGCATGGATGTGGTTACCTTATTAGTTGAGATACGTACATGTACAAGTAGGGCAGGGTTGTCAAAACTTGCCGACTGCGATCTCTGCTGATATCTCCTGGGCTATTCCTCTGATTCTTTAGTAAGACATGATGGCAAAACTGTGCTACAGTATATCCCCCAACAATCAAGCCACCCACTTCAAAATTTTGTGACAACGTGAACCATGCAGGTGCTCAACATGCAAACTACTTATAATAATAAACAACTCTAAGCTTTGTTAAAATTGCTGTGTCAAATACATGTTTATAATGAACATTATTTTAGGATGAAAATGTAGATTCTTAACCAAAATGAACTTCACAAGGAGAATGAAACAACTACACTCTGCATCAGGCTTTCAGCAAGGATTTGAAAAGTGGGCATCAAAAATGTGCTATAGGGTCTACTCTAAATGACCAGTAGTTGTTCATAAATTATCTATAAGACAACGTGTGAAAAAAAGGATTATTAAGCAATTTTCTTTAAAAAGTGGGTGTCCACAGAATGCCTGGACACCCATCTGGCTAAAAGCCTGCATTACAGGTAAAGTACATGTACTGTAGTATAAAAACATGTTGATTAACATGGTGTACAGCTTCACCATGGGTATGTACATTGGACATGTCTAGCAAATTTATGCCTGGTACCAGGCATAAATTTGTCAGACATGTAGTGACACAAAGTTTTTATGTAAATAAAATCTGCAACTTCATATTAAGCAAGTGGTACAGTATGCTTGATTTGTACAAAACAATAAAGTTGCAGAATTGTTACAAGTTTGTCACATTCTATAACGTAGCTGAATCCTTTTTTCTGACTTCCCAAAGTCTGAGACTGGAGGAATCATGGAAAATTTACGTTCAACTTGCAGTCACACTAAGGTATGGCATTCATACAAAATATTGTGATACAAATGTACCTGAGGTATCTAATTAAACTTTGTTTTTATTTCCTTTGATGGCAACCTAAACATTAGTGCTTAGTGAAACATGGAAAGTTCATTTCAATGCAGTTGCTGACAAGAACTCATGTTAAAAAAAAAATCAAACTACTTTTTGTCTTTTTACCCTGAGACATCCACTGACAATAAAGGTATTGATAGCCTGTACATGTAAGTAAATCCCAGCTATTGGCTTCCGGTTTTTTTCTTGTTTTGTATCATTGAAAGAACTAAAATAGAGTGGTTTTCAAATGAGTATCATAAAACCAAAATTAAACTTGTCTAGTCACTCTGGCATTCGTGAAAGACACAGACAATCTAGCAAACCTTCATGTATTGATCAAAGCTCAACAGTGCAAATTCAGGTACATGTAGCTGATGCAAATCGTGGGAAAACGTGTGAGAGCAGGCCATAATTGGGTTTTGTTTTACTTCTACTAGGATGACAGAGTGACACAAGTTTTTTATTAAGCAAATCGTATAGCATATTAATGCAGCGCCAAAACAGATGCAAATTACTTGTAATAAATTTGAACCTTCAGAACTAAGTGAAAATTGTTCTATAAAATGCACCATTTGCACCCCTTGTAGATTGACCAATCAGAAGTTATTGACTGACATGTGTATTGTGCAATATTCTCTAGGTGTGCAACTACCATCAACAGTTTTATCGACCAGAAAACCTCTGTGTGATCATTACTGGACAGATTGATCCCAAGCAAGTGTTTGAAACTGTGAAGCCCTTTGAGGATAAAATTCTTTCCAAGGCAAGCAAACTGTTTCAATTCAGTGTTATTTTTAATTACTTGTTCAGCTCAGGGGTCTTCAGTGAATGTATTTTGAAGTGACTATCTACCCTGGGGTCAAAGGATGTATTAGCAGTTTACTTGGCTGAAAAATAAATGTGTCTTACTTTGGCTTTAATAAAAAACATATTAAACTTACATGTGGCTGCTTGCCTTTTTTTGTACTTGTTCTGTCTGTGTTTCTTTATTATTCTTTGAATTTATGTCATGTTATATTATTCTATAACTATGTTTTCTTATCTTTTTTTTTACATCGTGCACTTTTTAACTAAGGTTTTTTTTAAACTAAATTTAGATCAGCTAAAACAATCACAAAGAAATACCTCAGATCGGTGCAAACATTAATTACAATTTATGTGTCTGAGTGTTTAAATAGAAAACAGGTATCATTATTAATAATTAATTGTAATATAATTATAAATTCTGTACAAATCTTGTATTTTGATCTAACATGTAGAAAAGACTACCTTCTTATGAAAGACCATGGCAAACTCCTGTTCCACCACTCACTAATGCTGTTGACAAAGTTATCAAATTCCCAACTGAAGATGAAGAATCTGGATCCATCCTGATGGGCTTCCGAGGACCCTCTTGTAGGGATCATTACAGTGTTTCCACCCTATCTGTCATACTAGACTACCTTACAGACACATCTATAGCTCCTCTACAGCATGAACTGGTGGAAATTCCAGATCCATTTTGCAGTGACATTTCCTGCGACGTCATGGAATTCCTAGAAAGTGCTCTCGTCATCAAAGCTGAAAATGTTCCCTTTGAAAAGCTTTCTGCAGCAAAGGAAAAAGTAAAGGAGGTTTTGGGAAACCTGGCTAATGGTAAAGAAGCCATTGATATGAATCGCCTTGGTGTAGTAATTCATCGTAAAATCCTAGATTCAAAAAACAGATTTGAAAATTATCCACATGACACCTTTGCCGATGCTATAGTGGGCGACTTCTTGTACTCAACCAAGCCAGAGGATCTTCAAGCAAGACTGAGCACGATTCAAGATCTGGAAAAGCTTCGACATGAGCCAGTGAACTACTGGCTGGCTTTTCTGAAGAAGTACTTCATTTCAACGCCAAGTGTTGTGGTTAGTGATAAAAATAAAATTTTTAAAAAAGAACATGTGATCAAAAAGAAATTATCAAAGTTTCTTTTGATTGCATGTTCTTTTTTTAGCTGCTTGCTGTAAACTGTGAGATAATTAAATTCTGGATTGACTTGTTGATAGTTCACATAGTGATGTTTTTTTGTCTTTCTTGTTTACAGGTACGTATATTTAAACCAAAAAAGATATTGTCTGTATTTAAATATTGATTTTACAAAATATTAGTTTCCCCTGAGACCACTTACAATAATTGTGCATTTTTGCAAGTAAAACCCATAACATTGTAAATAACTAGGAATACCTACATGTATTTCTCAGGGCCATAAATATGTATACATGTAATAATTATGGCATGTTCATTCTGTCACTTGCCAGAAAATTAATGCGTTCTTCATAAATGTGTTTTAAATAATGGCTTCATGAATACAAGATGTGATTGATAACTGTTAATTAAAATGACTTGGTTGTCATAGATCACAGGGGAACCAAGTGCAAATCTGATGACAGAGATGTCAGAAACTGAAAAGAAGCGAGTAGCAGAACAGCGAGAATTGCTAGGCGAAGAGGGATTAAATAGCAAACGGCAGCGACTGGAAAAGGCAACAGAAGATAATGAGGTGATTATTAAATTAATAGGCTATTTTACAGTTAAGTGCTTGGTTACCTGGCCTATAACTGCAAGCGAGGCTGAAGGTGACCTTGCTTTGATACAGACCTCTATGTTTTTCTCATTTAAATGTCAACTAGTTAGCATAAAACCAACTTGATTTACACAACAAAAGCAGTGAGGTCTGTATCAAAACAAGGTCACCTGCAGCCTTGTTGCCATTCAAAGGCCAGGTTACTGAATGGACAACTGTAAAATAGCTTATTGTAAAAGTCATGGGCTTTTAGACAGTTCTAATCTGACAGCCACTGATTATTCATTTAATCTAATATCCTTGGCTACAAACCCAATTTCTGTGTTTTTTTTATTCTGATGTGAAAAAAAGGTCTTTGTTAATTAACATTTTACTAATGTTGTAATGATCAGGTAGCTCCACCACCAGAGATAGTCACCAGTCTCCCTGTGCCATCAACCTCCAGTATCAGTTTTCATCCAATCAAGATGTTCAGTAACAGGCGGCAAGATGGCTGCAGCCATACTGAACCTGAAGCAGAAAAGTTTCCTGTGGCAGAGATACCGTACTCATTCCAGCTAGACCATGTATCAACATTGTTTGCGAAAGTAAGTTAAAGTTGGTGTGCAATTTCAAGTACACACTGCAATTAAGAGTAACTTCAAGCAACTTTACAGGGTTGCCAAAAGTCAGAGGATATGGTCAGAGAAAAATAAACAAAATGTTCAAGGTCAGAAAGAAGTCAGATAATTTTATTTTGAGTCAGGGAAAATTGACATAATTTAGCACAGTTGATTTTTATACAGAGCATCTAAGAGTTAGTAAGTTAACCAAATGTCAGTGTTTTTGGTTCAAATACAGAGATGTGATACACTTTTGAAAAGCTGTGATTTACATGTAAGAAAACAGTGTATGGTTTGGAGGGACACCCAAACAAGTGTGTGCTTAAGACAGGTTTCTGCTTAATGGGAGCCCTCCATTAACGAATGTTCAACTGTAGTTGGTTGCATCCTATGTTTCTTTGTAGCTGTCTGTTATACTGGACACAGCGGCTGTACCAGAAGAACTCAAGCCTTATCTGAGCTTGTACCTTGAAGTGCTGTTTGAGTCTCCTATATTGAGAGACGGAGGTATGGCGAGGTGTACATAGTAACCCTTAGTAACCTGTAGCGCTTTGTGGATGGATCCCAAATAGATCGCAAACAGATTCCTTGTATTTGTAGCCAATGTGAAGCCCTGAAATGTCAGTCATCCCCCGCCCTCAGCCTAATGGCCAGGAGATTAGGCTGAGGGCAGGACATGACTGACATTTCAGGCTAGCCAGTGTGTAACTGCCCCTCGTACACCTACAGTACCGGTCAAAGGGATTGCAGCATTACACGCGCGTAAAGCGCGTGTACTACACGCATATTACACGCAGTGTCCACGCACCTTACACGCAAATACATGAAAATGCCTGTGAATACATGCAGTAGATGTGATATTGCGTGTAAAATTACTCGCAGTCGCTCAACTGGAACTCATTAAGTGCAGGTAGTGAGAACGAAATATTAAAAGTGCGTGAAATGAAAACAAAACATTTACGGAGTAACATTTACCGTATTGGACTCCACTGCGATACAGTTTAGTTTTTCGCCTTCTTGCTTCTGGTCATCAAACGTTTCCCATAGAATCGACCAGTTTCCTTAAACCGACTTACCGCTTTCTCGCTTTACAGTAAAAGTATTTTTTTTTCCGTTGTAGTTTCAACAAGCGGCGCCAGCGACAGACAGGCGTGCTAGGATTCACTGAGATAACAGAACATAAACATATAATGTCGCTTTCAATTTTAAATTACAGCAATCAGTGTACTTTAACTCAATCCGAAGATTCATTAAAAATACTTCGTACCCCGAAGCATTCGGGGTTTACTGGTGTTCAAAAGGTTTTCCCGTTGTGTTTTTTTTCTTTTCGTGAGAAACAACAAGGGCGCCAGCGATTGACGAATTGAGGTCTGACGGACACGAAATAACAGTAAAACACAATATTTCACCTGAGATTTTAAGTTAATTTAAACATCAGTTGTCCTTCTTTAAGTTTAAAGAGCCTTTGAAGATTCGTCATTTAATAGTACTCAGAGGCAAAGAAACAACCGAGGGACCTTGGGGCGAGTGGTAGGGGTCGGAAATCGCCTTGATAACCGAGGAATCTGGAGTAAAATGATTGATAAACCAACCAATGAAAACACAGTGTCTCAATGCCTTACGTAATCAACATGCAGTCCAATTATGGTACTTTCCGAACACTTCTTGAAATTCGACTGGCTATGTAAGCACTTTTAGTGCACATAAAACTTTTGTAGAAATGTTTAGTTTGGTAGAATTTAAGGCTACCTGTATTTGAATTGCAGGTCTTATTCCGTATGAACAAGTGGTAGCAGAATTGGCAGCTGACACTCTTGATCAGGCGTCTTGTCTTGGACTCCGGGGAAGAAGATTTATGCCAGAGGAATTTCCACAACTGGCCTGCGTTTCACTCAAGGTTGGCCTTTCATAAAACTTGCATACAGACTAGATCTTTTGATCTCCTTGAAGAGTTGCGGTTATCAGTGACCTGAACCAAATGATTGAAAGACATACTACTCGCGAGCGAATTGATCGCGAGTTGAAAAAAAGGGATCTTTCGTGGCCAAGTGACACTGATTTTTCATTCTAATTCGCCCGTGAAGTTTCAGTGGTATATTTTTTTACGGTCTGCTCTCTTGTACATACAACAGAAACGTTTTGATGAAAACACTTGATTCACTCGTAGCTGCATCGTCATCATCATCACCACCACCACCAGCACCACCCCCACCACTCCCAGCACCACCCCCAGCACCACCAGCCCCACTAAACTCTAAAATCACATGATGTGTCCCCCTCAAATACTTGGCCAAGAAATGAAACGAATTTTTGAAAATGTTTAACACTCCTGTTTTTCTACATTTCAAAGCTTGAAGTCGAGAAGTATGAGAAGGGAATCTGCTGGCTTCAGGAACTGCTGTACAAGACTCAATTCACCAAAGAAAGGCTGGAGATTGTCGGCAAAAAGATGATGAACGATGTTGCGAGGTGAGAATAGGATTAAATGAACCTCTCTACAACGCCCGCCTTGCAGATAGGGGAAAGTGGCCGTTAGTGGAGGTTCGACCGTATTTATTTTGTTTTATTTTACACATGTTCATGGCAAACTATCGTGTTGAGTTTAGTGTTAGTTCTGTATCTTATCAATTATGTTCTTATTTGATTTCTGAACAGTATGAAGCGTGAGGGAAGAACTGTGACTAAAACGCTCATCAGAGACATCGCATTTACTAAAGGTGAAATATTCCTCTTTGAATGAAGCAAATAAGGTATTCGTTCTTGCCTTGTTCGTACCACTGTCATTCTAGCATTTTCTTTATAAAAACTATGACATGTCCTTTAGATAGACAATACAATTTTTATTTCGTTGTCGAGTTAGCGGTTTCATCTAGAAATCACTACTTATCTTAACCATACATGTGTAATTAAAACCTATTGAGAGCCCTTGTTATGGCCATGTCCACTGTTGGTAGCTAATCACAAAGAGTATGATACAGGTATTGGTATATTTAGAAGCAGCGTTTTCAAAAGTCAGTAGTTAGTCGAAACCAAGACGCAGTAAAATATTTCGGTCCAAGTTACGCATACGTTACACGCCGGGGATGCTAACCACAAAAAATTAATATTCCTAAGTTAGCGTTTGAGAAAGTTCCCTTTCTCCCCAAGTCTTAGGTGTTTCACGGTAAAAACAGTAAGGTTGCGTTTTCAAGTTTATACTTTCGAAAAGTGTCCGCTTTTGATGTGAACGGTCATGATTTGGAAACCAAACTTCTGGTGAAGTCGCATCAATTACAATGTACATGTACCGTTTTCAGTGTGGATGGGTTCTTAACGTTTCCATAAAGTAACCTCTGTAAGCATCATATATTTGCGCCCGTTTTCGTTAGTTTACTTGATATTTTGTGCGTGGTTTTGCTTTTCAGAGAGCAATATGTTTTCAGCTAATATGGTTCGACAGTACAGTTTTCTAAACCAGTTGATGACCGATCTGGAAAATGACCCATCTAAGGTTTGTAAACGGGTTACGGTCGAACCTATTATTAAGCGTACAGTTATCAAAGTCACAAAATTATTGTCAGTAAAATACTGTAAATAAAATCGCTATTAACCGGCCACCTTTTGGTCGTCCCGATAAGGGTTTTTCTATTGTCTTTACCCCTATTAAACGGCCACCCAAAATTTAAAAACTTTTAATTGGAAAAGGCGATGGCAGATGAGAGTGCGAAATAGAAGGTGACGAGTGATAAAAACATTATCTCACTCATGTTTATCATGATTGTCTTGAAGTGACTCCTTGTTCACTAAGAAATTAACCCGATGGTACACCAACCTCTATTAAGCGGCCAACCCCTTTTAAGTGGCCACTTCCCATTTCCCCGAGGGTGACCGCTTAATAGGGGTTCGATTGTATCTGTAACGTATCAAGGTCAGAAAATGATGGTTCGAAAAAAATATTTTATATACAGTAGGTATGCAGTGTTCAAAGTGCACCCAGTTTATCCCTGCATTGAAATGGTGTGATACATTAACACCCAACTTCGCATACGATAGTCAGAAATTTATAGTGCGCAACCTCCCTGTAGAAAATGAAATGGCTATATATAGCAAAAACCCTAAAAATCCCTTTGCCGCTGAAAATAACAATGCACAAATGTTGCCTTTCTATTGCTTTGCTCACTCATCTTTTGGTTTCTTTCTCAGGTTATAGATAAAGTCGAGAAGCTTCGTTCAGTATTGACGCAGCCTTCAAACTTGCGTGTGCACGTGGCGGCGGATGTCAGTAGACTGCCAGCTAATCCGCATGCTCTGTGGAAAACACAGCTTTTACCCAACACTTCAGCTGCAATCCCCACCAAGTATGGCTTCATTTATATTAGTAGACTTTATTATGCCAGCATAAAATGATGACAGTTCCACTATATATCTCCTGGATTGGTTTTGAAAGTAAATTACGCTGTCGAATTTACAGAGTAGCATTGCTGCTAATTTGTTCGAGCTGTGAACCCTAATAAAAAAATACGAGCTTTCTTTTAAGTATCTGATCTTGTGTATTGCAATAATGTGAAGGCGATTATCTCTCCTGAACATCCGTACACTCGATACGCCGTTGCAGCCAGACCAGAGTTGTTGTGTTTGCCTCACTACTCCATGAGTGGAAATGATTACCGACCAATTGTTCAAGAAACTTGACACAATATTCGTGACTAAGTTTAAATTTGCTCTATTATATCGCAGCAGAGAGGAAGAAACGCCATGACTGATGAAAGAAAAGAAATATCGACCAAAAAGAAAAACATGTGTGACAAATGAAAATGACAAAATTTTACCAGACTAGGAATTTTAAAGTTTTTAACATCCTGTCACAAAATCATGTTTGGTAAACTGCAGTCCACTTCCATCCTTGTAATCCTGTACTTCCTCAAAAGACTTGTTCTAGTTTGCTCCGGTGGGGGGGGGGGGGGGAGGGGGGGTGTACTTTAGGAATTTCTGGGTGGTGATGTGCCGTTAGGACCCTGGAACCCTTAGCCTATACCAGAGCTAGTTCAGCTGAATTTTGCTACCCTATATTAGAGCAAACTCCCCAAATCCCCCATCTATCGACACTATTGCGGCTGATTTGCGTAAATTTAAACTTGCCGATTTGATTTTTGTATATTTTTGAGAGGCAATTCCTGGTTTCCTTTATCTAGATAAAATCTTCAACCAACCAGTCAGTTTTGGGAAAAATGATACCCTATTCTAGACCCAAACGCTCTGATTTATATACCTTATCCTAGAGTAAACTGCTTGAAAACCATACCCTTCACAGCGGCACTTACCTATATAGCCCATATATGACAGTGCCCCCCCCCCCCCCCCACACCCTCCCGGAAGTTTGCTCTGTAGAATCTTTTTATCCAGTTTATTTGTATACTTGGTGATTAGATTTGTCGTTAAATCATTAGTTGGGACACTGACCCATTAACACTACTTCGCTTCTGCAAGAGGTTCACCATTCACTTTGAAAACTCTATTGCAGCATCCCATCTGTCAAAAAATCCAGCGCTTTTCTGTCTAAGAATTCTTTCCATGGCAAGATCGTCGGAGTTGGTTCGGTGGAATCGTCGTTTCTCTTCCAAACTACTCGGTGTATCGACAGTTTTGATCATCCTGACCTCGCTCCCATAATGGTGTTCTTGGAATGTCTTACCACACTGGAGGTGAGTTGTCCAGGGTCTCCCGGTTGTTCACCCATTCACGACCAGTGCTGGCGGGGGAAGGTGGGGGGGGGGGGGTAGCTTCAGGGTCAACCTTATCAGTAGAGTAGTCAATTGATGTGTCAGTGTAAAATGGCCTTAACACATAAACATGGACTCGTCTCGAGTTTTCCATCATTTCGGAAAATAACAGTTCTAACAAAATCTTATTCCCGAAAAATACTCTTCTGTGAGATATCCTCCTGGTGTTGCTATCAGTACCACGGTCGTATTTTAATACTTTCCCAGAAGATATTAAAAAAGGCATTATGAATCGATAACTTAAACAGTACTCGCAAAAACACTAAAGAACTTACAGAAAAAAATCCGATGAAGTGGGGATACCCTCAAACTGAACCTCTCGCCTGAAGATGTTGTTTAGAAGTTGCAGTTTTTTTTTTCCCTGGACAAGTTGACATTTTCCCCGCTTTTTGCATTAGATTCTCTTAAAATCAATTTGTCTTGTCTTACATTGTCTTCCAGGGCCCAATATGGCGTCAAGTAAGAGGTCTGGGACTGTCCTATGGCTACGGGTATGTATCCTGCGTAGAAAAAAACTTACTTAGTGAATTTAAAGTAAGCGGAAACAGGGTGAGGCTCTTCTCACTTGGAATTGAAATTGTACTTACACAGCACAACCGAAACCAAGTGTGTTTTCCCGTATATGTGATTTCCCGCTCCTAGCACTGCCGGGCTGCAAGTTTTGGTTTCGAGTTCTGAATGATTCATTGCAACTGTTGTGATTGGCTAGCTTATCCTGACTTTTTTCCGCGCTTGCCAATTGCAAGCGCGTTTTCCCGCGCCTTGCAACCGTTACACGTGTTTTCTTCATGACACGACCAGCTATGTACTTTTATCGTGGTGTGGTCTGGTGAAATTTAAGACCCCGTTAAACCCTCCCGGTTTAAAACCGGTTTTCTTTGAAACTGTTCGTAGAATGCGGGCTTATCCAGAGAATGGACTTCTGTACCTATATCTCATCAAGTCAACTCATTTGGTGAAGGCTTACAAGAAAACTCAGGAGATTGTTGTAAGTGTAAAGAAGTATGGTTACAATGTATCAGTTAATAATCGCCCTCAGCGAACTAGAATGCAAAAAGGATTCTTTTAAAACCTCTGAACTAAGCCCTTGTATGGTTTGATAAGCTTACCCTTTAGCTACAAATACTGTATTACCCACACGAGGTAAAGAAATGGACTTTTATCTTAGTGAACTAAAAATATGGAAATACGAACTTAAATAATACTTCAAACCACCAGGCTTTTGAAGAAGGAGCGTGTCCGAATTATTTCACTGCAATAAAATGAGAAGGAAGGCGCGTAGCTCTCGTGATCTCAGCGACAAACGTAATAATGGGTGTGTGTGTTATTTTCAGGATGGTTATCTGTCAGGTGCAATGGCGTTTGATGCTGGTGATTTGGAATCTGCCATCAGCAGTGTGATATTTGAAATTATTGAGCGAGAAAAAAGCGTGTCCTCCGCAGCATCCCAGGTAAACGGTGAAAGTTCTATTTATTGTTTATTATTTTAATTACTTTGTCTTTCCACTTGTAAAGAGTTAATGCAATTTTTCTTTGTCAGTGTGTCTGTTAGTTTGTTTATTTGATTTTTTTTACTTGAAAGAGCACATACCTTGACAGCCGCCAAAATCGTGTATAAACTGCTTTTGTTTTCATTTCAGAGTTTGATGTCCCAATTTAGAGACGTAGGTCCTGACTATAACAGGTGTGTATTTCACGTAACAGCTGTTTTGCTCCGTGGAAATTCGTTACGTACATAAATTGCGCTTGAGAAGCTTGAAGTGATTGGAAAAGCGTGCTGTAAAGCCCTAGCCAAACGGACTCTCAAGAAGACGTATCTGTTTGGCCAGGCCGTGCGTTGACTTACGATGACTTGCGCTCACTTCTTTGGTCGAGATCAAATTTGCGCGCAAGTCGACGCAAGTTTTTCGCCGCTTGGCCACCCAGCCCAAGTCAACGCAAGTTGAGAGGCGTCCATTAGCCTGTTATTGGCCAATGAAATACACATACAGGATATGTCTGAATTAAAATGGGTTTTTTGGCAACTTGCGTGTACTAGCGAGGAAGTCTCTACGCAATTCCGCTTTGCAGCTGCTTGCGCCCACTTGCGAGTCCGTTTGGCCATGGCTTAACATTTCGTTTTGGCCAGGACTTTTCTTTACGACCGGTTTCTACTTTGTGGTAAGGAGTCTGTTTCCACTGTATGACACCTTGACCTTTTCCCGGCTGCAGGATACAAACCCTGTACCATTCTATTTCTTTTTGTAGCTTGACTGTAAACATTACGTTGATAACTGTTGTTTTTATCATCTCGCAGAACTTTGTTGAGCAAGATTTCTCAAGTCTCTTTGTCTGACCTGATCAGAGTGGCGACAACGTACGTTGCGCCGTTGTTTGATCCGGCGCAGTCCTCCTGTGCCATCTGTTGTCATCCGTCCAAAGTGGACGAGATAAAAGACGAATTTAGCAGGTGGGTAGAAATGCCTAAAGGCATTGCTAAACAGAGACGAGGTCATCAGATATTTACACAACAAACAGTCCTCTTTAATCTCGCTGATAATGATCCCGAGCGAGAGGAAAAATTTGCAGAAATAAGTCCGGTAAATCTTTCTAAAAAGTAAAGTTCACATTTTTTTTTTTTTAACTTTCGTGTTGCTTCGCTTGTTGCCTCGTAAATGTACGGTGGTTTCTTATACGCCGGTCATTTTTAGAGCTATTAACATAAAAGATCAAATAATAACAGCACAGCCGGCTGGGAATTTACCTCGTTAGTTCGGCCGTCGGTGTTATCTGGGCGTTTTTCAATCGCTTAAAGATGGATTGCGGACGGTTTGTGCCATCGTGATGAGATACACGTACTCTGTGAAAGATCTTAACTTTGAATGCTTAGTGCCGGAATGTGTTTTAACTTGGAGACCTTTTGGAGGTAGAATTATATCATTTTATTTTATTATTTTTTTGTTTTTAATTTCTATTTTCAGTATCAACAAGCCACTTAGTGTGGTCAAATCTTTGGAAGAGGAGTTCACTTGGACTACTTAGAGAACTGTTCTTCCCAATTACATGCACGCACTTGACACGCACGGATCACAGAACGCACGTAACACTCACTGGTTTGTCTGGTGAAGATTGAAAACGAAAAAGAATGTATCTGTGGTGTGGCGCAGAAAGCACCGTTCGCAAGCACCACTGGACATTTCGCAATTATCCCACGAGTAACGCACGAAATATCTGAACTTGAAGCGCAGATCCTAGTACAGTGGAACCCAGTTAATCCGGTCATCAACAGGCCACAAAAATCTGGCCGTATTAACGGGGTAGCCGTATTCAAGGGGTTCTTTAAATAATAAAATGACTGACTGAGCTTTATTTTGGGCCAGAATAAAGTGGCAGTAATATTGAGGTAGCCGTATTAATGGGTGAGAAGGGGCGGGAGGTCCACTGTTGTTAATTTTTTTTTTCCCGAGTGATATTTCATGTCTAGTCTAGGTTTGTAGACCAAACCGAGACTAATTAACAATTATTCCATGAAACCGCGTTGGATATGAAGTGATAAATAACCAACGAGCGCGTAGCGCGAGTTGGTTATGATCACTTCATATCCAACAAGGTCGAATGGAATAATTGTTTTAGTATATTCTTAATCGGGTTTTTGCCGCCGATTTTTATTTCAACAATTTTACAGAGCGGAAAATTTTTAAACTTGGCGCACTGTTTTCCATATAAGGTAAAACTCCGACTAATGGCTCATAGTCGGAGTTTTTGAGCCAATCAGAGAGCTAGAAATGCAATAGTCGGAGCTGAGAATATACTAATTGATGATTCTTGAGTTGAAATACCATACCAAATCGACATTGTTCAAACTAGAAACAAGATACAAATGTATGAGATGCTGGACGTTGATATTAACTTACTGAAACCAGATACTTATACCTGGAAAAGTTCCTTAAACTCCTAAAACCTAAACAAATTAAACCTGCGTAACTGGCGGGATTTAGCCCGCGGACTGCTTTGTTTCAGCGGCGGAGTGGTAGGTAGTCAAGTTGAGATCCCTCCTGCTCTAATTCTTGAGTTTCCTTGTTGAATTTCCCGTTCGCCAGTGAACAGACATTTCGGATTGGTTGATGGAGGCACATCAGTCCAATATTGGAGACCCATGAGAATACTTGTATAATGAGTGACGGTGGATGTCGCGCTCTCCCCGCACGGGAAAATTCCTTGCCGGCTTGAGCCTCTAGCGCGCACGGTGCCGCCGCCGAAACAAAGGACTCCCGCGCCAAAACCTGCCAACAATGCAACGGCAAACCTAGTAGAAGAAACGTTTGAAGTTGTCCTTCAGTAGCATTTCGGGATATTTACACTCATTGTCCTTATCATTGGCGTCACCTACACCACTTTTATATCACGAACTATTGAATATTTTCTTTCATTCCCTGATGATGCCGTAGAACGGCGAAAGCTTGGAATTAAAATGCAGTAGCTCAAGGCCTCAATTGAATCAATATATCTACCTAGTACAAGAGTTTACAAATCTAGCACAATGTAAATTCTAAGTACAGTCCGGTACAAAGTGAACTTTTTTAAAATAACGTCTTTATTGGGTTCGTAACAAAATGGACAGAACTGTCCGTCAGTGTGGAAGAGTCCGTAAGGTTAGGTTCGACCGTATACTATTCAACAACAGAAATCAGAACAGAAATTAAGTTTCTTGCATTTTGTCGTATGTAACGCTAACAGGCTCAATGCAATTACATGTACTCGGATTAACCTTTGTCTTTTATATACTGCAAGTATCAGCTGGTACTCTACTGCGACTATCTGCATAAACCCATAAGGATACTGTATCGTGTCTCATTCTTTCTCAACACAAATTAGACTAAACAGAAATTTCAAAAGCCACGGCAATAAGTCAAAGAACTCTGTCTTCCTTAGTTCTTTTTAAAACTCATACCGCCGTACAAGTAGCGTAAGGTCTCTACGTCAAATCTAGAATAGTGCTTACATGAACACAACTACAGCACAATAAACGCAAATTACGAACGAAAAATTGTCCTAAATGTAAGAAGGATTCTAACACGCTGTTCCGTGTGCGGTCAAAAGAAGAGTTATCTGATACAGAAGCATCAGATGACTCTGGAATACATTTGCGATGTCAGTATTTCAGCAAATTCAAACCGTCAAGGCGTCATTGATGAGTTTTCTCGCAGCTTTGACAGAATTGCCATCAGTATTACCGGCTAAACGGTCAAAATTGGAAGACGAACAAAACAAAACGAAAAGCTAACAAATGAATAACATCCTCGGAGACCCAGGGGCTGCTAGTCGGGACGATGCGATGTTTTCGGGCGAAAGTTTACTTCAAGAGCTTGTCTGCCCTTGAAGCAAACTTTCGCCCGAAAATATTGCTCGCCCGAAAACATCGCATCGTCCCGACTAGCAGCCCCTGGTCTCCGAGGATGAATGAATAATAGCTTGGAGAAAAGCGGGAATGTCAGTGGACTTACCGAAGGACGGACATTGGTTCTCCGGCGATGACTAACACTAAAAAGACTAAATTAAAATTCATCTTATCTACGAGAAATGGTTTCCCAAAATCAGAATACCTTTTTTGTATAATCCACCAAATATTTTCGCTCGTGTGCAATTGGTCTTAACGCGTCACGTGACTGAATATGGCCCAGCTAAAACTGGGGAATATCCGTGTGATATTCTCCAATTTTCAAAACCGCGCGTGTTGCAAAAAATATTCGAAGGATAATAAACACAATAGCTTTCACTTGAAGCGAAATATGGTCGGATATTTGTCCTTGGACATTATCTGTTCCTCAAAGCTCACAGTTTTCCTCGAGCTAAGCTCTCGGAAAACTTCGGTAGCTCTCGGAAAAACTGTTCGCTTCTCGGAACAGATTTTCGCGCCAAATGGAGGCTATTGTTTATATAGATATTCCTGTATTGATTAATTTTCATATCCGAAAGCTTTGCGAGAAAACGCGCACTTGACCAGTTACATGGAATGTTATTATAGTTAAAAATAATGCGTCACTGGGCTTAACAGATCTTGACAGTATTTTTGAGAACAATAAGAATTCTACTCGTGCTTTAAGGTCTTTAAGAGCTAAATTGAGTCTTTCAGCAATCCACTGAAGTTGACGCGCAGTCTGTAGCCCGTGTAGAGACTATCTCGTTTTCTGTGGCGTAATTGTTAATTACGAATCACGTACTTCTCCTTCTTTAAAATATGTGCGCAAGTAGAATCGAAAACAATAGTGGCAGGGTATTCTGCAGTTGCTCCTCAAATCCCTGCCGTTAGAGCGAAAACCTTAAATCAACAGCTAAACACAATAACTTTATCAAGTTAAATTTGTGTTTATGATGTGCAGCAGCGTTGAAGACAGTGATAATATTCCCTTTTCATCGAACAATTCATTATGGTAAAAATGCAGTTGGGAACAAGATCTTCTCATCTAATAAAAGTTTTAACTGTTTCTGTCAAATGTTAAAAAAAAAATACATAGTTTGTTTAAATAACCTTACATATATCTACAATCCCGCGCTTTTCATGAACTTGGCTCACCTGGAAGTGGTATCAAGTTTTGTAAGTAATTAGGCAAGGCCTGGTGAGCTAATCTGTTTCTTTCTTTTATTTTTTTGTCCGGAAAGACCTTTATTTTGATCCATGACGGGACGCACGGGGCTTCTACTGTAAGTACCGCGGAGAAATGGTAGGAAATTTTCCTAGCATTCCTTACATACTCTCACTAGGGTTCTTCGTCTTGCGGCCAGGGAAGTCAGGGAAGGCGTCTTATTATATGGCTAGCTCCGCGAGAGGGCAAGATGAAACAAATCCTGCGCCGTGATTGGCTACCCGAGCGGGCAAGATGGAGCTATCTTGCCCGCTCGGGACTACCCGCCGTGTCCCGCAAGAAAAATTTCCCGAAAGCCATATAATAAATCCTTTATTGACCAAGCTTGTTCGGCCAAGATGGCTGGATATTGGCCTCGTTCTTTTTTTGCGTGTTTATGGACCTCGACTCCGTCTCGGTCCATAAACACGCAAAAAAAGAACGAGGCCAATATCCAGCCATCTTGACCTCACACTTGGTCAATAACCTATATATAATCTGTTTCAGTGACATGTCGATGATATTAAATAAAAAATAAACCAGAAAGGGCCGATGGAATATGAGACAAGCTTTACAATGAAGTCACGATATTAATAGTGCTTTAAAAGTAAATAGTGCGTTCGACCCATTCCCGATGCTTTCAAATGATGGCGGACTCCACCAACGCCAATAATCTGGAACAAAACAAGGTCATTATATATCGGATCACGTCTAAACACACGTGAAGAAAGACTTGGGCAGGAAAAAAACGTGAGCGGACAAAACCGGGGAATGCCGATAAATCAAGTAATCCCCCAATAATGAACGAATTATACAACATGAACCTTTCTCTGCTTCTCCCCCTGAACCAAGTTCAGATCTACAAACTGAACTTAAAGATAACAAAGTGCCTACTAATGGTGTTGAGCGCGGCGAGCAGACGTAAATGTCTTGTTTACGCAATGAAAGCCATGACAATAAATTCTGAGCTTGCATCGAGATGCTTGTTCGGGCGTAAGGGAGCGTTTGATTAATCAATCTAACACAGATTTTAAGGAATAAAAACCCTTGGGGGGGGGGTACTCCCCTATATGGGCTATATAGGTATGTGCCGCGGCTATATAGGTATGTACACCTTCAAAAAATCATTCTACGTTGTGTCGGTTTTTGCTTTTGTATTCTTCATTTTATATGTAAAGCCGATTAGATCGCTATTGATCCAACGTATACCAGCAGGATCATCGTTCCGGTTGCTTGCTTAAACATTTTATAGTCGCGGGATAGGGTATGGTTTTTCGAGGTTCTCGATCCTTAAATAGGGTATCATTTTCGCCCATGTTGGCATAGTGTCCCGGTGTGATCCTTAGATAGGGTGCCTAAATTGTATCAGCTAAAGTAGCAGTGCGTAAACACCCAGTTAAGCGGAAAACAAATGATCTGTTAAAGTTTATTTTTATAAAGATTGCGTTTTTCCGTGGCGGTTAGTCGTTGTTTGGATCGTCACGCAACGTTTCTCACACCTCGCCCATTAGCCTGCGAACACTGACAGTTTTCCGGCGTGAAACAAAAAGCTTTAAAGAGGTGTTAAATCTAAAACAACTTGCTATTATTTTCTGCCTGGCAACATTCTATCACACATGATAGTTATTCCCTTTCTACTGCTCTGTTTCCAGATGAATTACTGCCACTTTGTCAGGGTCTCCAGGATGAGTGACCCCTCCTTCAAGGCCTGGTGGAGCTTGATTTAAATGAACGACAAAATACTGAAGCACTTCTGCCTAACCGTGAAAAAATTTCGCCTTAAGTTACCACTCCTGGTGGGAAAGAAGAAGTATACAAGTCGACGCTGGTGTCTGTATTGAATGAGGATCCTCACTTATCTCACGACAGGTATTATATTGACTTTTATTCTAGTTGATCTAGTTGGTCAGTAGAAGTAGCCCTTTTTTAGGCGTCACGGTTGTGTTATAAGTACAAAGTTAACTTTATAGCGTCACCTGAACAGCAGAATAATAATTACGTATGACACACCATTTGTAATTCTTTTGCTGCCTTGTTTGTTATAGATTGCAAAGGGTTCATCAACGCCAAGAATACCGAAATTCAGAAGGCGCACCACACCCTCAGAGAGGCGTGGGAGGCGCGGTGGCCTCATGGTTAGTGCGCTCGTCCCCGGATCGAGCGGTCCGGGTTCGAGCCCTGGCCGGGGACATTGTATTGTGTTCTTGGGTAAGACACTTTACTCTCACAGTGCCTCTCTCCACCCAGGTGTATAAATGGGTACCGGCGAACTTAATGCTGGGGGTAGTCCTGCGATGGACTAGCATCCCATCCAGGGGGGACTAGAAATACTCCTAGTCGCTTCATGCTACAGAAACCGGCATAAGCTCCGGCCTGATGGGCCACTTGCCTCGCATGCAGACTTTACCACACCCTCAGGATGCCGACAGTAGTAGAATTACTTTGTTCAATGACCATGTGGTATTGGACAGACGTAACAAATCATATGTGATCGGTAGCCTTGTCCGTCTTGTTCGTGTTGGAGACTATGGCCGCCAAGAGTACCAACGACTGGTCTCTTAGGATGACCCGAAGAAAGAAAGTGTCACGTGTTTTTTCCAAGCTTACAATCCGATCGGACAGAACGTTTTTGAGGTTACTAGGGCCAAGTTGCTAGAGTTTCCATTCAAAGACATCTTGACGCATGTGAACTTGGTGATTTCTGATGCAGCCGACACCCTTCTTATTCCCGAGGAGGAATACAGCGAAGTCAAAAAAAGTGTAGGGAAGGTATTCAGGCAACCCTGACCAAGGACTATCACGAACGCGTTAGAATCCCCCTCATCAAGCACGGCACACCAAGTGACAGTGGGAGCCACGTGCAGTATTATCATGCTCCGCAATTGAGGTTATTGTGTAGAAAATATCGCACAATTACCCAGCCGAGGGCAAAAAAACAAAAAAAAACGCAAGGAGAAACTTAGTACATGGAGCTACGATAGATTGTCAATGCTTTAGTAGACCATGTACGGCTACCAATGGCTTGGCCAATCGCTTGGCCAATGGCTCGTACACGCAACGAATCGTAAAAGTCTGTAAGTAACGACCTCCGAAAGAAGTGAACCCACCCCCCATCCCCTGAAAATAGAGGAACTAAGGTTCAAAAGTATAATTATTTTTCCAATCAATAACCTGAATAACGTACGATAAACTGATGACGATTCAGCTAGGGAAGGTATAGCTTACTCCAGGTGGCGTCATGAAGCGCCCTGATAAAACAAACCCCGCAAAATTTTCATCAAGTAACAAGAAGGTACTAACAGGACCTTGTCTTCAAATTGAAATTACTAAAATTGACAACTTTGCATCACTTTTAACAGGAACGCATAAAAAGAACGTTTAATCATATTGAAATTAAAAACTCGACCAGAGCAGTTAAATATTTATAAAGCAGGCTAACGTAGCAGTGCATCATGAACTGTAAAAATAGTTCAGTAAGGTATCTTCCATCACGGTCTGCAAATAAAGTGCCCACCCATGTGCCAACAACATAAATTTCAACTGGATCGAAGAATTTCTAAACGATTTATAAGAACTCAGTGTTTTTACCAATTACACCCACAGCCTTAAAGGAATACAGCCCTGTTCTCATAGTTTTAGGTGTAGGCCTCCCAACCAATGCCTACCTAACATTTTAAAGATGCTACTTTTAGCCCTCCCCCAAATCTACACAGGTGTATTTCACTTGTGGAAAACTATTGATTTGCACAGTGTTTGGGTGGGACATTCTCGCCCATATCAACTTTCTTTTCTCTCGTAAGTTCTCGCGCGTTTAGAGATGCGCCACACTCGCGTTTTAGGTGCAGGGATCCCAGCCAATTCTTACCTAACTTTTTCAAGATGCTACTTTTAGCCTTGCCCCAAATCTACACACGTGTATTTCACTTGTGGAAGTCTATCAATTTGGACAGTGCTTGGGTTGGAGATTCTTACCCATATCAACTTTCTTTTTTTTGGTAAGTTCTCTCACGTTTAGAAGTGCGTCACACTCGCGTTTTAGGTTCGGGAATCCCAGCCAATGCTTACCTAACTTTTTTGAAGATGCTACTTTTAGCCCTCCCCAAATCTACACACATTTATTTTACTTGTGGAAGTCTATCGATTTGGACAGTGCTTGGCTAAGAGATTCTCGCCAATATCAACTTTCTTTTCTCTCGTAAGTTCTCGCGCGTTTAGAGACGCGCCACACTTGCGTTTCAGGTGCGGGGATCCCAACCAATGCTTACCTAACTTTTTAAAGATGCTACTTTTCGCCTTGTCCCAAATCTACACACGTGTATTTCGCTTGTAGAAGTCTATCGATTTGGACAGTGCTTCGGTTGGACATTCTCGACCATATTAACTTTCTTTTCTCTTGTAAGTTCTCGCACGTTTAGAGATGCGCCACACTCGCGTTTTAGGTTCGGGAATCCCAACCAATGCTTACCTAACTTTTGTGAAGATGCTACTTTTAGCCCTTCCCAAATTTACACACGTTTATTTTACTTGTAGAAGTATATCGATTTGGACAGTGCTTGCCTGAGAGATTCGCGCCCATATCAACTTTCTTTTCTCTCGTAAGTTTTCGCGCGTTTAGAGATACGCCACACTCGCGTTTTAGGTGCAAGGATCCCAACCAATGCTTACCTAACTTTTTAAAGATGCTACTTTTAGCCTTGCCCCAAATCTACACACGTGTATTTCACTTGTGGAAGTCTATCGATTTGGACAGTGCTTGGATTGGACATTCTCGGCCATATCAACTTTCTTTTCTCTCGTAAGTTCTCTCACGTTTAAAGATTCGCCACGCTCGCGTTTTAGGTTCGGGAATCCCAACCAATGCTTACCTAACTTTTTTGAAGATGCTACTTTTAGCCTTCTAGAAATCTACACACGTTTATTTTACTTGTAGAAGTCTATCGATTTGGACAGTGCTTCGGTTGGACATTCTTGTCCATATCAACTTTCTTTTCTCTCGGGAGTTCTCGCGCGTTTAAAGATGCGCCACACTCGTGTTTTAGGTTCGGGAATCCCAACCAATGCTTACCTAACTTTTTAAAGATGCTACTTTTAGCCCTCCCCCAAATCTACACACTTGTATTTCACTTGTGGAAGTCTATCGATTTGGACAGTGCTTGGATTGGACATTCTCGACCATATCAACTTTCTTTTCTCTCGTAAGTTCTCGTGTGTTTAGAGATGCGCCACACTCGCTTTTTAGGTGCAGGGATCCCAGCCAATGCTTACCTAACTTTTTAAAGATGCTAAGTTTAGCCCTTCGCAAAAATCTACGCACGTGTATCTTACTTGTGGAAGGCTATGGATTAGGACAGTGCTTGGGTTGGACATTCTTACCCATATCCACTTTCTTTTCTCTCGTAAGTTCTCACGTGTTTAGAGATGCGTCACACTCGCATTTTAGGTGCAGGGATCCGAACCTATGCTTACGTAACCTTTTAAAGAAGCTGCTTTTACTCCTTCCCTAAATATACACACGTGTATTTCACTCGTGGAAGTCTATCGATTTGGATAGTGCTTGGGTGAGAGATTCTCGCCACTATCGTAAGTTTTCGCGCGTTTAGAGATGCGCCACACTCGCGTTTTAGGTTCGGGAATTGCAACCAATGCTTACCGAACTTTTTAAACATGCCACTTTTAGTCCTCCCCGAAATGTACACACGTGTATTTCACTTGTTGAAGTCTTTCGATTTTGGACAGTGCTTGGGTGAGAGATTCTCGCCCATATCAACTTTCTTTTCTCTCGTAAGTTCTTGCGCGTTTAGATATGCGCCACACTCGCGTTTTAGGTGCATGGATCCCAACCAATGCTTACCTAACTTTTTAAAGTTGCTACTTTTAGCCTTCTCCGAAATCTACACACGTGTATTTTTCTTGCGGAAGTCTATCAATTTGGACAGTGCTTAAGGTCGCTGAGACCAGGCTACGCTTAGCGTGATTTTGACCTACTGTGGGTCAATTTCCAGGAACTTGCGGTCGATATATCCGTGTCTTAGGGGCTCTAAACTAATTCGCGAAGACTTTGACTTTTAGTGAAATGGATAAGGGGAAAATTTTTGAACGCTTGGTTATGAGAAGTCTGGCCGAAATATAGCCACTTTGTGCCTAGAAAGTCGCCGAGACCGGGCTTTGCGAAGCGTGATTTTGACCTACTTTGAGTCAATTTCCAGGAAATTGGGCGATATTTCCGAGTCCCAGGGACTCTGAACTAACTCGAGAAGACTTTGGTTTTTAGTGAAATGGGCAGAGGAAAAATCTTTAAACACTTCGTTATGAGCAGTCTGGCCGAAATATAGCCACTTAGTGACTAGAAAGTCGACGAGACCGGTCTACGAAAGCGTGATTTTGACCAACTTTGGGTCGATTTTCAGGAACTTGAGCTGTATTTTCGAGTCCCAGGGACTCTAAACTAATTCGAGAAAACACGCGAGTAAAAAAAAGATATAAATGGGCGAGAATCTTTAACCCAGGCATTGTCCTAAGCGACAGACTTCCACAAGTAAATACACGTGTGTAGATTTGGAGGAGGGCTAAAAGTAGCACCTTTAGAAAGTTAAGAAAGCATTGGCTAAGACCCGCGCACCTAAATCGCGAGTGTGGCGCATCTCTAAACGCGGGAGAACCTACGAGAGAAAAAAAAGTTGATATAGGCGAGAATCTCTGACCCAAGCACTGTCCAAATTCATAGACTTCCACAAGTGAAATACACGCGTGTAGATTTGGAGGAGTGCTAAAAGTAGCACCTTTAGAAAGTTAGGTAGGTATTTGTTGGGATACCTGCACCAAAAACGCGAGTGTGGCGCATCTCTAAACGCGCGAGAACTTATGGGAGAAATGAAAATTAATATAGGCGAGAATATTCAAACTAAGCACTCTCCAAATTGATAGACTTCCACAAGTGAAATACACGTGTGTAGATTTGGGGGAGGACCAAAACTAGCATTTTTTAAAGAGCCTCGTAACCACAGTTTGGGATCCCCACAAAAAAAAGAAAAAAAAAAACGCAAGTCTTCCACATCGCTTTACGTGCGAAAACACGCGAGTGAAACAAGGATATAAATGGGCGAGATTCTTTAACCCAAGCATTATCCAAAGCGACAGACTTCCACAAGTGAAATTCACGTGTGTAGACTTGCAGGAGGGCTAAAAGTACCATCTTTAAAAAGTTGAGAAAGCATTGGTTGGGATCCCGGCACCTAAGACGCGAGTGTGGCGCATTTCTAAATGTGCGAGAAATTACGAGAGAAAAGAAAGTTCATATGGGCGAAAATCTCCAAACCAAAGACTGTGCCAATCGATAGTTTTCCACAAGTGAAATACACGCGTGTAGATCTGGGGGAGGGCTAAAGGTAGCATCTTTAAAAAGTTAGGTAAGCATAGGTTGGGCTCCCTGCACCTAAAACGCGAGTGTGGTGCATCTTTAAACGCGCGAGAACACGCAGGGGAAAAGAAAATTGACATGGGAATGAAAATCTAACCCAAGCACTGTCCAAATCGATTGACTTCCATAAGTGAAATACACTTGTGTAGATTTGGGGGAGGGCCAAAACTAGCATTTTAATTTTAACAGGCCTTGTAAGCATAGTTTGGAATCCCCAAACAAAGCATTGTCCAAAGCGACAGACTTCCACAAGTAAAATAAACGTGTGTAGATTTGGAGGAGGGCTAAAAGTAGCACCTTTAACAAGTTAAGAAAGCATTGGCTGGGATCCGCGCACCTAAATCGCGAGTGTGGCGCATCTCTAAACGCGGGAGAACCTACGAGAGAAAAAAAAAGTTGATATAGGCGAGAATCTCTGGCCCAAGCAATGTCCAAATTCATAGACTTCCACAAGCGAAATACACGCGTGTAGATTTGGAGGAGTGCTAAAAGTAACACTTTTAAAAAGTTAGGTAAGCATTGGTTGGGATCCCCGCACCTAAAACGCGAGTGTCGCGCATCTCTAAACGCGCAAGAACTTACGAGAGAAGGGAAAGTTGATAGTGGCGAGAATCTTTCACCCAAGCACTGTCCGAATCGATAGACTTCCACAAGTGAAATACACGTGTGTAGATTTGGGGGAGGGCTAAAAGTAGCATCTTTAAAAAGTAAGGTAAGTATACGGTTAGGATCCCCCCACCTAAAACGCGAGTGTGGGGCATCTCTAAACGCGCGAGAACTTATGGGAGAAATGAAAATTAATATGGGCGAGAATATTCAACCTAAGAACTGTCCAAATCAATAGACCTTTACAAGTAAAATACACGCGTGTACATTTGGGGGAAGGCTAACATTAACATCTTTAAAAAATTAGTTAAGCAATGGTTGGGATCCCCGCACCTGAAACGCGAGTGTGGCGCATTTCTAAGTGCGCGAGAACACGCGGGAGAAAAGAAAATTGACATCGGAAAGAATATCTAACCCAAGCACTGTCCAAATCGATAGACTTCCACAAGTGAAATACACTTGGGTAGAATTGGAGCAGGGCCAAAACTAGCATTTTTAAAGAGCCATGTAACCATAGTTTGGGATCCCCACACAAAAAACGCGAGTGTGCCGCATTGCTAAACGCGCGAAAACACGCGAGTGAAAAACAGCTATAAATGGGCGAGAATCTTTAACCCAAGCATTGCCCAAAGCGACAGATATCTCCAAGTAAAATACTTACGTGTGTAGATTTGGGGGAGGGCTAAAAGTAGCATCTTTAAAAAGTTAGGTGAGGATTGGTTGTGATACTCACACCTAAAACGCGCCTGTGGCGCCTCTCTAACGCGCGAGAACCTACTAGAGAAATGAAAGTAAATATTGGCGAGAATATTCAACCTAAGCACTGTCAAAAAAGATAGACTTCCACAAGTGAAATACACTTGTGTAGATTTGGGGAAGGGCTAAAAGTAGCATTTTTAAAAAGCTAGGTAAGCATTGGTTGGGATCTCCGCACCTAAAATGCGATTGTGGCGATTCTTTAAACGCGCAAGAACTTACGAGAGAAAAGAAATTTGATAGTGGCGAGAATCTCTCATCCAAGCACTTTCCAAATCGATAGACTTCCACAAGTAAAATACACGTGTGTAGATTTGGGGAACGGCTAAAAGTAGCATCTTTAAAAAGTTAGGTAAGCATTGGTTGGGATCCCCGCACCTAAAACGCGAATGCGGCGCATCTCTAAACGTGCGAGAAGTTACGGGAGAAATGAAAGTTAATTTCGGCTAAAATATTCAACCCAAGGACTGCCCAAATCGATTGACTTCCACAAGTGAAATACACGTGTGTAGATTTGGCGAAGGGCTAAAAGTAGCACCTTTAAAAAGTTAGGTAAGCATTGGTTGGGATCCCCGCTCCTAAAACGCGAGTGTGGCGCATCTCTAAACGCGCGAGAACTTACGGGAGAAATGAAAGTTAATATGGGCGAGAATATTTAACCTAAGAACTGTCCAAATCGATAGACTTTTACAAGTGAATTACACGTTTCTAGATGTGGGGGAGGGCTAAAAGTAGCATCTTTAAAGAGTTAGGTAAGCAATGGTTGGGATCCCCGCACCTGAAACGCGAGTGTGGTGCACCTCTAAATGTACGAGAACACGCGGGAGAAAAGAAATTTGACATGGGAAAGAATATCTAACCCATGTCACGCACTGTCCAAATCGATAAACTTCCACAAGTGAAATACACTTGTGAAAATTTGGGGAGGGCCAAACTAGCATTTTTAAACAGCCTCGTAAGCGTAGTTTGGGATCCCCACACAAAAAACGCGAGTGTGCCGCATCGCTAAACGCGCGAAAACACGGGAGTGAAAAAAAAATATATAAATGGGCGAGAATTTTTAACCCAAGCATTGTCCAAAGTGACAGACTTCCACGAGTAAAATACACGTGTGTAGATTTTGGGGAGGGCTAAAAGTAGCACCTTTCAAAAAGTTAGGTAAGCATTGGTTAAGATCCCTGCACCTAAAATGCAAGTGTGGCGCCTCTCTAAACGCCCGGGAACTTACCAGGGAAAAGAAAGTTGATATCCGAGAGAATCTCTCACCCAAGCACTGTCCAAATCGAAAGACTTCCACAAGTGAAATACTTGTGTGTAGATTTGAGAGAGGGATAAAAGTAGCATCTTTAAAACGTTAGGTAAGCATTCGTTGGGATCCCGGCACCTAAAACGCGAGTGCTGCGCATCTCCAAACGCGCAAGAACTTACGAGAGAAAAGAAAGTGTATATAGCGGCGAGAATCTCTCACCCAAGCAATGTCCGAATCGATAGACTTCCACAAGTGAAATACACGTGTGTAGATTTGGGGGATGGCTAAAAGTAGCATCTTTAAAATGTTAGGTAAGTATTGGTTGGGATCCCCGCACCTAAAACGCGAGTGTGACGCATTTCTAAACGCGCGAGAACTTACGAGAGAAAAGAAAGTTGATATGGGCGAAAATTTCTCACCCCATGAGGGGACGCAAATGAAATGACTTCTACGGTAATTATCTCTTCCTGGTGTTTTTTTTGTTGTTGTTTTTTGTTTTTAAATTCTATGAGAACAGGGCTGTGTTCCTCTAAGGCTGTGGGTGTAATTCGTAAAAACACTGAGCTCTTATAAATCGTTTAGAAATTCTTCAATCCAGTTCAAATTTTTGTTGGTGGCACATGGGTTGGCACGTTTTATGTAGACCGTGATGTAAGATACCTTAAACTATTTTTACTGTTCATGATGCACTGCTACGTTAGTCTGCTTTATAAATATTTAACTGCTCTGGTCGAGTTTAATTTCAATTTGATTAAACGTTCTTTTTATGCGTTCCTGTTAAAAATGATGCAAAGTTGTCAATTTTAGTAATTTCAATTTGAAGACAAGGTCCTGTTAGTACCTTCTTGTTACTTGATGAAAATTTTGCGGGGTTTGTTTTATCAGGGCGCTTCATGACGCCACCTAGAGTAAGCTATACCTTCCCTAGCTGAATCGTCATCAGTTTATCGTACGTTATTCAGGTTATTGATTGGAAAAATAATTATACTTTTGAACCTTAGTTCCTCTATTTTCAGGGGATGGGGGCTGGGCTCACTTCTTTCGGAGGTCGTTACTTACAGACTTTTACGATTCGTTGTGTGTACTAGCCATTGGCCAAGCCATTGGCCAAGCCATTGGCCAAGCCATTGGCCAAGCCATTGGTAGCCGTGCATGGTCTACTAAAGCACTGACAATCTATCGTAGCTCCATGTACTAAGTTTCTCGTCGCGCTTTGTTATTTTTTGCCCTCGGCTGGGTAATTGTGCGATATTTTCTACACAATAACCTCAATTGCCGAGCATGATAACGCTGCACGTGGCTCCCACTGCCAACGACATACTCAGACAAGAATTCCAGATCATCTGGGTTTTTATTTCTTAAGATCTGTGTTAGATTGATTAATCAAACGCTCCTTTACGTCCGGACAAGCATCTCGATGCAAGCTCAGAGTTTATTGTGATGGCTTTCATTGGATAAACAAGACATTTACTTCTGCTTGCCGCGCTCAACATCCATTCAAAGGCACTTTGTTATCTTTAAGTTCAGTTCGTAGATCTGAACTTGGTTCAGGGGGAGAAGCAGTGGAAGGTTCATGTTGTGTAATTCATTCATCATTGCGGGATAACTTGACTTATCGGCATTCCCCGGTTTTGTCCGCTCACTTTTTTTTCCTGCCCAAGTCTTTCTTCACGTGTGTTTAGATGTGATCCGATATATGATGGCGTTGTTTTGTTCCAGATCATTGGTGTTGGTGGAGTCCGCCATCATTTGAAAGCATCGGGAATGAGTCGAACGCACTATTTACTTTTAAAGCACTATTAATATCGCGACTTCATTGCAAAGCTTATTTCATATTCCATCGGCCCTTTCTGGTTTATTTTTTATTTAATATCATCGACATGTCACTGAGACAGATTATGACGCCTTCCCTGGCCGCAAGGCGAAGAACCCTAGTGAGAGTATATAAGGAATGCTAGGAAAATTTCCTACCATTACTCTGCGGTACTTCCAATAGAAGTTCCGTGCGTCCCGTCATGGATGACTGCGACATCACCTGTTGACAGCTCAAATCAGTCAAACGTTCTCGTGTGATTTGAGTATGGGCTGCTAGTCTGGGAAAAGCCTATTATTTTTTTCGGGTAAATGGTTATACGTCATACGCTTTCAAGCTAGGTCCTTAATACGTTTGTTACATCACTTTCTGCACAAGACAGAAATAGATTGAGCTAGATTGACTGCAAATTAAGGGTATGGGACTTACTATTAACAGAATATTTCAAATAGACTGACAACGTTGTAATTACGTAAAATAAGACCCTGAAAATAGCTGTTAGGATCAACTTTTTCTAAAACGTTAACTCAGATCACTGATTGTAGATTTAACTACCCCTTAACAGCTTCATCTCCTTTTAAAACAGCTAGAACATCCTCAGAATCGTCTCTAAGTAACCTGAAACACAGTATGTTCACAAAGTCCGCCTTTTAGAACTTCGAATTAATGGTTTGAACCGATAAACGATCAATGTCCCCCAAATGGGTACTTCCCAAGACCGGCTATTGTTTGGTTCCCTACTTGCATCCTGTCTTCATGAATCAAATGAAATATTTTGATGTGCCAAGCTGTTACCATAGCCGTACCCTTTCTTTAGAACTCATGAAGCATTCGTTCAGATATACGCTCAAAATAAGTTTAGCGAGCAAATTGAAATGCGAGAATTCTAAGGGCGAAAAGCTGGGAAAATAATATGGCTTGTTTAAGAGGATGTGCAGTTGAAAAGGATGACCAAAGTATAGATAGCGGTTGTGGAGAAAGCGACATTAATACGACCTTAAGTTTTTTGGCACCTATCGTTATTGTCGGGACGTAGTTCGAACTCAAATGGTTTTTCGAAAAATAGTTGGAAATTATGAGCTTTTGAATGATGCTTTTAGAAAAATGAAACATTTAACAAAATAAACGAACATTTGAAGTTTCGCTCGATATTTACCGAAATTTTTTTTTTATAAATGGACGCCTTTGATGCTAAACTGTACTGTAAGTTCTGCTGTGTTCATTAACTTGAGCTGCAGGTGGTCACCTGCAAACTAAAACAGCATAGCAACTATTTACTCCTTATTCGATAAGTTTACTTTTATGAACCATTTAATTGGCCTGGGAGAACTTGGCAACGATTGAAGATTTTTCTCCAGCAATGTTATTAGCTTATTATCTTTATGCAAATCCTGTTACTATTCTTAGATATATTAAACTCAGCGTTTGTTGTATGACTGGGTAAATTAATCCATTTGCGATTGGTCGAGATCGCTCTGGTCAAATTATCGTTAATTTTTAATTTTTAATTTGCACATTAAAGTGCGCGCGTTCCTATTTTCTCAGTCGTTTTATAAATGGGCAATCATGTGAAAGCTCGAGCAATGAGAAATTTACCCTTGCGCTCGTGCGAATTTTTGAATACTTTACTCGTAATGTAAATCATTAATTGCACTCACATACAAACGATTACATACCAAACGGGTGACAAAGATGAACAAGCTTAATTTCTATTGTTTTGCAAAACTGCCCCATTGTTGTCCACTATTTACGTAGAATTTTAATATACCAAAATTGGGCTTGTGCCATATATTTGTAAAGAAACAAAATTGGGGTCACTTCTTGAGAAGCACTCTTCGTTTCTGGTCTGGAATAATCTTCACCTTGCTTATCCTTAATCTCTTCAGAATTGCCGCCTAAATGGCAGCGTCTACATTTTTTTCTGTAAATGTTTTGACGCTGTTTTTTGCGACCTGGGCCTGTTCTGAAGGTGAGCTAATTTAGCTTGACTGTGTCTGTTTATATAGGTTTTTAAGACTTATGTCAAATTGGCCATTTCATTGTTGCCGTTTTAAAAGATTAGCAGCAAAAAGTTAGTTTCTAGATTTTTATGCAAAATTCTTGCCCTGACCAGTGACTTCCAAGTGTTCCAAAAACTATAACTGTTTATGTGGGGGTTCTAAAATTGCGCTTTGTATGCAAAAATTAAAACCATAACTGATGATAATAAACTTTTCCAGTAGGTAAACATAAAATTTTGTTACGAAACAGCTTTAACTCGTAAATAGATTAGTTTTCGTAAATTAAAAGAGAAACAAAAAAATATTCAACTCTAGCAAGCGAATTGTCCTAGACTATTACGAGAATTTCCTCACCAAAACTGAACCATTTATTCCCAGAACAGCATGAAACATTTACTAGAGTTGTTATCCTATGTGTGCGCTTCGTAATACTCTCAGAAATGCCTCTAATAACGGAACCAGTTTAATATAACTGACTTTACTTTATTTGCGTTAGAATTGCTTCGCGTTTTCTGAATCACATTCTGACTACACAAAGCTTGCTCATACTGTTTTGTGTTATAGTAAAAGACATTTTCCCTCTGTTTCGGGCTAAGAAATTTAGGTCACTATGAGTGTTAATCCGAAGTTATAATTACGTATTTTCATGATTAAACGCAAGAACCCAAATCAACATATCTTTCTTTAAAAGAACGCCGCGCTGACTATTCGCTGCATCGGGGTTAACTTGCCACCGGGGCTTTCGATAAACCCGATATTTACCCAACCGTGTGCTGGTTTCATACGGCTTATGACTACCCTGCTATTTCAGCTATTTCGTGAGCCAACAAAACGAATCAATTTGGCGTACGTACTCAACACTACACTCCGTGTCAAAATTGATGGATAATCTCAAAGATGAAAGACAATTTTAAAAGAAAAACACAACACTCTTAACTTAAACAAAATATGTTTCTGCAGATGCTTCTGCCATCGTCATCTTATCATCCTACTATCTTCATGTTCATCTTATGTTCAATTTACAATGAAGATGAAAGAAGCACTTGCCGAAACGTATATGTTTGTTAAACTTAAAGTGCACCTAACCCCCCAATTTTTTTTCGCTAAGATGAATTTACATGTTATTTGAAATACTACTGCGAACAAATTTTGGATTCGGTTAAATCCTCGATTTTCTTTGCCCCGACGAAATCTCGAAAATAGCCCCAAAACACCGCCATTTTGTTTCACGACCGAGTTTGAGGAGAATGGGTCCAGCGGCTGTTGTCACGTCTACCCGGGAAGGTCGAATATCTCACGTCCTCTCATTTCCTTCGGGATGGTGCGATACACATTCAAAAAGTGCGCAGAAATGCCTTCCAGAAGTGCTATCGGCTGTTGAAGCAATATCCCAGATCTGAAAAAAGATATCCTGTACAATTTACTGGCGATGATCGGTCAATGGAACAATAAAGACATAAACGATGGTTGATTTTGTCGAACTGAAACAAGCGAACTGAGTCTGTGAGAACCATTGAAGAACTCTCACTGGAATTTGTTCCGCAGACTTTCAAACGCTATTTTCAAAATTTTCTGCTTAGAGCCAACCAGCAATTTGTCGAAATACTACTGACAACCTATTGCTGGTTTTCAGTGTCACGCAATTCAAAATAGATCAAAATAAAAATCAAAACCGGTCAATAGAATAAGTCCAGAATCTGGGAAATGAAAGAAGGTAAATATGCAAAGACTCTCGCCAAAATTCTGGTCACAGCAATTTTTCTTATGCGAGATACGCGGAGAATTTTTTTACCCAAATTTATAGAGATTTGTATGGAGACGCCATGCTGGTGCCCATCCGTATGGGCACCAACATGGCGGCCGGAAACTAACAGAAACATCTGTCACTGAGTTTTGCTACAAAAGAGTTCAAGGAACCGTCTAAAACTTTAAAATAATACTTTTTCTAAGACATGAACTGTTCAGATAGCCAAGTTCCCCGAAATTAGTCACTTTTTTAAGCATTTTTAAGTTGATGTGATGTCTTGCGGGACTTTATCAACTAAATAAATGTAGATGTAGATGTAGATCATGACAGCTCTCTAGGCCGTCATATAAATGCCGCTTCACGCAAAAGCTTAGAAATTCAAGCGTACTGTATCACAAAACCAAGAACCCATTCGGAGCGAAAATTTGTATGAATATTAGTTTTCAGCTGCTCTTATACATCATTAAAGTAAAATCTCAGGAAGATCAATAGTTTTGTAGTTCGAATTTTAGTGACGTCATGTGAAAACCAGCTATATCTTCCAGTCCCGCAGTATTTATAAAATAGCCGGCAAAGTTGAGAGATCAATCATGATCAAGAAGCGTTACGACCAAATATACTGATGTGTAAATAGGTCGCAACTGTACGCCGCCAACCAGCACTTATTTCTCTTTCTATTTAGATAAAAGTCGAAGATTAATCCTTTAGAATTACATGATAACAAAATTGTTACACTCATAGAGTTTTTCGAAGGTTTGGAAATCAGCAGTGCGATAAACATTCTATACAATAGAGTCGAAAATATGACCGCGTAACATTATCTGCGGACCGCTTGGGGAACACATCCGACGAATTTTACTGCAAACTTTGAGAAAAATTTACATTGGTTATTTGGAGTTACGACTTAAAACTTGTGACAATGTGAAATCGGTAATTGTATGAAATGTTTCCTTCCGCCTTTGCTTCCCGCAGCTTCAAAAATACAGTTCCAAACAATTCTGCGATTTTCAATCGATCGAAGCCAGTGTTTTAGAGGTCATCAAGTCTCGTAAAACTGCAATACTTACGTCGCTCTTATAAACATGAAGCATTCCAGAAAGTAAAACACAAACTGGATTTAATCGAACAATCATACCTTGACAAAATACATTCTCGCTAAGGGCAAATATAAACGGGCTATAAACGTGTTTTTCTTTGAAGATATTATTGACATTATTATGGGCTTAGATACTTGCAGAGTTCTAAAGTTTACCGCAACCGAGGCAGACAGATATTTAGAGCATCACGTGATACGGTCGATATTTGTGGATGACAATGACTTTTGTCAAATGAAGTGTTATGTGGAACAAACATGTTTATCGTACAATCTTGGAGCGATGGAGTCTGGGGGCAAGTTTTTATGTGAGCTGAGTGACTCAGATCATTATGAACATCCGGAAGATTTGGTATTCAAGAAAGGCTTCTCGTATCACCCAGCGGTAGTAAGTATACTATTAAAATACTAACCAACTGAATCGAGAGAAGATTGAAAAGGGTTATTTATTATATATACTAAGTGTGTTTACAATTAGTAAAGTGTGCTGCTGTTAAAATGCACTCTAATGAAAACCTCTGGACGCGGAATGGTCGAGCAGTTCAGGGCACTGGATTTGAAATCTGGAGCTCTCTGATTCAGTTTGACCGATATTCTTCAGTCGGTCGCGCTTTGTCAATATTGTCACTAGTAAATGGCTACACCTCCTACCAGTTAAGATTCTTAACCAATTTATATTTGTAGATGTTATTTGGCTGATAAGCTATTGATAATTTTTGTTTTCGTTTTAGCAGTATCCTTAAATTAACGGCAAGGCTAAAAAAAAAATGACGCCTTAGATAAAACTGGCATTTTACGGTGTACCCTAATATTTTTTTTTTAGATCCTAATAATTTTACCTTTTTGCATAATTGCTCAAATCTTGAAGAGTGTGTATATGTGACACATCTATAAAATGATATTCGGTAAATTAACATTATAAACCACCGTTTGTAAAAGGAAAATTTATCCCGCTTGTATATCAAAGTTAAGGATAACGAAAAACAAACTGTGTATATCGACAAAACACTTCTTCCCCTTTGCAACTGTTTTGAATTTTCTATTCACTAAACCCCTTATAAGCCAGACTTGTATTAATGGCTTAAGTCAGTTCTCCTAATTTGTTATCAACAGAAGTTGTGTGGTGATATCTCTTGTCCTCCGGCTGCCTCCTGTGTAGCCAATCAACAAGGGCTCCGCTGCGTATGTCCATCTCATTGGCCTGAAATACAAAACTGCGAAAAAGGTGTGTAAATAAGAAAACGGGCTTTTGGTTTATTAACGTATCAGTTGACGTATCACAGTCAAATGTGACTTATTTCAGGGTAGTGAATGTTAACAGGAATTGGGAGTTGTGCATACTGATCATGAAAAGCCATCTTGCTATTCAAAATCCGTGTCACTCGTTCTCAATCATATCCACCTTATATTTCTTTCTGTTTATTTTCATCTCTTTGAGACTGAATTTCAGTTCGTTTCCCTGTATTACTGTGTTTTTACTGGGCCATAACTCTGTGTATTCCAAAAAAAAAAAAAAAAAGAAAAATTTAACATTCAAGTTACAAGTCACAGCGTGATCGATAGATTGCTAGTCAGTTAGTGAATTAATATTTATAGCTTTGGTCTGATAGAGATAAAAAGCTTAAGAGAAATGTAGAGGCCAATACTGAACATAATTTCATGCAGAAAATATTTTTTAATTGTAGATTCTGATGAATGTCTCTTTGGATCACATGACTGTTCCGCTGACGCTTTCTGCAGAAACACTCTGGGTACATTCACCTGTACTTGTAAGACAGGATTTTCTGGAGATGGCAAAATATGTCAAAGTAAGAGCCGTTCATTGTTTTTTTAGAGACAGATATATAAACCTGTTATTTTAACCTTGATATTCGACTTTATGCACAGTTAAAAGTGAAAAATGAAAGGCCTAGATCAAGCAGGCGTTATTATTAAAACAAAAGGCGTGTTACTGCGTGCCTTATTTGACTTTATTTATTTATCGAAATTCCCTAGTTCCTCCATTCATACTCACGCTAATAATGCATGAAAACATGGGAAAACACATACGTGGGAAAGGGAAGGGGATGGCGGGCATGCCGGCGTGTTTAAACAACTGGAACTAAGGACAGTAAACCAGGAGTTGCAAATTACTTCACATCTGACATGGGGGTGTTCAATGTTGTTATTGTAGTTTTTAGTTCGTCTGTTCGAGATGATGAATGATTCCTATCAGACCGAAGTAGCGAAAGTTGACCCTTTTATTACTTTTGACATGTTCCTGAGACAATTCCTAACTATGTATTATTTTACGCTTACCCAGATATAGATGAATGTGCAACAGGAAGTAATGACTGTCACGTGGACGCCACGTGCACAGACACTGAAGGGAGCTATAATTGCATGTGCAATGATGGTGTGATCGGCGATGGAGTTTCATGCATAGGTCAGCGGCAATAGATAGTCATCGTGTTTTTATCTGCCATGTAGCCTAAACAACACCTATTGTTGTAATAAAAAAAAGAAGAAAAAAGGAAGTAAAAACTCAAGTGATCATATGAATATGAGTCCAATCAAGGATTTACCAGTGATGTTTGAAAATTCTCTCAAAATTGCACAAACTTGTTGGCGAGTGCAAAGTGAAAGAATTTTTTCAAACATCGCGAGTAGGGTAGATCCTTGATCGCTCGGGCTTTCAAACAATTACTCACACATTACATAATTACGAACGTGCGCTCGTTAGTTTGCACCACAGAACAAATTAAGAGTTAACTATAAATAATTATTGGCCTCCTCTCAGCCAATCACAATAGAGTAATTTTCTCTGTCATTTAATAAATGTAAAAGCCGATTTTACTTTTTTCTCTTTAAAGGATTTCCCTTCCATTGGACTCTCGATGGACCTGATCCATTTGTAAGGTAAGAAGAACAAAGTCTATACCCTAAAACCTGTGAGCAGGCTCTAGAGTTTTGATATTTTACATGGTTTCTTTGAAAAATATATTCTGTTATGGTCTCTTTTTTAGGACTATTCCTCCGATTCACTGTTATCTTCAGCTAGTAAATCCGCCAAAACCTCTTTAGTACAGTCATCATATTTTCTATTTGTTGGCTCCTTGTAGTGAAACTGGGTTCTCAGATCAGGATTTGGGAAATTAAAGCAATGGCAAAATTGCGAAATGAAATCTACCTGTATGTAGTTTCTATGGAATCGCGAATAAATACGCGCACAAAACAGTTATCGAATTTAAAATTAGTAAGAATGTCAAGAATATCTGTAGTGCATTTACAAAACTGATTAGATAGAGTAGGGTCACTTTGTGAGCAGTTCATCCCTGAGTCAAAACAGTGCCGTTTCGTTGCCTAACAAAACAAAATCTTCTCTTAGAAATTAAGATTCAAGTTGGTAGCAAATTACACGTTGCCAGAGTCTTTTTACGGTAGTTTGGTCACAAGAAGTAATGAAGAGGAACTCATTCGCTGATGAAATTATTACTTCACTTTCTTGACGTCCCTGAACAGCCTGTACAATGGAGCGTCGTACACAGCCATCGACGGCTTAACAACCCTGTACCTGGATGGAGGCTTTGGGTACGCAGAAACCCCAGCAATCCCAATCCAGACGATTAGCTTCAGTATCCTGTGCTGGATTAAGACTTTAAGCCTTCCTGGACATCCCGTCAACATCTACTCTGATTGGAGCGCACCTTTTCAGTTTAGGCTTGGCATAATCTCTGAAAAACTTTGCATAAACCTTCGTCGAGCCAGCCATTCTAAAGACAATAAGGACATTGTGTACTTCTGCAAGCGGTGAGGTTGTTAGAAATGCTAGTACATACATACAAAGACCTTTGCTGATTTACACAGTGTGAGAAACACCATTCACTCATTATGTTCTTGTTGTTCCTTTATTTCTGGTCCCATGTCAAGAGGTATCATCATCAATACATGGATGCACGTTGCGTTCACATGGAGCCGCAAGAACCGAGTCGGGAAACTCTACATAAATGGGGTCAAAATAGGCGAACGAACAACTGCATGGTCACAAGACACCTTAGATCTGAACCCTACTGGTCACACAGTGTTCGACATTGGGCTGAAACGGGATAACATGAATCAAAGCACATTTCATGGATATCTAAGAGATCTTATGGTGATTGACTCTGCGATCTCTGAGAGAGAGGTGGATGAAATTTTTGTGCAGAGCATCAAATGAATCAAAATTGGATCACAATAACCACAGAAAAAGCAAGGGAAAGCGGTGAAAACAATACAGACCACACCTTTTGTAACAACTTCACAAGTGGATTTACATAAACCAACTGGTGACTTAGCGTGGATGGGGATTTGTGTATATTGGACATGACTGGGATCCTTTTGAAATATAGTAAAAATCTGCAACTCTTTTAGTCTTATAACCAGGAGCCATAATCGGGGACGGAGACCGTAAGCCTTGGGATCCGCGCGTACCTATGATATGGGACAATTTTTCTATTTTTAGAACAAATTGCGCCATCCTGACGTCATATATCCGCGCGGATCCACGCACATGTCGGGGGCTCTCGCGGGGATGTTGTCACGTTGCGTGATTAAATGGTGAGAGTTGAGACACCTTGCGAAATTATCTTGCATATTTTTCACGGCGATGGCAGGGAATGAGGCAGGGAATACGAACCAGGGCGCTTATATGTAGCTTTATGCTCTGAGCTTATGGAAAAGGTGGGTTTTTCAGGGTCGAAAACAAGACTTCAATCTCGCGCTGGGAATGAATAATAATAAGATCTACTCGCGCTAGTTGTAAGCTTACGCGTATGTTTTTGCGTTTGTTCTGACCTACTCAGGGTATCGAGTTAATTTGTGAGTTTCTCAGACAATGGTTAATCATAACCAAAACCTGTTTTGATGGTTTCTTATTGTTTCTACTTGTTTGGTGAGTTTGCAAAAGTTTTTGAAAGGAAAGTCTGACGTGTACAATTAGCTCATTTGCATAGTGCAGCTCGTGCACTTTGAAGTCCGAGTCGGTGTTTTCGATTGTCAACAAATCTTGACAAAGATTTCTTTAGTTTCTTTTGTGCTGAGATGCTGCAACAAATTTCACGAACGCAAAAAAGGCTACTAACATCATGTGTGTTTCTTCAACATAAGCATAGTGAAGTTTTACACTGCGAAAATGAAAATAGACAAGAAGTTTTGATAATTCGATCAACAAAATCGAAATCGTTATTCGAAGTTGATTAAAGAAAACGTCATCGTAACTTTGCTGATTATTTCTGCTTTATTCACATATTTTCAGCGTAGCTTTTGATATGTTCTCAAACATTTATCAATCTTAAAGATATTTAAAAACTATAGAGTTATTGTTTGAGTTCGATGTACGCTTTCACACGAAAGTGCGGCGGAAGTACAATTTGTCATGTTTACTGACTGTACAAAACATGCATCGGCGGGCGCTCTCATTCATCGACAACAGAGAATTTACTGGATTTTTACACGAATAAAACTGAGCAGTATCTACGGACGTAACGTTTTTGGGCCTTGATGAAACATCAAGCGTTGCTTACAATTCAGGCGAACCTCAAACTGACCAAACTAGCAATTATTTTGTTTTACTTTTCAGTCGCGATAGACTGGCAATTAAATTCCTCGCAAGCGTGTGGCAAGAGGAGCTAGGAAACTATGATGTCCTGAAGCTCTGCTATATCAAAATATATGCAGCTAGTTTTTTGCTGTGTAATGGAAAAGCTGTTAATCTTCAACATATGTGAAATTTAAAGTGGAGTAATGTACAGCTCATGTAAAAGAAGCATCCGTCGGAACACAACTTGGTCAGCGATATACGTATATAAGCTTAACGCGGAACATTAAATTCGACACTGTCTTACTTCACTCAAACTGGAGCAGCTTACGACGAAAATACTTAAGAAAAATTCCAACAGACGTAAACGCGTTGAGTTGTGGGCCAAAAACATGAAAAATTTCGGGAATTTCGGACGCCATTTCCCCCCGCGTGACATCCACAAAATTCCTCGCAGCATGTACGCGCGTGTGCCGCAGACGATGGCGCAATTTGTTCTAAAAATAGAATTATTGTCCCATATCATGGAGACAACCCCAATACTAGAAATGGCGCGCGCTTACGGTCTCCGTCCCCGATTATTGCTCCTGCTATAACCTAACTATTTCCTTAAGTTTGAGCTTCTCGATTTTATTTAGCTTGTAAATAGGGTTCCTTGTGGGCTACAGGATACAGAGCGAGTCGATTCTCCGAGTCTCCGCACTCCATTCTTCCCTCTCCGCTCTACATTTTTTCTCAATGCTATTAACCACTTGAGAGCGTTCTCTCGAGCAGGAAGGTGTTGGGTTATAAGTTACAACGAATAACTAGATTTTTATTTCAGGAACGAAGCGACTTGCGGACTTAATAATAAAGAGAAACGGTAGGAACGGGACCTGATATTCATGATTATTAATAGTTTATTTACGAGTGCCTCTGTTTCGAAACCTTTCATATGAAAATGAGCTTGATTTGCGTGAAGATGAACCTGTAGGCGGAAGACATGAATGGTTTCGATTGAAGACTTGTTTTCACACAGAGGCACAAGGCAACTCGGAAATGGCCTATTGGATTGCTTGTCAGCCATTTTCCAGAAATCCATCAGCGTTCGTGTTTATCCGAGTATCAGACCTCAGTGTATGTACTACATACGTTTCTTTTATTTATTTATTTATTAATTAAATAATAATTTTTTGTGGCATATCTGTAAAGTAACTGATGTAGTTATTTCAACTAAATCATATAGCTAAGCGTATGTTCAAACTTAAATAAAGTATTGTATCAGGATTCATAATTTATTATGGCTCCTGATTGTATTGAATTGTATTAGCTTACATTATCCCCACGAGTTCTCTTAACACACGCAGGAAACGCCAGTGAATACTTGAAAGCGATTGAATCCACGCAGAAAGTAGCGAGTGCCATAAATTTGACTCGCGACACTTCAAGTTATTATAAGGTATCGCCGTTATAGGCTACTTTATTCGTCCCAAAAGGTAGGAACTATTAAAAAGTTAAATTAATTTAAAAATTCTATGTGCAACTCAATTAATTGATTAATAATTAACTTATTAACAATTAATCAATTATTTATATGTAGATCGATTGATAGAATAGAAATAGCAAAAGAAAAAAACTATTAAGGTTACCGTAAACCTTCGCGGGTGTCCTTAGCGAAAAAAATATTACCGCGCTGTCTTAAAGACAACCACTACAAATTATATGTCAATGCAAAGGTTATAGAATGCTCTATTCGATAAAAATTGTTTTGCCTCAATTTTTTTTAATCATAAGGCGAGCGCGACCTAAAAGCGCGAAACGACCGACGTTCCATTGAGCGAATTTATCGGGTATCAAACTCGACCGCATCAACAAAGCTACTACATTATATCATTCACGAGGCATCAATCATCAAAACCGTGTGAGGGTTTGTCGATATTCCTATTGGTTGTTTTGCAAAATTTCTGTCAAGTTTGATGTCCAAAAATACAGCGACACGTTTTACGACGAAGGCCATTGCAGGAGATCAATTTTGAAAAACGCAAATCCCCCACACGGTTTTGATGATTGATGCCTCGTGAATAATAT
>NC_138145.1:9181660-9206660 GCF_964199315.1 Orbicella franksi | reverse complement strand
ACGTAATGATAACGCACGTTTAATTATGAAAATAAACAAGCAATTTTTCCTTCTTCTTCTGTTTTGCTTTGGAGACGTTCAGGCATCGTTGACTGCACGTCTTGAACCGTTGCTAAGGAAACATTTTTGTTATACAACATCGTCAAATTGAGACATGTCAGAGTTGACAGAGTTATTTCGTGGCTTTATCAGCAACGGCAGCGATGACGTCATCAGAACACGTCAATGATCACGAGACTCTAAATGCTCGTCACTTTATTATTTCATCCCTTCTTGTTTCTCGTCTTTGGCTCTTTTTCGGTCAGCTGACTCTTATTAGCAATGTGTTAAACGGGCCTGGAACTTGGTACGAGTATTAAAACACGACTAAACGAACTTCTAAAAGTTAGTAAGTTTACCAAATATCAGTATTTTTGGTTCAAACACAAAGACGAAATGTATTTTTGAAAGGTTGTGGTTGGCTTTATTTTTGATCGAAAAAAACCATATCGATTGTTTTATACATTGAACCTAGTCCCCTGCTTGTTTAGAACATGGCTAGTTTCGTGTTTTTGGTTTTCCTTTGAATTTTGTGAAATCTGATAAAGCGAGACAAAATCTAAAATATAGCCGATTTTCTTGCCGTCTGATTGTTTTAATTTCCCACGCTCACGCAATAGGGGCTTTTTCGATCGCGGAGGCTGACGCCAATGAGCGGAAGTTAAAATTCACTTCGTTGAGGCGTGTCACGTGATACGGTTTCGTCCATTTCAGTTAAAGGGAGAGGAATAGTAATTCCTTACAGTCTGAACTTTGCACATTGGTAGAAAGGCTGATCAAGTGCCATTTTATTTCCCTGTAGTATTGACACCGATAATCTGAACGTCGCTGGCAGAGACAACGCTAAACGGTGGAACACGTGGGGCGGCAATCACCATGGAAATCATGGAAATCATGGAAATCATGGAAACCATGGTCAAAACCATCAAAACAACAGTGGCTGGAAAAGGGCTCTCGATAGGCAAGCAATCATAACATTCGTTTATTTATTTACTAAGATTAATTATTTAAGAACACAAAATAAATTTAGAACCAAGTCAGTTCCTGTAAACGAGTTCTACATGTCGTGGAGCATCCAGCGGTCTATAGAATAGGGCTGAGTAAAAGTTTCACATATTGAGGCTTTTTATGGTTTTTATGGCATACAATTAAATGGGATTGTATGGAATTTCGTTTATTTGTAGAACATTTTGTAATTTGGTTCTTTTCAAACCATTAATGCTATGTATTAAATTGCTTTCCACGCATCTAATTTTGAAATGCTTTGTTGTGCGAAGTGACAATAAATTTCAGCAATCAATTCAACTGCGGACGATGATCCTGGTGGTATATGTTAGATGAATGGTGATCTAATCGGCTTATCGTAGAAAATAAAGAATATTTGTCGATTGGTCTGCATTAAATTTTGAATGGTCTCTACGTCCAGTTTCATTCGATTTCCATACACATCCTGCATTAAATGTTGTCTCCCAGCTCATGTGAACATAACTGGTAAAACTAGCTGATATCGTCAGCGGTGTTTTAGTAGCTTTTATTCTTTAATTACCTTGTTGACTCCTGGTTAATAAAGAGCAGCTAGCTCTTAATTTACAAAGTTTGTCTTACTGACACAACTTGAAAGAAGAGCTACGAAAATGTCAAGAAATATGTTGTTACTTTTTTCAGGTCAGAGGAGAAGTTCTGAAGAGCATGATGCCTCACTGACACCAAGCGAGCTAATTAATAAATCACGAGTTCAGTCGATATACACTGAAATACTGCAGACAAATCAGTCATTTAGTTGCGGTACTTGTAGGCTGTTGTAGTCTTTGTCTTTACAGATCATTTAATCTACATATAATAAAGGGTATAGTAAACCTATATCAACAAAGGTGTGCTTGATCACGTGCTGTGCTTTGCACTGTTCCTGATATAAGTATTTTAATTTCAAGCAGCAAATAAATTGAGACTGTGACAAAAAAACCAACAAACACCTGTAGTAAGTTACAAACTTTGCAATACTGACATCAAGGCAAGCAGTGGCGGATCCAGACCTTGAGCTAAGGGGGGGGGGGGGGGGCGGTTTTGTTTTGATTGCCCTACCGGTCTTTCTTCCGTCTGTAATTTCTTTTTTGTTTACCCAAAATAAATAATTAAAATGCCTTCAGGTTTTCGTGCAGACGTTTGGTCAAATCCAGTCTCAGCGTTCTTAAAAGAAAAGGTTCTTAAAGAGAGAGAGAGAGAGAGAGAGAGAGAGAGAGAGAGAGAGAGAGAGAGAGAGAGAGAGAGAGAGAGAGAGAGAGAGAGAGAGAGAGAGAGAGAAAAGTGCGAGAATGTTGAATATCCCAACTACTCAACTTTTACGCCTTACACTTCAGTAGAAGCAATATTTTACTCGTTTGAAGATAAGCTTATGGGGCCCATCTTCACTGTCAGACTGTCAATGTTTCCTCAGCCAGGGGGCAAGGGAGGATGGTATGCAGTTTAACGACAATGAAACCAGATTCGTAGCTATTATATACGCTTATATACGCACATGCGTACACTTGAAATCTGACCTGCTGGAACCAATGAAAAATCTTAGACTGTTAAAAGCTTTCTTGATCGCAGCTCTTTGTTATAGTTTAATCTGTCTACGTTTCCAGTCTCTGTATGTACTGTACAGCGCATCTCGAGGAGAATGATCGCAAATAACTTACAAACACCAATACGCGGCACAACGACGAGGAGTTTTCATCTCTTGCAGTCTTTTACATTGAGAGAGACGAGGGAAATACTTTTAGAAAGTCGCCACCTCTTCGCAAATACATTGCCCCACTGGAGATTACTGGAGATTGTTGGCACAAGGACCCCGCTCTAAACAGATCACCTCTTGTGCTTATGACTGTAGAAAAAAGTCAAAAACAAAAACAAAAAAACAACAATAACAATTCTGATTCAATATCGTAAAACTGTGATACCAAGCCCTGAGCTTTAAATTATTCCAAAGGCTTTTTTGGCGAACTTATTTATGCGAAGGGTTACTATCGGAATGAACTGTGCGTTTTAACAATAATGGGTTAATTTTTGTTAATGATGTTACGTATAGGGCTTACCTTCCAGGGGGGGGGGGGGGTTGGGGGCTACTGATTAGCAGGCCTAAACGAGGCCTAGGCTCAGACTGAAGCAACAGAATAGCATTTAGAAGACACTTTTGCCAGGCTACAAAAGGCTTTTGTAGATAGTCCTTTTACTTTTTAATTTTACAAAATTAAGACTAAAAACATACTTACGTCATGTAAGCCGACTTTTACATCATCTCCAAGCAAAACAAACGGTGTCCAGTACTTGAAATCTATGTATTTCGATGACTCTCTCGTGTTCTGAATGGCGTGATGCAGCGCTTCACTAGTACTCATTTCACGATGGATCAGGCACTTGTAAAATATGTTCATAAAAGCTTTAGTTGCTTCATCGTCGGCAGCCCACAAGGACATCAGAACAGACCGAGCACCAGATCCTAAGAAGGCGCGAGCGATTCCAACAACTCCCTCAGCTTTTAAGATCTTCCCCCTTGCACTGTGACAACAGCTGAGTACTACCAGCTTGGCTCTGATACCAACTTCAGCTATCTGTTTCACTGTCAGCACGACGTCGTCTTTCAAGGGAACTCCAGAGACCGAGCTGTTTGGAGCAAGAGCTATTTCTCCTCTCTCTGCATCACCGTGAGCAGCGATGTGCACTAAGCTCACATCTTTGATCCTTCGTAGAACTTCTTCCTTTGTGGCTCGCTCTACAAGAAGACAGCGAACTCCCAGCAGCGCGGAAACCATCTGCGCCTCTTCTTTGGCTTTGGCTAATGAACAAAGCTCCACAACTTCTCCATTAAAATTTACACGACCAACCTTTGGATCTCCGACAACCAGTGCTCCAGTCTGGCAGTGGTAGTCTGCTGGTGAATCTTGGATGAGCTTGCGTGTTGTTAGAGAAGGAGTGAGATGGATCCTTACTTTTTCTGAAAAGTATCTCCCACTGGAATCCTGTAGGGCAGAAAACGGAATTTTAACAACGGTGCTTCAGGGACAATCAGGACCTCCGGGCCATCAATATGATCAACAATTGGAGATATGATCATTTTGAATAAAAAATGAAGCCTTTCTTTCTTCAATTCTTCATCTCCACTGTAATCACACCGGGTCGTCTCGGCTTTACTTCGGTTTTCTACAGCTGGCAACGAAGTTTCGTAACACGCTGCAAAAGAACGGTCCTCGCACTGAACACCGTCTAGAGAATGTAAATTGCTTCCTATCAACTCTTTTAAATGATGTTCAAAATCGTTTCCATTAGAATCTGTCTCATTAAAGCGGTTAAAGGATATTTTCCCGCCCTTGTTCACAAACCAGAGCATGATTGTCCGCATTGGAGTACCCAAAAAGAGGACGTTAGTTCGTTGCGTAGTAAAAAACTTCCTTAGGGCACTCAAATTAAGCGTTCTTGCATTGCTGACCTCTTGAACGCAATATTTCGTCAACAGTAAGTCCACAAGGCCACGCGGCCTTCCTTGTTCCAGAGTACAGAGAGCATCAGATGGTTTGTTGAGAGCAATTTGTAGAAAGCAAAGCATTCTGTAACTGGTGATTTTCTCATCATACAGTGAGAGTTTGTGCTCATCTTTTAAACCTGCTCGCATCTTCTCGTGAATATTGATGCTTTCCGTCAAATAATGAATTGCTTCTGGAAAATTCATCTTCACAGCATGAGTTGCGCCCAAGTGTTGGTTGACCCAGAGCTCGTGTCGTCTTGATCCACTTTCTTTCAAAATTTTAAGTCCCTTTTTTTGATACTCCGGTGACTTTTCCAGCTGACCGAGTGCGAAGAATGTGCATGCAATGTTGCCGCAAGATATCCCTTCCCCATTTCGGTCGCCAACTGCTTTACATATATATTCGCAGATCTTTCTCAAAATATTCAACCGCCTTTTCATAATGTCCTTGAGAATAATAAGTATCAGCGAGGTTGTTCAAAGACACTCCTTGTCCAGTCAAGTCTCCAATTTCTGTATAGATTTTGAGACTTTGTTCCTCATATTTTAGCGATATTTCATCCTGGCCGTGCGCGCGATTAACTGCACCAATAATCTAATAGCAGTTTGCTTGCCCTTTCTTGTCTCCCATGGCTGCCTTGATTGTGAGAGCTTCTATGTAATACTCGAACGACTTTTCATGTTCACCAAGAGTACGATACAGTCCAGCTTGATTAAGGCAGGCAGCTCCTTCGTCATGTCGATGCCCAGGAGAGCGTATTGCTGCCAGAGCTTTCTCGTCATATTCCAGGGATTTAGCATACTCACCAAGTTTGACATATGCTTTGGAGAGATTCAGGTACGTTCTTCCTTCACCTTTTCTGAAACCAATTTCTTGTACAATTTTGAGTACCTTTTCATACTACTCTATAGATTTGTGAAATTGCCCGAGATGAAAGTAAATACCACCGAGATTGTTATAACAAGTTCCTTCTCCTTCTCGATCACCGGATTCCTTACTGATTTCTAGATCTTTCTCTTGATATTCAATCGCTTTCTTGTATTGCCCAAGATGGATGAATATAATAGAGAGATTATTACTGCTTATTCCTTGTGCCTCCCTGTTTCCAAATTGCTCACCGACCTCGAGCGCTTTTTCTGCGTAACTGAAGGCCTTTTCATACTGGACTGGTTTAAGTGAGCGTACACAAGACAAATGCTGTCAAGCGATTGTGCTTCTGACACCTTCCTTTTCCTCATTGCGAGAGCTTTCTCGTGATAACTCAATGATTTTTCACACTGTCCGAAATTGAAGTACATTCTACCGATATGTTCGTAGCATTCACTTTCTCTTCGTTTATTTCCGGCTTCTTTGATAATCTTAAGGCACTCTTTGTTCATTTCTATGCCCTTCTCTATGTTTCTGCTCTCAGAGTATGCTTCAGCGAGGTGCATATACAACTGCCTCTCGATATCACGGGGCTCATTTGGTATGGTACCTTCCAAGTGGTTTGCCATGACGAGTCTCAGAAGTACAAAGCATTCCTTGTAGAAGTCGATCGCCTTAGCATAGCGATGAGTGTTACGAAGGTAGTCGGCGACATTCCAGGCAGTGTATAAAGCTTTGTTTGGTAACATGGCACAAGGCAATGTTCCTGGTTAAGTATTGAAACACAATTCTTTTTTTTTTTTTTTTTCGTTTAAGACCGGGAGAGTGAATCCCCCATATGGGCTTCATACCCAAGGTAATCCCTCTTAAATTATTCGTTTTTCGGCGGTACCCGTAATTATCCTTATATCGCGATCCTAATCTTTTCTTTGTTCTATCAACAGACGGAGCTCTGATCAGGTACGAAACATCCAGCTATTAAAAATCGGTGTTTTGTTTTAATTGAAAATGGGAGCTTGTCAGTTTTCTAAAATATGGCAGTTTGAACGGAAGCTTCAGAGGTACATTCACTTACTAAAAATCTGTGGCTTTTTGACTAGGAGTATGTCTTTTGTTTTTTTGTCATTTTCCTAAACCAAAGCCCCATTTTCTGGAAATGAAACTCTCATTTTTAGAAAATAAACTCCCATTTTCGAAAAACCAAACTACCATTTCTTTTGTTTTTGTTTTTTTAAAACCAACTCCATTTTCGACAAACAACTCTCGTTTGAAATAAATGGATGTCCCTTTGGGGCTTCCGTACTTAGGCCACTTCAGAATAATCATGTTTGTTTTTCTACCAGGCTAGCGTAGAAATTGGTCAAACCTGAAACAACTTTCTCAGCAGATCGATCGACAATTAGAATTTTGACCGATGTTCAGGCCGCAGTTGAATCTCCTCCAGCGCTACAGAAGGAAGCCTGCCGGGTTGAAAAGTCAAACGACGCTGTCTCGGAACTATACCCTTTCCAAATTTTGAAGCGAGTGAAACCGATTAAACGGAATTTTGGGCGGGCTTTCGCCAGATCGAGTGTAGCTTATGTTTCCCCACATGACATGTCCCTCTTGGACATATCGGTCCAACTTTTAAACAATTACCTTCGTTACATGCCATCGGCCGGCGGCGAACTTATGACTTCTACAAATCATTATATTAATTTCCAATTAACAAAATTCTTTTCATCTTGCTTTGATCTACGCAATTTTCTACTTTCAAACCAACAAAGTTACGTTCAAAGTTGCATTTGAAGCAATAAAACTGTCACGGTTGCAGTCAGATCACCTTGTACGTATTAGCCAAGCACTCAAATTCACACCAATACTTTTCGATGAAAACTAAAACTCCGCAACTCCTTTTTGTACTATTGTGGACATTATTGTGGTTATTCACTATCCAGAAACCACATGTCCTCTTAGAGGGCTTTTATTTCTTTATAGTTACATGATTTCTGCATAACCTCTCACGCATACAATTTTTTCACGCTATCTATCCCACCCAATTGTAAATCAAGAATAAAAGAAGCTCATGCAGCCTCACAAAATGGTATTTATAATAATCTGAAACCCTATTTCTTTTCTAAGTCGGTTGAGCATGATATGAAACAAAAGCGCGAGAGGGGTGGCCATATTTCCACTCACGCTTTCTTTTCGCGTCACACTTGACGTACCAAAACAAAAGAGAGGTTATGATAGCTTTGAGTGCGAGGTTACCGCGTTTGAACGAACAACCGCCGTCTAAAAGCCAATTTACGATTAAGAGTCTTGGCTTATTGCGCCCTTGCCTTTGTTTAAAACTGAGCCCGGTTAGTAATTGATGTTAAAACAATAAACTGAACAGTTTATTTTCATTTAAGTCATAGTCCGTGATTGATCCTAGTATATATTTCCATGTGATTGGAGCGCTTCTTAAGCGAATAGATCGAACGTTATCAACAAGGGTGGAGATGTAAAAGATGATGCAAGCAAAATGAACTACCGTGGAAGTCATGTGATTTAAGAAAAAAAAAATATTACATTTCTCAATAAGTGCTTTCTAGCAGAGTCCGTGCATACGGCCGGCACGCCTGAAATTTGAATTAACCGATCAGGATTCTGCAGGCAGGAAAATCTCTACTGTCCTGACGTCAAATGCATGTCAACTGATGTCGAACATCTTTTCTCAATAGAGACGGCATTAACTATTCACGAAAAGCGATTTTTTTGACTCCAAAAGCCATATCAGATTGTATAGAGTGAAAAATATGAAACATTTTGTGTCTCCAACGTTTAAATTGAGCGCCAAATATAGGTCGCCCGCGCTCAGCAACTCGCTCTTCGATCGCTGTCGCCATGCAGGATAATATAAGTTGTGTCATTTTGGACATTTTGAACAAAATATGCTGTTCCTCGTCGAATTAAACCCAGAATTCTTAAGTCGAGTCTTAGAAGAAGCCAAAGCAACTTAGAATTATCTTTACATTTTGTTAGCTGTGAAGAAAATGACTGTTATCTTGACGTTTCGGGAGGACAGCTCGCTGCTCGTACTGCGCTCGTGCTGCGGGCGCAGCCGCCGTATGCCAGGTCTCCCTTCCACCTTGAATAAGCGCACCCCTTGAACATTGGTATTCAATCAAACCAGGAGCCATAATCGGGGACGGAGACCGTAAGTCTTGGGATCCGCGCACCTATGATATAGGACAAATTTTCTATTTTTAGAACAAATTGCGCTATCCTGACGACATGTATCCGCGCGGACCCACGAACATGTCGTGGGTTCGCGTGTGGATGTTGTCACGTTGCGTGATCAAATGGTCACAGTGAGAGTTGCGAGATTCTCTAGCGGATTTTTCACAGCGATGGCGTTAAATAAGGCAGAGACTAAGAACCAGGGCGCTTATATCTAGTTTTATGCTCTGAGCTAATGAAATAGGTGAGTTTCGAGTTAATTTGTGAGTTTTTCAAACAATACTTAATCAAAACCAAAACCTGTTTTTGACGGTTTCTTGTTTCTGCTTGATTGGCGAGTTTGCAACAGTTTTTGAAAGGGAAGCCTGACGGGTGCAAGTAGCTTATTTGCACAGTGCAGCGCGTGCACTTTCAAGTCCGAGTCGGTGTTTTCAAAGATTTCTTTCGTTATCTTTTGTGCTGAGATGCTGCAACAATTTTCGCTAACGCCAAAGGCTACTAACATCATATGTGTTTCTTTAACATGGTGAAGTTTTACACTGCGAAAATAAATAGACAAGGAGTTTTGATAACTCGACCAAAAAAATCGAAATCGTTATTCGAAGTTGATTAAAGAAAGTGCGGAAGTCCAATGTGTCATGTTTACTGACTGTACAAAACATGCGTCCGCGGGCCCTCTTATCCATCGACAACAGACAATTTATTGGATTTTTACACAAACAAAACTGAACAGTATCAACAGACGTAAACTTGCTGGGCCTTGATGAAACATCAAGCGTTGCTTACAATACAGGCGAAACTCAACTTGCAATTTTGTTTTTTCTTTCCGTCGCGACGGACTCTGGCGAAATCCCCGCAAGCGGAGGGAATCCCCGTAAGAGGAGGGAAACGTTGAAGTTATAAAACACCGCTATATCCAAATATATCCAACTAGTTTTTCGCTGTGTTATGGAAAAGCTGTTAATCTTCCTTATATGTGAAATTTAGAGCGGAGTAATGTGGACTTCTTGTAAAAGAAGCAGCGGAAACCCAACTTGGTTAGTGGTACAAAGCGGGACATATCTAAATTCGACAAGGTCTTACTTCACTCAGATTGGAACAGCTTACGACGAAAATACTTAAGCAAAATTCCAGTAGACATAAACGTATTGAGCTGTGGACCAAAAATATCAAAAATTTCGGGAATTTTGGACGCCATTTCCCCCGCGCTACATCCGCAAAAATCCACGCAGCATGTACGCGCGTGTGCGGCACGCGATGGCGCTATTTGTTCTAAAAATAGAAAAATTGTCCCATATCATAGGGACAGCCCCGATACTACAAATGGCGCGAGCCTACGGTCTCCGTCCCCGATTATGGCTCCTGATCATGATCAAACACTTTGCGCTGAAAAATTCGAAATATCAACACTTCAGCGAGACGACGAGCATCCACGCAGTGTATTGAATTGTATTGAATGGCAAGGGAAAGCCCTTTCACTATAGTTGGCTCAACAAGAAATAATTAAATGTTCACAGCAGCTTCAAATGATTTTGTTCTCTATGTTTTCTTTTTTTTTTTTTTACTTTTTTTTTTATTGCTAAACACATAATTACTTACATTGCCTTACTCTACTTACAACAATAACTAACCTACTTACAATACACCACATTATTGTTATTATCGATATTATTACTATTACTATTATTTCTAATGCTTTTGCTGTCTTACAAAAGTCACTTACAATACATCAAAAAAAAAAAAACACCTATTTACAATACTTGGCATTACCTTACTGACTTACAATACACAATAATTACTTATTATGACTTACACATTACGTTACTTAAGGAGTTAAAATACAATGTAATTACTTAATTATAGAAAAAAAAACCAACAAACTAAAAAGAGAGAAAAAAAAAGACCTCGCAACTAATTACAAAGGGAAACGCCTTAAATGGTGAGCGGGAATTTCCACTCCTGTTGAAATTCCCTTTCGCCATTCAACGTGGCAGCAATACATTTTTCTATCTCGATTTTATCCTGCACTAATGAGATGAAGTCGCTGAAAACGAACATAGTATTATTTAGAGCGTTGATATAAAGAAAGTATTTGCCTAGTATTACGAGGTGGTTGAGAGTCAAACGGTGAGTACAAGGACGAGTAATTCCAAATAATACCTCTGGCTCGGAGAAAAGTAAACTCGCGTTACTTACGGTAGAATACCAACTTTGGAACTTTTACCAAAAGGAAGACGCTCGTGGGCAACTAATAAACAAATGACGTATGTTTTGACTATCAGAGGGACTGAAAGGGCAGGATGGGGAGGCAACCTTGTTCATTTTGTATAATATACTGTTCGTCGCTAAAATGTTGTGTATAATTTTGTGCTGAAACATTACCAATTTAACTTCTTCTGTGGCTGTGAACCGCAGAGGATAAAAAAAAATGTATTTAGATTCCTTTTTGCGATGCCCTATGATAAGAATTTTTTTTCTGAAGTGGGAGGAGGAAGATTTTCTAAGGTTAACAGTTTGTCGTATAACATCTTGCACGTTATAGTACAGATTTTGGCGACGGGGGTGTAGTAGAGTCGCCAGAATTAACGTGTATTTATTGCGCAAGGAAAGGAAAGGCAGGAAGCAATTTTCATGCTCGTCAAAAAGGTCTGAAATTTGCTTTATACCTGCTCGGTGCCAATGAGGTAGATATACCATTTTTTTTGTCAATCGTAATGAATTTGTTGTTCCAGATTGTCTGAGACAGTATCTCGGTCTTGCTGTGAGGTGTCGTAGACACGATTTCTTGCCAATGATGAATAATTTGTTTGTAAAATTCAGGAAGAATTGGAAAGTAGTACCGGACTACTTTTTTTTACAAACACGGAGGTCTCAATTTCCTGCTTCGATGTAACTACGATGTCAAATATTTAAGACACATTCCAACATTCTATCGAAACATACTTATTGCATTTGATGAAATCAAGACTGTACAGTTATGATCAAGGAACCCACACCATTCTCTTTAATAACAAACATATCTTAGTTGATGGGAAACCGTCATTTATAAGGGAATGGTTTATCATGAAATTCTATATGCATGTAAGTAAACTAAACAACAGTTCACTTGTACTAACCAAATTTATTGCTAGAACCAATTATAAACACAAAGTTGAAAAGTTGTAAATTAACACCGAAAAAGTACTCGTAACGTGACAATGCTCTTCACAAACTTTGCAGACAAAGTTACTTTTAATTGTATTAAATTAATCAAGATTAGAAATCGTTCCTCTGCCCATTCCCAGCGCTATTACTTGTTTGTTTACTTTTTTGTTTATTTTGTAATTTTAAGTTTTCCTCTCCTTTTATTTTTTTCTTTCTCTTTTTTTTTCTTTCTTGTTTTTTGTCCTGTTTGGTAGCTAATGTATGTTGTCAGAATTAATTGACTACTTTATTTTATTCGTTTTCCTAATGTAAGTAAGTAACACCTGGTGTAAATAAGTAATGTACATTCTAGTATCGGAGTAGCCATACCAGAGTACTTTGTTATTGTAATTTGTAATTTGTGATACGTGTAATTTGTTAAAGACGTGTTACTTTAAATAAATAAATTTAAAAAAAGAAAAAAAATAGCAGCCCGGTGTATATTTTCGTTCCGAGAAGATTGGCTTGCATTGTCCTGTTTTTCCAGAAGAGGGGTCGTTATGTATTTGGCTACCTGAAGTGGTGTCAAATTGGCAGGAACTATGAAGACACTGGTGGTTTCTAACAAATTTTCAAAGAGGAGGACATCCCCAAATTCTGCCTGGAGATTTCGTCTGATGTGCTTCTTTGTGAATAACGTGATTTCTTCAACACCCAAAGACGTGAGATACGATGCAAGTAGTTCTGTCATTTCAGTCAATCTGACTATTTTCTCGTTTGCAAGAACATCCGATCTGATGTAATCGAAAAGCATTTGGTAAGCTTCTGACTCGAGATTAGCAACTCATCTTCTAGCGATTCGCCGAGCTTTTTTATGGTAATTCTAAACACGCTACAATATTTTCTGTGATAGTAAATGCTTGGGATTTCTCCTTCATTTAATGTCTCAGCAGTATCGAGAAGTGGTTTACGTTTACGAACAGCAGCTGCTCTTACAAATGTGTTCCAGGACTCCTCATCTTTTGGACTGACTAGTTCCGTATCATCGTCAGTACAGTGAATAATACATGCACAACTGGAATGTTCTGAACGTGATCGCTTTCGATCGCTGTTTTGTTCTTCAGGCGTGTCATTTCCTCTTTTTGTGCCACCTATTCAGTCATGCCAGGTTCTACGTCAATATTAAGACTTAAACGTTTTAAAAAGCCACTCAGTTTAAACGGGTTTAATTTAAACGCTGAAGTTTGCAATTATTTATTCAGAAGTTCGCTCTTCACCAAAAATGATTTTATATAAACAACAAAAGCAGTACAAAAGACCATCCGCACTAGTCATTGTAAATTAGCTTAGTCACTATATCATGAATGTATGAAATCATCTTTGGCGATGTATGAAATGGCCCTCATATCAAAGGAAAACTATTATTTCATATCATTTTCCTTTTGATGCATTTCAAACTCCAAATTTTTCAAAATCTCTCATTATGTCATCTACTGCTACACCTGTCGTATTAAATGACGAATTATACTCGAATGCCTATTTCGAAGGTCTGTAAGTTTCTTGTCCAAAATCGACACTATCAGCTTAACATTTAGTTAATTGATTTCTCTAAACGTTTCTCTAGATGCCTACTGTTTATTTATTCCCTTAAAACCTTTCACGTTTGTATAAGCAACCAAAATTTGAGCACAAATGAGCCCTACATACCTGTCAAGAGTGGCGCCATCTTGGATTTACCCATGATGCAATGTGAATGGCACCGTTGGTTGTTTTTAGTTTTTCGTGTAATCCTGACAAAAATTTCTACCTCTAACAACTTTGAGGAGAAATACAAATGTTTTCCTTACATGAAATATCTGAAGTACTGATTAAACGATCTCAACCGTATACTTAAAGGATCTTATTCTGAGCCTCGTTTCCATGCTGAAGCCATTTTTTGCGAAATTTTAAACTAAAAAACTCATACAAAGTAACTCATTCAGAAAGGTTATCATACAAATTTGAAAACACCTTATGCAGTAGTATCAGCTGAAAACACTCAGGTTTTGTCCTTAGTTTGGTACCGAAAAGCTGGTAACAGGTGTGTCATACACATCATAAATAGTTATTAAAAGCCGGAGAAAAGAACGAAAAAGTGAAAGAGTCAGTAAGTGCACAAAAATAAAGAAAGTACTTTAAAATACTAAGCCACGATAGTTTTTCAAAAAGTACATTCTCCGACTGCTGTGGCTTGCAAATTGTTCCTCGCCATAGTTTCCTTTGTGCATGAATCTGGGTATTTCTGCAGCTTGTTAGGAAGTCACGTTTGGCAAAACACTCATGTGGCTAATAATTTCACTTGTTGGTCGGGCTGGTTCCAAGGGGCGAGCGGCAATTATTTCAGGTCCGACAGGGACGGTTGAGCCATGTCCCTTCCATGCAAAAAAAGTCTTCTTCATCTTGCTACGAACAGCCGGACACATGACACCGTATATCCACGGATTTAAAGCGCTGCTCAAATAAATGAGGTAAGGCACGACCAGAACGAACTGACGGGGAAGTTTAGCCTTCAGCACCAGACGGCTCAGGACAATCATCAAGAAAGCAGGTATCCATAACGCCGCAAACGAAAACACGAGAACGAACAACGCCTTGGTCAAGTTGATCTCTTGCCTCGACAGCTGCGAGGTGGTGTTCACGTTGTGATGGCGGATGAATCGGGACACGCGAAAGTAGCACACCGATATGATTATCAAGCAGCAAACCACAAAAAAGGTCACGATGAAGAACGTGTAGCCAATCTCTGCGTTTGTTGTGGTAAATTTCATTGCACACGCGGCCATGACGGGATTGAAAGCAAATGTGGAGGAACCAGAAAGTATAGGGAGAAAGACAACCACTGCTACAAATACCCACAGGAAAGCAATGTACAGCATCGATCGGTGATAACTGAAAGCTTTTCTGTACACGTTGGGCTTCAAAACACAAACATATCGATTGATGGCTGTTAGAACCATAGTCGCAATGGATACATAAGTCAAAAAGTGCATGAAGAAGCCACTTATCTGACAACCAAAATTACTAAGAGACATCTTTCCTTTCGTAAGAGAGGACCAGAATAGGGCTCCGGGAATGAAAGCGTTGAGTAGATCAGTCATCGCCAAAGCTGCAACCAAAATGCCAGTTGAACTCTTCAAACGAGGCTTTCTGTACAAAGAAACGAGAAGCAGTAAATTGCCGAGGATAGCCGATAGTACTAGAAGTGCAGATGTCGATGATTCGACCACAACAAGTCCAACACTACGTGGTGGTAAGGCGGCCATACTTGCTGTGTGACTGGGAAATACTGACTTTCTGGGTTTACTTGTGATATCGACTTTTGTCTACTAGTTTCAGTTCGGCATGTACTAAAACCCGAAACAACGAGACGAAACCACCGAAACGAGCGAAACAAAACCACCGAAACGAACGAAACGACCGAAACGAGTAAAATAAGAAGTCAATAGATGAAATTAGTATATACCGCACAAGTGAATAGTGCTTTTCGCGCGCTCTGATTGGTTAACTCGGAGGTGATTAGCAAGTACTAATCACCTCCGAGCAGCCGGCGCGAGAGATTTTATAATTTCCAACCGCTTGTCGCACATAAAATAACGTTTTGGTCCGCTAATTATTCAGCTTGTGTGGTATATACTATATTCAGCTTGTGTGGTATATATTATTATTATTATTATTATTATTATTATTATTATTATTATTATTATTATTATTATTATTATTATTATTATTACTACTAAAACAATTATTTTCCTCAGTGTCGGTGAAAGTGATGGATATTTACCTCGCTGCTTTGCGGCTCGATAAATATCCACCACTATCCACCTCCACTTCGATGAATAATTCTTAACACTACGAGATTCATGAGGATCTGAAATCATGGACCCCTGCCGATGTTCTACGGTTGAACCGTAGAACATCGGCAGGGGTCCTAGTTTATTCGACACGTAGCTTAACAGTGGGAATGAAATTCCTTGACGCCTCTTCACAAGAGACGTGTTAAGAAATCAATTTAATCAGACCGCGATCTGACAACAGAAACACGAACCCGTCAAGTTGATCGAATGAATACAGGCTCAGAAACAAGGGCACAAACAGACATTTTCATTTTTCTTATTTATCTGCAAAGACAAAACACAGAGATTATTCAGCGGATAAATTGAAAAACGTGCCGCTTCAGATGCCGGTAAATGTATTTGTTAATAGAGGACGCTTCTTCGCTGTAAACAAAACAACACGGTGTCCTTGGGCATCGCAGGAATTAAATTCGCTGTTCAATTAATGTTTGATTGGTCAGGAGTGAGTTTTTTTTGCCAACGCTTCTTTCTATTCAAAATAACTCGCAAAATATGGCACACGAACCGCTCGAAATAAAGTAAGAACAAGAATTTCAACAGGTATTTTTACTAAGTATAACGGCGTACTATTCTATTCACAAATCTAAACAATAGCCTTTAAATCTGGCCGGAACTCTGGATAGACTGATCACTTAATGGACATTACAAACCTTTCTAAAGCGGTAAATACTGCTCCTACGGCTCAGTCCCCTTTTACCAGTTAAGATCTATGGTGCTAAGATTTGTACGGAGTTTCTTAGTTTCGACAGCAAGAGATTTTCGTTTGGAGAAGTGACGAAATCATAAGTTTGGCTCTACTTGTTCTTAGATCTACGTGACATGTCCCCTTTGTTAAAAGGAATCTAAAATAAGGAAGTCATTAGAAAAACATTTCGACACAAAGCAACCTGGAAATGATACACCAAGCAGAACTGAGTTTTCGTTACCAAATAAAACAGCTCCGAAAGTTCATCCTCGCCTTCTGAAAGAGCGTGATCTGCAGTATTTGGAACGGCTGACAGAAATAGCGGAGGGAATCGGCTTTACGCACAATCCCAATGCTCCCGGTAAGTACTTTTAAGTACTTAAATTGTGCCGCAAATTTTTAGAAAATTGCCGCACAATGAGTTGACACCATCACGTTCTAATTACCAGGGCCGAGAAATGTAGAACTTTTAAATTATCCTGGCAAAGAGACAGTCAACATGGTCAAGGGCGAGGTGAGCAAAAAGCGCGACTTGCGTGTGATGATATAAGAAAAAAGAGAAACTGTCAAGCCTCGTATCCCCTTTAAGTCGCTTGCACTCGAACGAGAAAAGGGTCGTCTCCTCAACTGTGAGGTCGTGCTGCCCTGGAAGCTACAAAGAAAAAGAAAACTACAAAGCAAGCCTCTCTTCACTCTCTGAAATAATAATTGGTGAGAAGGGCAAGGTACAGAAACTTGGGAGTGTTGCGAACTAATAAATTATGGTGTCCCGTGTTGGACACTTTCACTTATGGATACTAACTGTGGGACTCTATGTTGGAAAAGTACATCGTCAAACAGCATAAAAGATATTAAAGGGACTAATGGTACACTAATCTCTCAGTTTCCTGGATTTTTCTTCTGCTCAGCTCAGATAAATCACATTTAATAATGACAACTGTATTTCATTATTCCAGGCAAACTATTAAGATTTAAATCCTCAAAATTATGCATGAAAGTATAATTTAATGAGCTTGACTGTTAGTTCCCAATGAAACACCCGGAGAATAAATTCTCACAGAACCACAGCCTAAGGAGGCTAAGCTGCTCTGCTGCTTCAGGGATTAAGCCAAACAATGCCATTTGGGTGTCAGTACAATTAAGATTTAAAACCTCAAAATTATGCATGAAAGTATATTTAAATAAGCTTGACTGTTAGTTCCCAAAGAAACACCCGGAAAATGAATTCTCACAGAACCACAGCCTGAAGAGGCTAAGCTGCTCTGCTTCTTCAGGGATTGAGCCAAACAATATCATTTGGGTGTCAATAAAATAATTTAAGATTTAAATCCTCAAAAGCATTAAAATATATTAAATGAGCTTGACTGTTAGTTCCCAATGAAACACCCAGAGAATAAATTCTCACAGAACCACAGCCTAAGGAGGCTAAGCTGCTCTGCTGCTTCAGGGATTAAGCCAAACAATGCCATTTGGGTGTCAGTACAATTAAGATTTAAAACCTCAAAATTATGCATGAAAGTATATTTAAATAAGCTTGACTGTTAGTTCCCAAAGAAACACCCGGAGAATGAATTCTCACAGAACCACAGCCTGAAGAGGCTAAGCTGCTCTGCTTCTTCAGGGATTGAGCCAAACAATATCATTTGGGTGTCAATAAAATAATTTAAGATTTAAATCCTCAAAAGCATTAAAATATATTAAATGAGCTTGACTGTTAGTTCCCAAAGAAACACCCGGAGAATGAATTCTCACAGAACCACAGCCTGAAGAGGCTAAGCTGCTCTGCTTCTTCAGGGATTGAGCCAAACAATATCATTTGGGTGTCAATAAAATAATTTAAGATTTAAATCCTCAAAAGCATTAAAATATATTATATGAGCTTAACTGTTAGTTCCCAATGAAACACCCGGAGAATAAATTCTCACAGAACCACAGCCTGAAGAGGCTAAGCTGCTCTGCTTCTTCAGGGATTGAGCCAAACAATATCATTTGGGTGTCAATAAAATAATTTAAGATTTAAATCCTCAAAAGCATTAAAATATATTAAATGAGCTTGACTGTTAGTTCCCAAAGAAACACCCGGAGAATGAATTCTCACAGAACCACAGCCTGAAGAGGCTAAGCTGCTCTGCTTCTTCAGGGATTGAGCCAAACAATATCATTTGGGTGTCAATAAAATAATTTAAGATTTAAATCCTCAAAAGCATTAAAATATATTAAATGAGCTTGACTGTTAGTTCCCAATGAAACACCCGGAGAATAAATTCTCACAGAACCACAGCCTAAAGAGGCTAAGCTGCTCTGCTGCTTCAGGGATTGAGCCAAACAATATCATTTGGGTGTCAATACAATTACTGTAAGATTTAAATCCTCAACTTTATGCATGAAAGTATATTTAAATGAGCTTGACTCTTAGTTCCCAATGAAACACCTGGAGAATAAATTCTCACAGAACCACAGCCTAAAGAGGCTAAGCTGCTCTGCTGCTTCAGGGATTAAGCTAAACAATATTGTTTTGGTATCGAAACAATTAAGATTTAAATCATTGATCAAAAATTATGTATTAATGTTTAATTTCAGTAAGCCTGACTTTTTCTTCCCAATGAAACACCTGGAGAATGAATTCTCACAGAACCACAGCCTAAAGAGGCTAAGCTGCTCTGCTGCTTCAGGGATTAAGCCAAAACAATATCATTTAGGTGTCAACACAATTAAAATTTAAATCCTCAAAATTATGCATGAAAGTATATTTAAATAAGCTTGACGGTTAGTTCCATATGAAACACCCGGAGAATAAATTCTTACAGAACCACAGCCTAGAGAGGCTAAGCTGCTCTCTTGCTTCAGGGATGAGGCTTAACAATATTTGGTGCCAAATCAAAATTAAATTCTCAAGTTTAGTAATATTTTAATAATAAATTAGTAATCAATTAGTAATAAAATGAACATTTAAAATATTTTAAAGTGTATCTAGTGGTCAAAATTCAATAGATGTGTAACCTTGAATAGGCAGGGCGAAAAAAATGCTTAATTTAGCCGTTGCGTAGTGTTTGAAACTACAGTCACTGTGACAATTGTGTTTTAGTGACAATGACAACAATAGACTTACTCGCTGTGATGCAATGAGGACTTACACTCACTTCATTTTTAGCCGAGGATTGATCCTAGGACCATTTAGCATTTTTCGAACTCTTTCAAGGCTTCCAACGATTGTTTAACCAGACTTGCTTCGACATTGCAGGGCTTGAACACGCTTTATATTTTCTGGTGAAGGTGGCGGCGTCTCGAGCAAGTAGGCGGAAATCTCACCAGTTCTCGCCATTTCATCGATTGGAAGGGAATTTATCAAAGTTTGATTGTTTTGAACTCCACTGAAACGATCCTTCATCGCCTTGTAGATTTTTACCGTCGAATTGGGTTAGCAAGAATGCCAGAACTAGTGGAAACCGACCGTATACCTTTTTCTTTCCGAGCCGAACCATCGAGGTCCATCGACCTTGGCGCCAAATGTGATCGATTTGGTAAGGTCGGTGCAAACTTCAACAATACCATGGATAAACTGTTCTTGCTACGGTAGTTATAGGATTCGGTCTGTAAGACAATTCACGCGAAATTGCGTCCGGTTTGCGTAGTATCCGAACACTCGTGAATACGGATAATAGTTCACATACGACCATTCTCTCCGGCGCTCAATCTTAAATGTTATTATCGCTGTCATAATAATTAACCATTCGCAATGCATGACTATTTCTTGTCTGGTTATGGCAAGCCGTTTGTAGCAAAATTCAACCCTTGCAATATATGTTTAATCCTTTAAATACTGGTTTTATTTAAACATATAAAGAGGCATTCAATCCAATGGCAAATAAAATTTTTGGTTCAATTCAATCTTTTAATTTTCATGATTCAATTCAATACCTGGAATATTGATTCAATCCAATACCTGGAATATTGATTCAATCCAATACCTCGAATATTGATGCAATCCAATACCTCGAATATTGATTCAATCCAATACCTCGAATAATGATTCAATCCAATACCTCGAATATTGATTCAATCCAATACCTCGAATAATGATTCAATCCAATACCTCGAATATTGATGCAATCCAATACCTCGAATATTGATTCAATCCAATACCTCGAATATTGATTCAATCCAATACCTCGAATATTGATTCAATCCAATACCTCGAATAATGATTCAATCCAATACCTCGAATATTGATTCAATCCAATACCTCGAATAATGATTCAATCCAATACCTCGAATATTGATTCAATCCAATACCTCGAATATTGATTCAATCCAATACCTCGAATAATGATTCAATCCAATACCTCGAATATTGATGCAATCTTCCTGGGCCGAGCGCGGCCAACAGGAACGAGAGTAACTGAGCACTAGAGAGCACTGAAAACATGGCGGGCGAAGGAGAACTAGATTTAGAAGTCAAGTTTCCTAAGTTTCTTGCAGACGTCTTGGATAAAACGGAAATAATTTTTGAGAATTTTGACTCAGAAGTTGCAGAAGCGCACGCCGAAGTTCTTGATCAAACCATTAGTCTGCTTAGGTAAATGAGGCATTGCTACAACCGGGACACAAGGGACACGGAGAATTTAGATTCCATTACTGTCGCTTTTGTAGATGTAAGTTAACCAATTTTTATGTGACAAACATATTTGTTTATTAAAAGCTGTGTGTGCTAGCTTTTGGTGGCAAATAACATAAACTGTGGCAAATTGTGCTACCACATTGGTCTTTAGTATTGTGCATATTTCTGCTGTCCAATCATTACTGGCACACTAAACTTTGAACTGTAAACAAAATTTTTGCTGTGCTATGTAGACAGTCAAACATTTTTCTCACAAAAACTGCTTGTGTAAACCTGGCTTTATGTTATTTTTGAAATAAGAACCTTTACATTTTACAAGACAGCAATCATTGAACATTGGGATGTGTTTTAAGTTTTTCAATGTTGTTGTCTCATGTTTTGCTTTAGTTAACCCACCTGTGGTACTTCTTTCCTAAAAGCGATGTTTTTCTTGATATTCTATGACAAACATTGCACCAATTTGTTGTGAATATTATTGAGTACCCAGGGCTCAAGGCTAACACTACTGCCCACTAGCCACACATTTCAGTTTTGAATAGTAGATTTTGCACTTTCACTAGCCATTGTGACAATCATGATGGAATGGAGTACTGGTCTACTGGATGAAAACAAAATTGAAAATTATCCTGAGAAAGTAAAAACTGAAGAGGATAGAAACTAATGAAAACAGGGAAACTATGAGTGGATTTCACGGAAATAATTGCCTCAATAAGCATATAAATATTTAACTATTAAATGGAGATAAAAGAAAATGGTAGCACTGATAGAAGTACATCAGAGATTGAACATACCGGTAAGCATATTCAAGAAAAGCAGGATTCGTGTTTGTGGGAGTGAAATTTTCTTAGTGATTATTATTAACATTTTAGATGCAACAAGAAATGTCCAAGATTGACCACTCTTATAAAAAAGTCAGTGAAACTGTGTATTAAAAAGGCTGGCTGGTGCAAAGTTAGTTTTGGCTAGTGACATGAGACCTGTTAGTAGCCATTATGCCATTGCACCAATAATTTAGTCTTGTGTCCTGGGTACTTTTGAAAATAAGATAACAAATTAACATTGCAACATTTTAACATCTGTTTTGATAAGCACCTGAAAAATCTACAAGGCAGAGTAGTGCACATGGCAGTTATAAAATGTCCTGATTTCTCTTCAGTTTAGTTGTGTTGCTAGCTAGACGTTAGGCATTCTGTAATTCAAGCAGTTTCCGAGTTTTGTATATCAATGAAAAGAAAGATGAGAAAATAATTTACTTGATACAGGGTGAGGTTTTCTGTTGTGAATTGAGTTGAAAAAATACTTTAGTGGGGCCATAATCTCCTTTACCCAGCCCACACATGTAGTATTATGCAACTGTCAGTTGCCCAAGTTTAACTGTCACAAGTTCTAGAGCCTCTTGGAAGTTGTCTACTCCCATTTGACTTGATTCTCTTAAGGGATCTACCCTTTCCAATACAAATGACTGCACTGAATCATGTTGTCCCAGGTCAATTTCTTCAACTACAACATTGTCATCACAGTCCAATGGAGTTGGACCATCAGGATCATCACCATAGTATTCAAAATCATATGACTTTCCATTTGAAAGGGGGTTTTCAGGCTGCATCATATGATAAACCACATTTGGTATGGCAACCAGTTTTTTTTCTGTTCTTACATTTTGGTGGTTGAAAGCTTCAGTGAACTGGCAAAGAGCTTGGTTTATCCTTGGTTGAAAAACTAAGTTTAAGGTGAAAAGATACACTGAATTATCAGTGTCCAGGATGCCTGACAATTCCATACTATAAAAAGTGTAAAAGTACACGTGGGAAGCACAACGGAAAACATCCCTCCACAATCTTTCAGTTCGTTGGTTGTGTTGATGGCCCTGCAGTGAAGCTGCCCCTCTCCTGTCTTCTAACCTGCACCATTGTATCGCACACACCAACGTTTTCAACACCATGATATACTTGTACTCTCAAAGACCAAAATTAGCCGTCTCTCTTAGCGGCATCCAGAAACAATTCAAGAACTGTTTCTGCTTTATTGTTGGCACTACATTTCAAAAACGTTATTCTCCGAGGAATTCCGTCTATACAGCCGTGAATTAGTATTTTCTATCGGATCAGAGAGTGATGTCCATCCAGATGCCAAAGCGAATTTACGCACCCCATCTCAAGACAGTAATTTGGGGATCTAATTTTGTTAACCTTTCTCTTATTCTTCTCCGTTGAGCCCGTAACCCAATGGACTTAAAGAAACCGGCAATGAAGTTATATCCAGTAGCACTTCCGTGGTTAGAAATGTACTCTTGACTGATTTCGGTTCCTTATCAGGTAAGCTGTCGAAACCCCTCATATCTTCTAAGCCATACCGTCTGTTACTCTTCTGTGAATTGTCCATCTCGAAACTCCAATCATCTCTGTTATCGTTGTCCAGATGAATCCTAGTCCTTAAAGTTTCTCAAGCACCTCAACAGGAATTTTAAGTACAAATTATTAGAAATTATTAGAAATGGTCTTGCATGATTTCCGCTTTTTTCGCTTTCTATCGTAATGGATTCCGCAGTAAAAATTGACGGAGTAATAGCTCTGCTACACAACACACTGACAACATCTACAAAAGCGACAGTAATGGAATCTAAATTCTCCGTGTCCCTTGTGTCTCGGTTGTAGCAATGCCTCATTTACCTAAGCAGACTAATGGTTTGATCAAGAACTTCGGCGTGCGCTTCTGCAACTTCTGAGTCAAAATTCTCAAAAATTATTTCCGTTTTATCCAAGACGTCTGCAAGAAACTTAGGAAACTTGACTTCTAAATCTAGTTCTCCTTCGCCCGCCATGTTTTCAGTGCTCTCTAGTGCTCAGTTACTCTCGTTCCTGTTGGCCGCGCTCGGCCCAGGAAGATTGCATCAATATTCGAGGTGGATTGCATCAATATTCGAGGTATTGGATTGAATCATTATTCGAGGTATTGGATTGCATCAATATTCGAGGTATTGGATTGAATCATTATTCGAGGTATTGGATTGAATCATTATTCGAGGTATTGGATTGAATCAATATTCGAGGTATTGGATTGAATCATGAAAATTAAAAGATTGAATTGAACCAAAAATTTTATTTGCCATTGGATTGAATGCCTTTTTATATGTTTAAATAAAACCATTATTTAAAGGATTAAACATATATTGCAAGGGTTGAATTTTGCCACAAACGGCTTGCCATATCTGGTCTTCTTCTTTTACTCTTGCGGTGAGATGCGTGACAGGTCGATTACCGCAAACTACACAGCGATGACAGAATTTTCGATCTCGTAACACAACCCACCGGAAATTAGAACCCATACCCTGCTGCGAATTTCAGAATTGCATGAATCTCGTCATGGTTAAAAAAAAAACCAGCCTTCATCTCTGGCACGTTACTATGGCAGCCTGATCTCGTACTCAGATCCACGTGTGTGACATGGTTGAGCGCAAGGGTGTCGATGACGACCACAAAGACATCGAGAAAAAGGTGACTATTTTTCACATTTTGAATGGCATTCTAGCTAAAACAAGAAATTTAATTTCAAAGAAAGGTTTCCTGATCGTATCGTGGATTCTTAGGCGGTGGCGAATCGACAACGCCGAGCCCAGGATGTACGGAAACACAATCTCAAGAGTATCCGTGAAGAGCTGAGCGCCTAATAAGAAATTACTTTGAGAACTGCAGGAGTCACGAAGGCCTGACGTAAATATGATTAAATCCTGTCAAGTCGCCCTCGCTTTTCCTTAGAGATATATATTAAAGAAAGTCCTGGTTCGCACGAAGAATGCTGCAAAGTCATTCTCGAAAAGACCATTCGATTCGCCACCGTCTAAGAATCCACGATACGACCAGAAAACCTCTCTTTGAAATTAGATTTCTAGTTTTAGCTAGAATACTATTCAGAATGTGAAAATACCCACCTTTTTCTCGATGTCTTCCTGCTCGACACGCTTGCGCTCATCCACCTTTCAGGTTTGTGATGTCACGATGTCACACATGTGGCTTAAGAGCAGGATCTGGGTACGATATCCGGCTGCCATAGTAACGTGCTAGAGATCAAG
>NC_138145.1:9179460-9181460 GCF_964199315.1 Orbicella franksi | reverse complement strand
GCTTTTTTTAACTTTTTCATTTATTTACTTACTATTTCACTCGTTTTTAACAAACACGGAGGTCTCAATTTCCTGCTTCGATGTAATTACGATGTCAAATATTTAAGAGTCCCTGTCCATAAAAATGTAAAATAACTCGGCAAGGGTCGAAAATTCGATTTCGCTCATATTCCTATGGTAGATAGGTTAGGGCATGACAAAAACTACTGGATAGTTTTTTTGGCAAAATATCCTTTTATTTCAAAGAAATATGCAAATTACCAAATGCCGTTAAAATCGTCATTTGACACACCATTTTGTTAAACAAGTTTGAGAGCTTCGCATGCAAAACCACATCATTCTTCCGTTTTTAAAACACTCAAATATTTTTGTGCAATGTTTAATTGTGTACTGGGTTGATTTTAGGGAATGTTGCGGTTTTTGTTGGGTGTAAAATAATTAAATTTCGAAGACATGTATTTCATTCACTTAAAAGTACTTTGTAAAAATAATTGATTTTCACCATGTGCGAAACCTTCAAATGGATTAAGCTTCTGGTGGTTGAATCGCAGAAGGATGGTCTACAGATTCCTGTAAAAATTTCTTTGGGCAAATGATTGTGAGCGACGCGAGAGCTTTTCAAAGTACGTTAAAAATGCAGATATTTGACCGTCCGTCGTCAAATTTCAATTTACGGGTTAGACATATATTTTAGCACGCGCCACATGTCTTGAGCTATATTAAGTTGAAATAGACACAGAGCTGATAATTTCGAAATGTTCTAACCTTATTTGCTGTAAAAGGCAGGTCCAAAAACCTATTTGACGTGTTTCCGTCACCATTCGTCGCACATAAAGCAGAAGTTTGCTTTTGTTTACACAACGTCCGATGTACATCGCCAACTGTCAACTTATTTAATAGTCGAATACCATGAATCTATGACCCTCTTTCGACACATATGATCACCACTGCATCTGAGTCAAAAACGGCTAAGTGATTTGTAGATAGTTGCTTGCTTTGCACTCCACCAAAACATTACGTTTGATCATCGTTTGGTCTATTGCTGCTTGAATCCTTGCTTGCAGCGGTTCGTTGTTTGTTCGTCACGCGATGCTGTCATTCCATTTTAGGGGGTAAGGGTAGGACAATTTCTATCCTAATACATAAGGGTCCGTAAGGCTTGGAACCACAGGGAGCACACAATCTTGTTGAGTAGGAAGAGATTAAATTAAGCAATGAAAAGAATAAATAGTTAACCATTGCCCGTGTTGTCATCTTTTACTAGACAACCGCTACCTACACGCCCTGCGTAAATACTGTAACGCTAAACTCGTACCTAGGTCTTTTCGCACTGTGCAATTATTTTTGGTTTACATATAATACAGTGGGCTACCCTCGGGGAAATGGGAGGTGGCCTCTTAATAGGGGTTGGCAGCTTAATAGAGGTTTGTGTACCTTGAATACTTTTTCACTATCGGGTTATAAATTTAGCTAAATTTCTTAGTAAACATGGAGTCAATTCAAGACAATCATGATAGACGTCATTCTCGGAGACTCTGAGGCAGTTAGTAGGGACGGGGAAAAAGTCTAAAAGGGTCTTCGCCCGAACTTTTTTCTCACCCGTTTAGACTCCCCCCCCCCCCCCCCCCCATAACTGCCCCTGGGTCTCCGAGAATGACGTCTATAATGATTGTCTTGAATTGACTCCATGTTCACTAAGAAATTTATAATCCGATGCATGGTGAAAAAATATCCAAGGTACACCAACTTCTATTAAGTGACCAGCCCCTATTAAGCGGCCACCTCCCATTTCCCCGAGGGTAGCCCAAAAATAATTGCACAGCGCGAAAAGACCTAGGTACGAGTTTAGCGTTGCAGTATTTACGAAGGGCGTGTAGGTAGCGGTTGTCTAGTAAAAGATGACAACACAGGCAATGGTTAACTATTCATTCTTTTCATTGCTTAATTTAATCTCTTCCTACTCAACAAGATTGTGTGCTTCCTGTGGTTACGGACACTTA
>NC_138145.1:9109460-9174460 GCF_964199315.1 Orbicella franksi | reverse complement strand
TTATGGCAGTCCCAGGCCACCAATGTCTACCGAATTCTAACTTAAGTTTTACTACACTACGGAGTGAAAAAAAAAAAAAAAAAAACACGAATATTTCTCGTGGTCTAAGCGTGAGCAAAGAGTGACTACGTACCGTGGCGAAACTACCAGTTGTCCAAACCACAGCAATCCATTACTATGTCGTGAATACTCTGAAATGAACTCTTAGCTTAATTATTGTTCAAGAATTCATGGTTAAATGGTTTCGAGTTGAAAATTTCATTTTAAGTCAAATTTAAAATAATAAAGAAGAAAGATTTGTTGAAAACTATCTGTCTTAACGAATGGGTTGAAAGGAGGTCTGTAAGGAGAGGCTACGAGCCGCAACTTATCTGGTATTTTGTATCTGTTTCCCGCAGCAGAAGAAGTGATGGTCATGATAGCGCAGTTAATTCGCGTGTTAACGGAAATCCCTGTGATTACAAAAATGTGCAGTTAGGAGATTTGTCCTTAAGATTATGGGAGGTTAAAAATGTAGCTTTTCTTTGTTGCCGAGACCATGACTAAAACTAAACAAGTGTCTACTTTAGAGAGGTCTCTGCCTAACGGGAGCCCTCCATCAGCGAAGGTTGAACCGTGGTTAGTTGCAGCTCATTGTTGAAGTTTATTTTCACTATGTTTCTTTGTAGCTGTCTGTTATACTGCTGGAAGCAGCGGTTGTGTCAGAAGAACTCAAGCCTTATCTGAGCTTGTACCTTGAAGTGCTGTTTGAGTCTCCTAAATTGAGAGACGTAAGTACGACGAGGTTTACGCAGTAACTCTTGGACAAAAGTAACCTGTAGTGCTTTGTTGATATAGATCCCAAATAGATTGTACCGAAAACAGATTTCGTAACGAGTACAGTCTACTGTTGTAGACCACTTCGAAGAAGACTGAAGTGGAGAGCACAGTTTGGAAGCACCACTGGACATTCCGCGATTATTCCGTGTGCAACATGCAAAATATCTGCACTTGAAGCGCAAATGATAGTATTCGAAATTTTTTCTCGTCTGATATTACATGTCTAGTCTGGATTTGTAGACCAAACCGAGACTCAGTTCTTCCAATTTTATTATCTTTCATGAGCAGGATACTGCACTAAATGAACATTGTTCAAACCAAAAACAGAATGTAAATGCATGAGATGCTGGGCGTAGATAACAACTTTCTGAGACCAGATTCTTATTTAGCCATTGCAAATACACCTGGAAAAGTTCCTAAAACTCGTAAAATCTGATCAAAAATAAAGCAGCATAAATGGCGGGCTTTAGCCCGCAGACTGCTTTGTTTCAGCGGGGGGTCCTCAAGCAAAGTGGTGGGTAGTCAAAATGAGATCCCGCCTGTTATAATTCTTGGGTTTCCTTTTCTGAATTTCCCGTTCGCCAGTGAACCAAAATTTCGGATTGGTTGATGGAGGCACACCAGTCCAATATTGGAGACCCATGAGAATACTTGTACGAGTGATGATGGATGTCGCGGTCTCCCCGCACGCGAAAATTCCTTCACGGCTTGGGTCGCACGGTGCCGCCGCCGAATCAAAGGATTCGCACGCCAAAACCTGCCAACTACGCATGCTACAGAAAAATAGCATATAAAGATCAGTAAATATGTCACGCACTTTCACCACTTTTTATTGAGGCTGAACGACAAACCTAGTACAAGAGTTTACGAACCTACTGTAAAGGTTAACAAAACTACTGGAAGAATTTAAAAACGTTCAAGTTTACAAACCTAGTACAAGAGTTTACAAACCTAGTACAAGAGTTTACCAACCTACTTCAAGAGTTTACAAACCTACCTCAAGAGTTTACAAATCTAATACAAGAGTTTACAAACCTAGCCTACTTCAAGAGTTTACATACCAAGTACAAGAGTTTAAAAACCTACTACAAGGGAGTTACAAACCTACTACAAGAGTTTACAAACCTAGTACAAGTTTACAAACCTAGCACAATGTAAATTCAAAGTACAGTCCGGAGCTTAGTTCCCATATCATATGCATGCTGGTTACTCTGGGACAAAGTGAACTTTTTTTTAATAACAGCATCTTTATTGGGCTCCTAAAAAAAGGACAGAACTGTCTGTCAGTATGGAAGAGTCCGTGAGGTTAGGCTCGACTGTATACTATTGAACACAAATCTTGCAACGTACTCAACCTTATGTTTCTGTATGTCATCACACTTACAAATTAGTTTAACATCCACATGTTATTATAGAGAAATAATTCCATTAACTGAGCTACTGGACACGGATACACAAGGTCCCATCTTCGTTCTCACCCAACGTTCCTCGCTCATTGAGGTCCTCTACCAGCTCGTATTCAGTTAGACGGTCGCCGAGGTCCTGGGTAAGGTCAGTATAAGGACTACCGTCGTCAGGTTCTGCGGGCCTTTCAACTTCTTCCTCTTGAATATTTCCGTTTTTAAGATGTGATAAAGCGTGCCTGGGGATACTAGCCATTAACTTCTTAACGATGTGTGGAGTTGCATCAAGCGTGTAAGCCCCACCTTTCATAACTTTCGTCATGAAGAGGAAAGGATCAAACTCTTCTTTTCGGCAGATGTGACAGAACACGATGTCATATAAGCCATCATCATTGTGCCTTCCTACCAACCAAAACCTGAAAAGGAGAGATACAGAATTAAGGTGCGACGGATGGGCAACATGAACGCCTTATCTTCATTAGGATTATTATATCTTTCAGTTACTACGCACGCTGTTATTGGTCAATTTAGCGGGCCGTATTCTACTGTGCGGCCTGCTAAAATTCAAAGCTGTTTTTGTTGCCAAAATGTTTGGTGGTTTATTGCCAAGTCTCCTCAATTTTTATAGCAAGTAAAAGTTTAAAAGTTTCTTTTACTTTAAATTGTGTGTTAAAACGTGCTAGCGACTTAACAACGATTTTAAATGGACTCGCTTTGCTTTAGACGTGCGTCAGAAATTTGAAGCCGTTCATGCGTGAATAAAAATCGTTCCCGAACCCGTCAGACAAATCGTAGAGATATGATAAATATCTTGCTAACCTCGTCTTCTCGGTCCGTACTGTAAGTAACGGATCCTCGTTTTTCCCCCTTCGATTTATGACCCGCCCGCTTCGCGCTTGGGCCTGTACTGAAGGGGATAAACTCGGTCTGTAACTTACAGTAGGGACCTCGAAATCGGTTTCGAATTTGCAACAAATCACATCTTATTGTCGCCCCAAGTAGTTGTTCCGGGTCTCTGAGGACGAAGTGTGGGTCAAAGCTTTCTTGCTCGTGCTATGTATAGTACCGTTTGTTAAAATTTAAAGCGCCAAACGTTTTCAAGAATGGCGGGAACGGGGCTCCGTCCTAGTTTTAGCCGTCTTCTTCGGTTAGACCGTGCTCTCACGATTTTATCCGTGCGTTCAACGATCGAGTAAAAATACGAGAAAATAGAGGGCTGTGAACAGTCTACCTTCAGTCGATCACAGTCCAGGAAGAGTATTATCGAAGTTGCTGGCTATTTTAAAAAACTCGATTAAACGTTAACAGGAACCCATTACCCGGAGCCTCCATATGAGTTGTACCCTTGAGTCAACCCTGTCCCGTATCTTTTTATTTTTAGAACTGTGATATCTGCGGGAGTTCTTTAATTTCCCGCGAAAACACGCTGACGTCCACATAACTTCCTAAAAAAAAATAATAAACTTTCCTCGCTTTCCGCCATTATTGAAACACTTTCGTGTCCTCTATGGTTATACGTCACACGCAGGCCACCACAGCTCTCTCATGATTCGCTATTATAAAAGCACCCGCGAAAACCTCCGTGGGAAGTACTTCTAAAAATAAAAAGATACGAGACAGGGTTGAATCAGAGGCTCAGTATAGAGCATGGAAGCTCCGGGTAATGGGCTCCTGACGTTAACCAACCGAAAACCAACCGAAAGCCAACCGAAACTGATATTCTTTAACCGGGAAACCCCTCAAATACTTCTCTTCTCTACCCCACATGAATTTATTCGTACAAGTTTAAAAAAATGAAAATTTTGAAATCGTCTTTGTTGGCTTTAATAAATTAACCTCGATGAAAGGTCCAAACAATCGAAAATGAGAGTCTTTAACCAGGAAACTGAAAGTTTTAAAGTTTTCAACCGGAAAACCAAGAGACCATGATCTGAGAGATCACATCCCTCATACATGGGCCTCTTCCAATGATAATCTTTTTCAATCTAATTTTAACGCGCGGTCAAACTGCAAGGCTATTTTAGGAAAAAAACTGATTGGCAATGCCGTAATAACATTGAAGGTTTAATTCAAACAGTTTATCAAATATCCAAAAACTTGCGCCTTGATTTTCGTAGCGCAGTTCGTGAGGTCAGAGGAAGAATAATTTTAACTGTCTGGCGCTTTGAAAGAGCTTTCCAAAGAGATCTTTTTGGTTTTACGCCGTTCAGTACTTTTCGAGAAACGACTTTAGAGCGTGTCAGAATGCAATTCTTGTCAGCAGCCATGGCGCCTAATGTGAACCAGTCATCTAGAAATAAGAAGACTAATTTTCGAAGTAAACTTAGGATAAACAGATAGAAGATAATTATGCTGCCGGGCACTTTGAAAATGCTTTCCAACTTGCGTATATAGGCCTCTCTCGATCCAAACGATGTGGTAGTTCCAGAGAAGCAGCTTTTTCGCCGTGGACATCCAAACTCTGGTAAATATTACACAGCACTTTCAAAATTAAATATGAAAAAAATTTGGACCCGGATTTTCGGAGCGAAAGTTTTAACAAACGGGAAACAAGTGTTTTAGCTGCCCTGCGCTTTAAAAAGCCTTTCGAAAGAGATGTTTTTCGATTTAACTCGTTCAGTACTTTTCGAGAATCGACTTTCGAGCGTTAGAGTGAGCGAGAGCGTGAATCAGTCATGCAGAGCACTGACAAGACTTAGTTTCGAAGTAGACTTAGGATAAATAGAAGACATAGAAGACCAAACGTTGCGGTAAGTCCGGAGAAGCAGTTCTTCTCGCCGTGAACATGCAAACCTGGTAAACATTACACAGCAATTCCGAAATTAAATATGCAAACATTTGCACCTTTATTTCTTTTGGAGCCAAAGTTCTAACAAACGCGAAACAAATATTTTAGCTGTCCTGCGCTTTAAGGTGGCCGAACACAGTTTTCGCGCGCGCTTTGGCTGATGCAATTCAGCGCGCGCACAATAGACTACGAGTAGTCCCTCTTTCACTTAGTCCGTCGTGCGTGACGCGAAAGAAATTCGCGAGAAAAAAATGGCCGCGCGAAATCCTGGGGGCTAGGAGCGCGCGAAAGGAGGGACTACCTCCTAAGCCCAAGAGTTTGCCCTTTCACGGCCGAGTGATTTTTCGGTGTAGGATTTCTCATCTTGACGTCCTCTTATTATCGCCTGTTATCAATAGCCCCAGGAGATCTGAATAAAATTGCTCTACTCTACTCTTCAAGTAGCCAGGCAAAAACATATGCCGTGAGAAGTATATCTTCGTTCAGTGTTCGTTCAGCGAAACTGCCAAAGAAGTTTTAAAAAGAAGACGGCGAAAGAGGCCTCTTGTAACGATTTTCGCTGCGTCTAAAAGTTATTGCGAAAATTTCAACAGAGTTTCAACCGAGAATTTATTTACATTATACATTATACATTATACATTATACATTATACATTATACATTATACATTATACATTATACATTATACATTATACATTATACATTATACATTATACAGTATACAGTATACAGTATACAGTATACAGTATACAGTATACAGTATACAGTATACAGTATACAGTATACAGTATACAGTATACAGTATACAGTATACAGTATACAGTATACAGTATACATTATACATTATACATTATACAGTATACAGTATACATTATACATTATACATTATACATTATACATTATACATTATACATTATACATTATACATTATACATTATACATTATACATTATACATTATACATTATACATTATACATTATACATTATACATTATACATTATACATTATACATTATACATTATACATTATACATTATACATTATACATTATACATTATACATTATACATTATACATTATACATTATACATTATACATTATACATTATACATTATACATTATACATTATACATTATACATTATACATTATACATTATACATTATACATTATACATTATACATTATACATTATACATTATACATTATACATTATACATTATACATTATACATTATACATTATACATTATACATTATACATTATACATTATACATTATACATTATACATTATACATTATACATTATACATTATACATTATACATTATACATTATACATTATACATTATACATTATACATTATACATTATACATTATACATTATACATTATACATTATACATTATACATTATACATTATACATTATACATTATACATTATACATTATACATTATACATTATACATTATACATTATACATTATACATAGGAGATCATCCAACTGCGGTGAAATGTTTGCCGATAGCAGCGGAAAATTTCAGGTGAATGTTCGGTTTCAAGTAAGAGCCCGGTTCAATCTTTCAAATGGACGGCAGAAAAAGGCCAAGCTCAGTGAATTTATAGTTGCTGACTTAGACGATGCTGTTGAGCGGCGAAATCACTAACACGCTCGCAGTCGAGTTGGAGGCAGAAAGCTTTGCCAAACAAAACACTGGATAAATTTAAATCTTTCCAAAGCCTGTTGGCAGAATCGCAAGAACATCAGGGCTTGCGAAGCTCGAATCCAACGCTTCGATTTGCTCTGGTACCGCTTCGATTTGCTCCGGTTCCAAAACATTCCTGCAAGACGTCACAGGTATCTCGAATGTTGACAACACGTTCTCAACGCTCCTAACATAAGCCAATCATATTTTTGCGTTGTGAGACCAACGCATAATTCAAACTCTTGGGCTTAGGCGGTAGTCCCTCCTTTCGCGCGCTCCTCGCCTCCAGGATTTCGCGCGGCCATTTTTTTCTCGCGGTTTTCTTTCGCGTCACGCACGACGGACTAAGCGAAAGAGGGACTACTCGTAGTCTACGCGCACAAGGATTGCAAGAACAAACGTGCCGTCAATAGAGCGATCATTTTATTTACTCAACACCCGCACTATCTGCGCTATTTTTCTCTATTATTGAACGCAGTGTATTGATGGCTGTGGTCTTCTATTACAAAGATATGTTAGAAAAGGTAACGACGCAAAGAACCCAGCAATTTTCAGCTTTTTCTTTGTTACCGAAAGAACCCAGTTAAATGCAGCGCATGCGCAGTTGCTCGAAAAATTGAGACCGATTGCTTTTGCAGAAACTTGCCGATTTCTAACGATCCAGTCGTTAGAATTTCAAGAAATTTGGCAAAAAAAAAGAAAGTAGTTCAGAAACCACGTGAATGATCTATCGCAAAAAATCTGAATTTTAACAGGGAATTTTTAACAATGCACAACATGCAGTGAAAACAATTTACGGCGAAGTACGAAAATCGCCTATGTCAAAATTTATTAGAACAGTGTTGACAGAAGGGATTTAATATCAATTCGTAGTGGGCAAATGATGAAAAAAATCTAACGACTGGATTTTTTTTTTAAAATAAACAAAAACCATTTTTTAAGCCTTTATTTAACCAGCGCCGTTGCCATGGCAACAGCACACACCTAAGCCAAAATGCGAGAATAAACCCTTTAGTGGTTAACCTTGACTCTTGCAAAAAACGGGCGCCAAAGCATAAATAGCTTAAAAGTAATGGTGAATTAGGCATTGGTTCTTGAAGACTGTGTTCGGCCACCTTAAAGTACCTGTCGAAAGAGATGCTTTTCGCTTCAATCCGTTCGGTACTTTCCGAGAAACGACTTTCACGCAGGTTAGAAATTCGAGTCTTGGCGCTTTGTTTTAATCATTCATAAAGGGGAATGACACGACTTCTATTTTAACCTCGGAGAAACACGTATAATTTACTTGCCCAGTGCTTTGAAAATGATTTCCAATGCTAGCAGTGCCCGGGCATGGTTCAAAACAAACTTATTTTTTCTCTTAACCCTTTGAATACCAACTACGCATATATGCGTAATGAATGGTGGTGCTCTTTGTACCACTTGTGACATCATCAATTTAAATGTCATCAGATATTCTTGATAAGCAGATAGTAGTGCTAGGCTGGCCCTTTCCGCACAATGGTCAGGTTTAGATATCGACGACATCCCGACGTCGCAAATCGAAAAACAAGGTTATCAGTTTTGGTGCAAAAACGGTGGTAAAATGGTCCACAACACCTATGATTGATCAAGGTCCATTTCTAGGCTTCGCCCGTAATTAACATCCAACTTTTCACTGCAGCCAGAAAGAACATACAATGCAAAAGGTAGCCAGTGTAGAAGGGCAGAGAAAAACAGAAAGGAAAGGGCCAACAAACGAAATTGAGAACGGTTAATGGCAAAAAAAAAAAAAAAGTCCAAATTTTGGCTTATGCGCATGCCCATAATTGAAGTTTTGCTCAATTTTGTACCTAATCCTCGAAAAATCTCTCCTTTTAATAAAAACAAGCTTTTTTAGCAAAACTTAGGCTTATTTAGCGTCATGGCAGCTAAAAAACCTGACTAAATGGTTAAAAACGGTATTTTTTGGCGAAAGTTTGGTATTCAAAGGGTTAAACCGCTAGATTTTCAATTTGATTATCATATGGCACGGGGATGTGTTCTCTCACCTCATTTTCTCTTGGGGAAACTGAAAGTTCTTGACCGGGAAACCCCTCCTCAAATACCAACCACCCAACAGACCAATTTATGTTTATTTTCAGTGAGAGGGGCAGAACAGTGGAGAAGCGTGTGGTCGCATAATATGTGAGGCGGTCGTCTACTAGCGTTCTCTTCCGAAGGAAAACAGTGGCCGTAACTGAACGAGGTGAAATCCTACTGTAGTCGCACGGATTTTCGCCTTAAAATTTTGGCTAAACTCCAGAATACCCGGCCACTTATTAGCATCTCATTGAATAAGAATAGCAAGTGTTGTTATATACCTCGTTCTTCAAAGCACACCAACACATGTAAATAAAGTGGCCGGGTATTCTGATTCTGTCTCGAGCTTATAGGATGATTAAAACAAAGCATATAAAAAGACCTGTAGAATTTGCTGTGAAATCTAACCTTGCTCTTCCCTTTAAAACTTTGGGTTTGTCCTCGCGTAGTTTTCTTCAGGATTGTCAATCTCTTTTTGACGTCTTTCTGAAACTCGGGGTAACAATCATCAACGAGGCCGACGATATCGTCGAGTGCTGATGGTTGAAGACCGGTAAACACGTCTAAGCTGAACACCCTAGTCAACCTCTGCCTTGAACTGCGCTGGAGAAGCTTGTTTAGTTCTTCCCGAACATCTTGCGGAAACCTCCTTATCGAGGAAACACTCATCGATCTTCTTATTTCTGCAGCCATCAGTATTCTTCCGATAGCCCGATCACGAGTGAGTTGTTACATACAGCTTTAGTTAATAGAGGGAAATGCATAGTTATGAAACCCGACAAAGTTCTTTGTTGTATGTTTTGTTCGCTTTTTTGGCCTTGACCGTGCAGAAAACACAATAGTTGTTTACTCCGTACTGAGGAACTAACCAATAGAAACGTTTTGGCCACGTAATTCATGCATACTGTGTGAGCGTAAAACAAAAGATTGTGCACGGTCGTGGACCTTCCAATATAAATCTTGGGCGCTTTCCATTCGACCAAAAATTCCCGTGTGAATTTGGGAAAATTTCCATGGGCGAATGGCACAGACTTTTCTAGTGTGGAAAACGACAAGCCGCACAGTTTTGTTCGCTTGGAATGTTTCAATGACTTCGAGGTTTAAATCGCAAATAAAGAAGTAAACAGGACACTGATTCACTTGACCATTGAAGAAGATGTCACTTCCGTTACGTTGAAACAGCTCAAGTTATTGAAGACATTTTCCTTTTCCTTCTCCCCATTATTTTTTTCCCCGCGAGAGCCAAATGTTCGAAAACGTACGAAAACTTCGTCTTTTTTTACAGAACTTACAATTGTCGTTTCTTGCTGAGGTTTCGCTCACATGACGCAGTGGGCTTGAAGGAAATTAACAGGAGTGGGGGGGGGGTGGGGGAGGGGGGGAAATTACGTCTTTGAATGAGTGTTGTTTTGGTTCGCATTACCCCAAAACCTCGACAAATTTAAAGGAAAACCAGGAATGTATCATCAATATTTTGCCGAAAATATATTGCATACATATAAAGCACAGTAAGTTCGTAAAAATTTAGAATAATCAAAACTTGCAGACCCTCGGTTGCATACAGAGACTGAGTTTTGGGTCGAAAATTTCCAGATCTGAAGTTGAAACTAATTTTTTATCTATTTGGAAATTTTCCCTTGCCTAAGTTTGGTTCACTTAAGGAAAATGTCACTTCCGTTTCCTATCCACTTCCCTTCCCTTCCGCCCACGTTCCTCCGGGTAGGCTTTTGTACATTATGCTTTTATTTTTTCACTAAAACGGTCGACCTTAATGCCCCATTTTACCAACTAAAATGCTCGGTTTAAATACAATTTAAAAAGCTGATCCTATGGGAAGTATTTACGTAGCTAGTTAATGAATAAGATCACACCTTAATAAATTTAATTCTAAATAGTAAGCTTTCCATGAAAGCATTTGAAACTTTTTCAAGTTTAAGTTAAAGATGATTTCTAGTCCGTACTGCGCATTCTCGAGAATTTGTTTGCGTTTGTTGTTTTGTTTCATGTAAAGACATCACAAAATGTAAACATTGCGCAAATACTTACATTAAGTAAATTCAAAGTTTCAAAACCACCGCCATTATGGATGCGAAAAGGTAGAAGCTTTATGCCTCTTATGCTTCGTTCTTTCTTATATCACTTGATCAAACAACTTCGCAGCTGCAAAATCAATGAAGCTGTTGGAAAAATTTGAAAGGCCTCAAAGATAAGGTATATGGTTCGTAACGAATAACATCCTCACATCGATTCGCATTCCATCGAGTGAGCCGTTATGGTGTTTATGAACATTAGGGTGCTGAGACTGCGCAGTACGGACTGGAAATCAAACATCCTATCGACCAATCTCGTTCCCAGAGTCTTCGTTCCCCTTGACCAGCGGTCGGAAAACGAGAGCTCTGGGTGCAACCATTTTGAAATAACCGAATTCTGGTGATTCTGCCCATCCGGTTTCACTGCGCAGTCTGCATCTATGGCGCATGCCTGAAATGGTTGCTCCCAGAGGTCTCGTTTTCCGACCGCTGGTCAAGAGGAACGAAGACTCAGGGAACGAGATTGCCTATCGACAAGACCAGAATATCTGTGATATTCTTGTGCACATTTCCATGCAAAGTAAGTCTGGGTCTACGACCGGCACATACCCTTGTGACGCCCCAGATGTAGTGGTCCTTCGCTATTGAAGGACCACTACGACACATCATTCACTTGTTAATCTAGCAAATTACTTCCGTTCGCGGCCTCTTACTTCCGTTCACAGTCTACAACTTCCGTCCACGGTCTACAACGTCCGTCCACAGTCTTACAACTTCCGTCCACATCTGATCCCTCACAAAACCTCATTCATTGCGTTTCACGCATGAATGAGCTAAAAAAGCGAGCGAAGCGATCGCCAACGCGAAGCACGCTGGGGTGAGCCAAAACCTCCATGTCGTCAGGTGTGTTGAACCGTGCGGGTCTCTCGTAATGGGTCGAAGGTTTTCACCTGTGCGTTCCCTGAGCATGCGCCCGGTCTCCCCTATGTATAGGACCGGGCAGCGACTACATGAAATACAGTAGACCACATTGCTAGATTTTACAGTAATCCTTCATTTTAATAAGGTCGCGGAAAGTATCGTTCCTCTTGTTCAATGACGGGGAAATTTACGTTAACAAATATTCGCGTTCATTTGATGAGGCATTAATTTCCTACAAGAGATGAGAATCTCTTATTTCCTATGATAAGGTATAGTGGATTATCGTGGGTATCAACTGCTCGTGACCCGAATCTAGGAACGAGATCGGGGAAAACATAGCCGCAAGAAAACGGGTGGGTAGGGCGAGAAACCGAAACGGACCTTTCCATTTGATTTCCAACCGAAATTTCCGGAATCTTTGGCATAATGGAAAGCACCTCTTGATCCTCCATTTTTGGTGCCGCTTAAACATTGATTTGTATTTCTCCGTTCCGTGTTAAGTTTTAAGTAGTATGTGAAATTAGCTCGCCACTACTCACGAGCTATCACTGGTACTAGCTTGCAATAAAATGAAGGATGTCGAGGAAAAGGTTGTTGTTATTCATCGTGGTGGATGCAATAATAAAGTGTATTATCGTTTGTCTCACGATGTAGTCACTTGAGATGTAGATCGCGACGTTTCGACTGCTTACTGCTAGTCTTCTTCAGGCGATAAGGTCGACTGATTGCACGGTATCATTTATATCACAAAGGTCGGCTGTGATTGGTGCATTTCGATCCTCCTATTGTTCCATTGTTCCGGCGAGTAGCTGTTCCCTCAGTGGTCCGTTGTTGTACCGTTCTCCTGTTGTTGTGTTTCTTGATCGTGGGTATCCATGCTTCAGGAATTTCAATTCCACTATCCCTGTTGATGTTGTTAGGGTGAAGTCTTATGTGAATAGCTTCCTTGACCCTACGTGTGTACCAGTGAGGATCTCGATCAATAAACTTGACCTCATTCCAGATAGGATAGTGGCCGGTCTCGTGGGTGTGTTCAGAAACGGCGGAGGTCTGGGTACGGGCGAGTCGTATATCCCTGTCGTGTTCTTTGATCCTCTCCTGTATAGATCTCCCTGTTTCCCCGATGTAGACTTTGCCGCACTCACAGGGAATCCTGTAGACAACACCATCTTGTTTAGCCGGGTTGACGGTGTCCTTTGGTCGCACTAAGTGTGACCGAAGTGTCGTGTCGGACTTAAAGACGGTGCGAATGCCTTGTTGTTCTAGGCAGCGGCGGAGAGACTCCGAAACTCTTTGGACATAGGGTAAAACGGCGGTGGATTTAAATTCCGCGACAGGCTCTCTTCTTGGGGCTGTTCGTGCCTTTGTGATCTTCTGTACAAAAGGGGAGGGATATCCGTTAGAAACAAGTACAGATGACAGATGTTTCTTCTCTCCAGCGATTACTGATGGTTTGGTGACGAGACGTGAGACAAACGACGTGAGACAAACGATAATACACTTTATTATTGCATCCACCACGATGAATAACAACAACCTTTTCCTCGACATTGACCAGAAATATGGGCGCACAGCCCTAAGGTTGATTCGTCGACATGAGCGTTGCTCACGCAAGCTCGCACGCTATACCAACCATCTCACCTTTCTCACAAGGTGTATTAAGAACCACATTGTTCCAAGAGATCTGCAAGTTCGGCCGCCAGTTCCCACCAGAGGCGCACGCAGAGTCGCTGAACTAGCATCCATGAGATTCCTGAGGGAAAGAATCAGACTGACGCAGAGAGCCAAGGCAGATACGAAGAAAGAAGCCGAATCAACAGCACAGAGCATAACATCCGCTCTTTCTACGGATGACGCTGCAGAGGTACTCGACAAGGTTAAATCCACTACCCAGCGAGTCTTTAATACCACCAAAGACCGTCAACAGCGCAAGTTTGAGAAACTTTTGCGAGAGAAACAGTCTTCTGTTTCTCCTACAACTTTTGTTGACAAAACAAAATGGGTTATCAACTTGTCATCCAGGACCCTTAACGAAGCTGAAGTGTCTTTACTGAAGAAAGGTCTAAATTTCGCCGTGACTCCTACGAGCGTCCCAGCCACCGAGATCATCGTCAAGATTGAGTCAGCAGTCAGGCCACTAGATGCGGAGCGAGCAGACACAGTCAGGAGATCCGTCAACACCATCCTTCAACAGGCACAACCACCCACGCCCAACATCACGAAGGAACAGCAGGAGGCTCTTAAAAGCTTAAAAGAGGACAACTCCATCATGGTCCTTCCGGCCGACAAAGGACGCGCTAGCGTAATCCTGGACGCTGACACATACCACGCAAAAATGTCAGCGCTAATTGATTCCGGACCGTACCAGCTGCTCAACAAAGATCCGACAGACCGCTTGACCCGGAAGCTATCTGAGAAGCTGCTAACCCTGAAACGGAGTGGACACATATCAGAGGCGGTTTATAATAAGATCAGACCCCGACACAAACAACCACCTAGGATCTATGGTTTGCCGAAGATCCACAAGGCCGACACACCGCTTAGGCCAATTGTGTCGTGTGTCAGCACCTTTGCATACGACCTGTCTGCTTTCTTGGCTAACGTATTATCTCATCTTGCAGGTAACTCGAACTTCACAGTGAAGAACTCAACTGACTTCGCCTCCACCATCGCCAGTGAAGAGATCCAGGACCACGAGATCATGGTGTCTTTCGACGTAGAGTCACTGTTTACCAACGTACCGATCGAGGGCGCCGTACAAGCCGCGCTACAAAAAATGGAGAACGACGCAAGCCTGGCTGACCGCACTACACTTACACCAGTTCAAATCGCGGACCTCTTGAATTTCGTATTAAGATCTACGTACTTCCAGTACAACGGATCGATTTACGAACAACGAGACGGCACAGCCATGGAGAGCCCTGTATCCGCGGTTATTGCTAATCTCTACATGGAGATATTTGAAGAACAAGCAATAGAGTCCGCACCTTGCAAGCCTAAGATCTGGAAACGCTACGTAGATGATACTTTCACCATCCTGGATCGGGATAGAGTTGACGTTTTCCTGCAACACCTGAACAGTCAACAACCATCAATCCGTTTCACCATGGAGATCGAGAGCAACAACAAGATCGCCTTTCTCGACACGTCAGTTTACAGAGAACCTGATGGCCGCCTTACCACCAGTGTCTACAGGAAACCAACACATACTGATCAGTACCTAGCGTATGATTCACACCACCCTCAGTCAGTAAAGCGCGGTATTGTGAAGTGTCTGTACGACCGGGCTAAACGTCTCGTCACCAAACCATCAGTAATCGCTGGAGAGAAGAAACATCTGTCATCTGTACTTGTTTCTAACGGATATCCCTCCTCTTTTGTACAGAAGATCACAAAGGCACGAACAGCCCCAAGAAGAGAGCCTGTCGCGGAATTTAAATCCACCGCCGTTTTACCCTATGTCCAAAGAGTTTCGGAGTCTCTCCGCCGCTGCCTAGAACAACAAGGCATTCGCACCGTCTTTAAGTCCGACACGACACTTCGGTCACACTTAGTGCGACCAAAGGACACCGTCAACCCGGCTAAACAAGATGGTGTTGTCTACAGGATTCCCTGTGAGTGCGGCAAAGTCTACATCGGGGAAACAGGGAGATCTATACAGGAGAGGATCAAAGAACACGACAGGGATATACGACTCGCCCGTACCCAGACCTCCGCCGTTTCTGAACACACCCACGAGACCGGCCACTATCCTATCTGGAATGAGGTCAAGTTTATTGATCGAGATCCTCACTGGTACACACGTAGGGTCAAGGAAGCTATTCACATAAGACTTCACCCTAACAACATCAACAGGGATAGTGGAATTGAAATTCCTGAAGCATGGATACCCACGATCAAGAAACACAACAACAGGAGAACGGTACAACAACGGACCACTGAGGGAACAGCTACTCGCCGGAACAATGGAACAATAGGAGGATCGAAATGCACCAATCACAGCCGACCTTTGTGATATAAATGATACCGTGCAATCAGTCGACCTTATCGCCTGAAGAAGACTAGCAGTAAGCAGTCGAAACGTCGCGATCTACATCTCAAGTGACTACATCGTGAGACAAACGATAATACACTTTATTATTGCATCCACCACGATGAATAACAACAACCTTTTCCTCGACATCCTTCATTTTATTGCAAGCTAGTACCAGTGATAGCTCGTGAGTAGTGGCGAGCTAATTTCACATACTACTTAAAACTTAACACGGAACGGAGAAATACAAATCAATGTTTAAGCGGCACCAAAAATGGAGGATCAAGAGGTGCTTTCCATTATGCCAAAGATTCCGGAAATTTCGGTTGGAAATCAAATGGAAAGGTCCGTTTCGGTTTCTCGCCCTACCCACCCGTTTTCTTGCGGCTATGTTTTCCCCGATCTCGTTCCTAGATTCGGGTCACGAGCAGTTGATACCCACGATAATCCACTATACCTTATCATAGGAAATAAGAGATTCTCATCTCTTGTAGGAAATTAATGCCTCATCAAATGAACGCGAATATTTGTTAACGTAAATTTCCCCGTCATTGAACAAGAGGAACGATACTTTCCGCGACCTTATTTTTGTTTCCATTATTTTCGTCCCAAATTTTCGATTCGATGCTCAAGCTCATGTAGGAATTGTACGAATAGCGCGGAACAACAACAAAAACAACAGAACAATTTTATTAGGGTGAACATAGGATAGCCTGTTCATTTCCCTCCAAAACGCAAACAACCTTGCTCACTCTCGTTCCAGGCTTTCTACGGCATACGTTTCGCCCACTGTGTTGCCTCGTGATGAAAACGAGGATTTGATGCAGTAAAAATGAATTTTCTGTATTCATATAGGGGAACAACAACTAACAACTGAAACAGGCTTTATGTATTTACAGTATTTTAAATTTGAAGATAAGGAGATGACTTTTTCTAGCACTGGGAAAAGATTTGCGATATGATTTCTAAGAACAAGTAGTTGAGTACAGTAGTTACACAGTGCAATTGAACTCATTATCTCTCGCTGGACTAAACTAATCACCATTCTTCATAGTTTACCTCGTTGTAATTAGAATAATAGCTATTCAGAGCAATTTTATTAAAATATACTTCTACACTCTAATTTGAAATTTTCCTGCTTTGGTAACATATTTGACTCCTTTGAAAGGCTTGTATTTCTGAAATAGAAAGGAAGATCGAAGAGTGAGACACCCAAGTTACTCAGTTTAGCAACTTTATAGCACAAGGATTTCATTAACGTTTTCAGCAAGAGGGCAACTGGTTTTTACAGGCGGGCAAAACTGTTTGAACTGAACTTCTATTTTTTAAAAGAAAAACATTCCTCTAGATGGTCAAACCAGGCAGGCAAAATCGTTCTCACAACCGGTCTATTTGCCTGGTGCCCGGCCCTTAATGAAACCCCTGATAGCATCCGAGACGCACGTGGTAAGCACGTGGCAGGCACGAGTGACGCGCGACCCCTTTTCGACTGAATCCACAGTCAATTAATAACGTCCAATCCCTCAGAAAAGCTAATGAATGAATAGCAAAGAACATACATGTACAAGTATAAGCGTTCAGTGGCAGTCATGGTGTTTTTAAGTCTGGGGTGTCCGACGTATCAACTGTCTATCTATCAATGCTATACAAGGACTGCAATGTACACAAGGACGAAATCGACGTTTTTCGCGACCACCTTAACGAAAAGAACCCCAACAACCAGTTTACCAAATAGCTCGAAAAAAACGGAAAGCTCTCTTTTTTAGGACTGCTTGGTAAGCTGCGACAACAACGAATTACGAACCACGGTGTACACAAAACCGACTAATACCGACAAATAGCCAGACGAAACATCGTCACACAAAGACACGATGAGACTAACGACAAGAGCGAAGCTAGTGTTTGACATACCGGACAACATATCTGACGGAAACAGATTTGATGCCTTGAACTACATCGCTGAAATTATTAGACGACACCAAAAGAAACCCGAGACCTGCTACTACACTGACTGACTGTACCTTGCATCAAGAGCATTTCGGAGACAATCGCGCAGATCCTACAGCCCTACAACATCCGTGTGGACCACATACCAACTACTACACTGTATGTTACGACATTTACTGATCAACGTTCAAGACAGGGAGCCGTTTACAAGATCATCCACGAAATAAGCTGAACATTTTAAGCTTCACGTTTACCTACCTCTCCATAAATATCCAATCTGCTAACTTTAAGGCCTGAAGCTGCCAGCTGAGAGATCTTAAACTTGACCTAAAAGTTATCATGATTAAAACATTACTGGCACTCAAGAAGTGTTCACCACTGTAACACATGAGCTGATAGACTTAACTAAACTTACATCCATTAGTGCGGCTTACAGATCATCATTGCCAAGGAAACCGAAATACATGTCAGTATTAACAAGTACGTCAGATAAGGTTCTCAAACTCCAAAACATATAGTTCCACCAATCAGAGCGCTTGTTGTGTGACATTTTATAAGCGGACATCACTAAAGCGAAGACGAGTAAAAGAAGTTTACTTACAGATATAGTGCAAGATTCGTCAGGGGGAGGTACGCCAGTCTGAAGAGACATCTGAAACGACAAAAACGATTCATGTCGAATATTGCTATGTTCCAGTAATCTTAATGTAGTCAACAGACTTAGTTTGGCTAGTGTGGTTTCTTCATCTGCCATAAACAAGCTATTTCCACAAGTGTACTTCGACGCAGTCCCTCATATTGTATCGACATTTACTTTTGTTTCCTGTATTTGTCATGACAGATAATCTGATGTAAGATTCATAAGGAAACATTCCTGTACTACACTACTGACGAACTTGGCAACTAAACTTACAAAAAAGTGTTCAAAGTTGCACTTACATTTCCTCTCAAATTTGGTAACTTTTGTGGTATTATTTTACCAATCTATGAAGAAAACGCAGTACTACACATCAGCGTTTTTTTTTTTTTTTGACAATAATAAAGAGAATTAAGAACAGCCACCTACACACGGATCCTTCAGAATGTAAACGAAAAATGGGAAAAAGGTGACAGAGACGCTCACAGAGTACGATTATTCTACATCAGATCACTTGACTAAGAATGCAGAGAATTCGGAATCGAATGAACTTACATCCCAGATAAGCTCTTTCTTGACTGGATCAAAGGAACATGTTCCAACTGAGAAAAAGACAAGAATAAAAGCCTGTTAACTGCGTCATAGAAATGAGTACTATACGTTTTACGATAGGGCCAGTAGCATTCAAATAACTATCACAAAATGTCCACATGTCGGTCACCTCCCGCCCTCAGCCTTTCCCGAGGGCGAGAGATGACTGGCATTTCAGGCTATTCACATGTTTTCAGATGGGGTAAATTAATTTAAATCATTTCTGCACCTACCTGAAGGAGTAAGATTTACATTCAACACTTGCTTGGGGAAGGGGACCGTCACCACAACGTCTTCCACCTTAAAGTGAGCAAAAACAGTTTGCCTGAGTTCTTTTTCCTCCCTTAACAATGACAACTACACGTACACAAGCGTTGTGGGGTAAATAAAGTTCAAGGTACAATGTAAGATTATGAACATACATACAAAACAGAATTACAGTGAACATGTATGTGAAAATATTATTCTCCTTCCAATACCATCCCCTCCCCTATTTGAAGGAAAATCCAGTCATGATGTATCTGTACATGTAATTACACAGAACGAGTAGCCAGGTTACATGCATATTTGATTTTTACCTACTCTAAACCCAATACCTGTATACTTGTACAGCATGAAAACAAACAGACTAGTCACAACCTCTCTATTATTGAACCGGTAAAAGAAAAAGCGAGTGAAGTCAAGTGATTGCCAGCACAAAACACGCAGGGTTGGGGGTGGGGAGGTGAGCGAAGTGAGCCAAAAGGCAGTCCCCACCTCCTACCCCGTCAAGTCTCCCGTTTTGCGTTGGCGTCCAGTTCTCTTGTGAATCTATCAGCGCATTCAACGATTGAATGAAAATATGACAAACTAGAGGGCTGTCAACAGTGTAGAAAACAAATTCTGCAAATGACTGACTCCAGCGTAAAAGTACATGTTTGTAGCAGGACATGTTATTTTGCTGATGTATGCTAAGCATTGTGCTATTTAATTTTTTTCCAGCTGTACTTACAACTTTTCCCATTGTTTGCTTAGGACCAACAGTGAGGTCAAACCTTCCAGAACCACCCTGAAACAGTACAAAGATTACTCCCTTAACAGGGAAACACAGCAACTCATGTCAACCAAAAATATCTGTAGTTTGAGACCTACATTTTCGACTTTTTTTCAACCTTTGATTTTTGGAGCCTCCTGATCTTGATTACATTATTGGAAGGTATTTGTTGCTCCCTTGAAAAAAACACTGGGAGAAAGTTAGCCTAACTTCCCAATTTTTTCAACAACTTTCCATCCCTCTGCAGTTGGTGGTTTGAAAAAGCAGGGTTCCACTGTAATATTACAAGGTTAATCAATAATCATAGTTAACGACCCGACTTGGTGTTCTTCATCAGCTAGCCAGTTGGCGCTTGTACAGACCTTTTTAGTTTTAAGATAGCTTCACATCAAGAAGAAGTCCCAACCAGGCAGGCAGTAAGTATGGGAAATCAAATGGTGACCAGTGAAATCAGAAAATAATTTCACTTGCATTTTGTCAAAATTCTTATAATTTCCTGAGCCTTTAGGCGAGGGGAATTATTTAAATATTTTTGACAACACGTAAGTGAAATTGTTTCTTAATTTCACGAGACTAGTTTACTATTTGATTACCTTTTGACATCATGGGTGACACATTACGCTTACAGTGATGACTTGTTTATTGTATCAAGAAATTTTGTGCCAAATGTTGCAATGGCAATTTTGTAATTCCACATGTGAAATTATATATTAACATTGAAATTTCTTGCCAAAATAAAGGAGTAATTTGTCATCCAAGAAATTACTATTATGCATTTCTACATTCAGAGGTAGGCACTTTTCTCTAACTTTTGCCTTGTTTAAGAGTAAAAGATATGTAAAAAATGTTCTAGGTATTTTAGTGTGATTGTGTGACAGTGCAACATACAAGAACATGTACACTAACTTGACCTCTAAGTAGCGGTGGGAATCAGTTGAGATTTCACAATCGATCATCGGAAATAATCGGATTGCCCCAACCAATCGATCATCGATTATAATCAGAAAAATATACCAGTAAGCATTCCATGAGACTGACACGAAATCAACAAAACACACGTGCCACAAACCTTTGTTGGCGCACTGCGTTCTGCAGAGCCTACGGATTACCTTCGTCATATCCAAGTTTTCTTTTGTTTTGGGCCCTTCCTTCACTTGATAAAAACCCAAATATTCCCACACTTTTGACCTGGCATTTCCAGGATAACGACAGATCTCCAACTCGGCCATTTCAGCCGCCATGTTGGACTCATCAGCAACATGTAAGCAAGGCAGGTTTGAGAGAGGACCTTGGGAATTAATTTGACTCGACATTTCGCTGCGATGTTGTTTCTTAATACCTTTCATTCGCTAGTGATAGTAGTGATACTACAAACGCAAAACAGTGAGCTTGTAATTTATGTTTTGGTTAAGCTGTTTACGAAATACAAAGCAGCTTAGCATGCCACATCTTTCAAATATGCGTGGTGTATTTGAAGTGACAACAACTCAGCGGGCAGGGTACGCACAGGTGAACACATTCAATCTTATATTTTATCCACTGTTATGACTTAGAAGTTAGGAGTCCACAGAAAAAGACAACTCACACCAAGATATTAAACGTACATTTTTATTGATTTTAATACTTTTATTTGTCCCCAATAATTTTTTTTATTTTTCCGCAACAATCGATTATGAAAAAAGCATAATCAATTGTCGCGTCGCTTACACTTTTCGATCAACTTTCGATTATAATCGATCATCGGCCCACCACTACCTCTAAGGATAACAATCTGAAGAAAATCAATAACTTACCTCATGATAAGAGATCTGTGGTTTTGCATACACTGGAATTGCAACAGTTCTGCACAAAAACAAAAAATAATTGGAATGTCACAAAACCATCTGGTAAAATTGTCTCAGTTAAGAATCTTCATATCATAATTCTTATTTAATTTCCTCCCACAAAAGTAAGCTATTGAATAGAGAAATATGACGTACCCAGCTGTGATGTGATAGGACAAAAGGCGATAATTTCCATCAGGTGGAACAAATGACAAAACTTTCTCCCCCTAAGAAGCAAAAGATTGTTATTATTATTTTTTTTTTCAGCAAATGAGACAATGTAACAAATTCAGCTTTCACAATATAAAACAAAAACCCAGTTTGATAGTTTGCAATCCACTTCCACCAATCCTACTTACATCTAAGAATCTGCACTTTTACATGTACAGCTACATGTACATATATACATGTGTAAAACTTGTTATGGATTCAGACCTGACTTGTCCCCAGTTGTCTCCATACAACTTCATACAGCACGCATCACGGGGCGAGGTGGGAGCACAGTGTGAGATGGGTAGGAAGAAAGGGATCCTTAGTCTTCTTCCTACAACTTCAAAAAATGCACAGCACAGGACGAGGTGGGAGTGCAGGGTCACGTTGCACCATGCTGTGTGTTGTATGAAGATGACTGCAGACAAATCAGGATTAAGACTGCAGATTATTTACTTCATCCTTTCTTTGAGCACTTGGATAACACATTTATTGTAGTGTAAACTCACTTCCCATCTTTTCAATCTCACACAAGGATGGAAACTTGGGTCCTCTAACAATCTTGAGTTGACAAATGATAGTGAGAGATCTGGCATTCCTGACAGCTTACAACATGAATCAATCTGTGTCAGTGAGGAGAAAAAAATATTAATTAGCACTCATAACTAGCACTCACTACCTGGCACTAATAAATAGTGGTTTTCCCCCAGTGTAAGCACATGAAGATATTTACTGTAATTACTTCAAATTAAAAAAAACTATAAAGACTACTTAAAATGATGAAGACATTACATGTACACTGTGCATACTAACCACTCCTTGGATTTCTGTAAAAACTGTTGAACCCTGGTAAAAAGATTATCTATTGGTAAGTAAGCATATAGAGTGTATAAATGTGTTCACTAAGGACAATAACATTATTACACACAATCTATATGAAAGTCAGATTTAATGAGTGCACATACATGCTTGTCAATTATACAGTCAATTTCCTCAATGACATCAAAGTAAATCTGCAAAGAATAGAGATCTTCTAGTCAGAATAAGGTATAAACTGATTTCTATTTAATATACATATAAACTGTATGTGTAAAAAATTACCAACCATCAACGCTATAAGTTACTTGTGGAAAGTGTCTGATAGCCAGCTGTAAACATTGCTTATAATCATGTAGTTCCAGAAATACACCCCCTGCCACCCCCCTCTTATGGAAAATTCACTTCGGGGAGTGTTTGATGGTCAACCTGACATTTGTATGGTCTACAACACTTTACACCATGCCATAGAAAATACAGCCAAACAGAATACAGGAAAGCAGTTGTATATTTGACAGTATTACATACAACCCCTCCCATCATGCGCAGCGCATATGTCGCTTTGACTGTGTATTTCCTACGGCATGGTATAAAATAGTTATGCAACGCTCTCTCGTGGTATACCATGGAATATCCTTCTTGTCACTTGTATTTTCCTGGTGTACACACTCACCTAAGCTTGTGTGTATCCCAAGAAAATACAAGCGACCCGTGGAATATTTCATGGTATACCACTTGAGAGCATTGCATATGTGTAACAAGTATGTACACTAATCAGAAAGAAGACCACAAAGACCAGAAAGGTTACCACACTTTATAGCCACCAATGCTTCAGTGCTTCTACAAACGTTCATTGTCAGCTGGCTGATGATTTTACTGCTCTTCATTTTGATACCAACCATTGGAGAAATGTGTCAAAAGCAATTCATACCTCATTGTGTGTATATTTGACACCCGTTCTTCTCCATGGAACATTAGAAAGTTGTCCAGTTGGAAGATGGGAGCTGACACTGAAACAACATGATCAATAAACAGTTACATGTAGTTTCTGTTTCATGGCACTAATTCAGTTGTTGTGCAGTTCTGGAACTCATAATCAAATTCTACATGACTGAACTGTTAATTAAAGAGTATCAAGATGTTCATGTTTCCACAGCATAATAATAATATTATGTATTGATTTGTAGCCAACAACAACACAAAATAAGAAGTTACTTACTGTGAACCACCAGTCACTGTATTGACAACTTGTCTGACAATACTTGGAGGATTAATAAGTTCCCGTAAGATATTAGGTTCTGTTGCTAGAGGAAAGCCATTATCAAGCATCTCCTCAAGTAACTAATGACAAAAAAGACGTCTTGGTTTCAAGAAAAATGGATGAATTGGAACACAAGCATACACGTACTGTATGGCTTAATACAGAACTACACTTCTACAACTGTATTCATCAATGATCATAGCTTTTTCTCACCTCAAATACTACAACAATATGCTCCTTTATAGACGTCTCATTACAGCTGTTAAAGTACTCTGTAAACGTGTCCACAACTCTGTGTAAAAATTCTATCACAAAGAGTGGGGGCACTGAAAATACAACGTTACAAGAAAAATAATATTAACAATGTGACTTATCACCTTTATTAATAATCTCTGTAATGCAAAGACATCCATGATCATTACAGTTAAATAAACAGCTTAAGCAGTTGTGAAAATAAAGTGAAAACAAATTCAAGCTTGAACTCTCTGTAACTGACTTGTACATGTGTACATTGAGTAAATGGATGTCTAATGTTTGTTGTAACTCTTATTTACCAGAAAATGCATGACTTGTACATGAACTAGGCTCCAATTACAGTAGCAGTGTCAAGTATAGTAAAAGGTAAAGTATACATATGGGCCAAGTAGCCCATCAGGCCGGAGCTTATCCCGGTTTCTGTTACATGAAGTGACTAGGAATATTTCTACTCCCCCTTGGATGGGATGCTAGTCCAACGCAGGTTACCCCCATCATTAAGTTCGCCAGTACCCATTTCAGGGCTCGAAAAAAAAAGTTGAATTCCAGCTTGCCCTTGGGACAAGTAACTCTAAAATTTTGCTTGCCCTGGGGAAGTTTTAGTTTGCTCTTTCATGATTTAGTTGGTAGATGACTTAATTGATCACTTACCCATCGAGCTAGTGAGAATGAAAAGTTACTTGCCCAAAAGGAAAATCTACTAGTCTGGGACAATCGGACGGCACTTTTTTCAAGCCCTGGGTGGAGAGAGGCACTGTAAGGGTAAAGTGTCTTGTGCAAGAACAAGACACTATGACCCTGGCCAAGACCGCTCAGTCCAGAGACAAGAATACTAACCATGAGGCCATTCATGTAAGTAATGATACAAATACTAACAGTAAATTTAATACATACTGTAGAAAAATAATGAAATGTTGTAAATTTTATGTAAGCTGCCCTGCATACTATAAACATGTATAGGTTGTGGTTCAATTTTAGCCATGGTACAATTTGGTATTTTTCTTTGTTCTGAGTGTATTGTTAATGTAATTTATTAGTAATAAATAAATGTATTATGAAACAGAGAAAAATACCCACAAATTGTACCAAGGATATATAGAGGATATTACACACGGGCATGTGGATACAAATTTTATCTTCAAGTGTTCAACTCGATATTTCACGAGTGAGTACAGCGCATGAGTGAGATATTGAGTTGACCATGTGAAGATAAAATTTGTATCCACAACCGGGCATTTAATATTCTGTTTGTTATATAAACATACTAACAGGGCTTCTGGTAGGGCGCAGGAAAAAAAAGTCAAATTTCACTGGATTTTCTGGGACAAATTCACAGAAAAAATGGACGATTTTGCGGGAATTTCGCGGGAATTTTCAAGGCTAATTTCAATGAAAAACGATTGGTAAAAAACGGCTGATTTCGCAGGAGTTTTCTGGACAACTTTTGCTGGAAAGTGATTGGTTTTGTGCTGATTTGAGGAACGTTTTTAATGAAACTAGACACTCTTAGAGCATTTACCCAGGCTTCGTACCGCAATATGAAATCGTACTTAACAAGTAAGCTTATTGAACACAATAAAAACAAATAACAGAATCAGGATATTAAAAACACAAGAGTTATGCTTAGATATTTACAATTCAAGTTGCTCCATTGAATATCTTCTTTATCCAATTGCATGTTGTTTGCCTTATCTTCGAAGTTCTGTTTACATCGATTCTTGATTTTTTTTAACATCTGAGGCAAACAGTAAAGAGACAAACTACACAAAGGAAATATGGTATGTTTGATTCTTTTCAGTCTTCGTTTCTTGATTCTGGTTCTTCATTTTGACTTTCGTACTTGCCAAGAAATGATTAATGAAGGTTGCGGTTTGGTCTATGTTTGACCACAAGGTTATTTTTAACAGAGAACATCATTTGCTCTTTTAACAACAATGCACTCTAGAAATGCGCCAATGACAAAGCTTTTTACATCATGGCTGCTGCCCAGTTTTTCGCAACATTAATCTAACAACTCCTGGTAGTTTTGGGATGTTGTTTACTCGTTGCAGTGACAAAGTTTCAAGGTAATTTAGCAAGTTTACAGCAAGTAAGCAGCCCCAACAGCCAAGATAACTTTCAAACATGTTGTGCCGACAAGTATTTGGTAAGATTTCTAGCGAATTTCGCAGGATTTCGCGGGATTTCGCAGATTTACGTGAAATTCGCAGCTCCGCGACCACGCAAAATATCAGAAGCCCTGTACTAATGACGATGTTTTTGATGATTTTCTGAAGATTTACAACCACTTTCCGAAGATTTCCAAAGCTTTTCCAAAAACCGTTCCGAAGGCCAGACGAACGCTTCCGAAATTTTCCACACATTTCTGAACATTTCCCGAAGATTACCAAAGATTGCCGAAGATGACCGAAGAAGATCCGCAGATGTTTCAATCATATATCAGCAAATTTAAGTGTAGTTAAAGGGACAAAAGAAAAATATTATCAAAAAGGAATGATATCTTGACAGTGTGAAAGATGAAAATAGTATCTTCACTGCACGTGATGAAGATATGATTTTTTAGTAAAAGGAAAAATCCTGGTATTTCACTGGTGTTTACATGTACATGTAATAATATGTAATATTAAATGACAACTACATATCTAGCCAATCTCAAAAGACGCGTTATTTTACATTGTACACATGTAGTTGACGTATGAGGTGAAGGATACCGTATGTATAATAGCCTAAAGCAAGGCACTTCTCAAAGTTAAAGTTTTTACACTTGAATTAAACATGTACTTGTTTTCCTCATACATGTACCTTCAGACTGCACAACTGCCAGAAAGAACAAGTCATTCCTGTAGATACTAATGAGGTAATGATGCGGAGCAGCAATTACTGGGGGTACATCTTCAGGTGAATTGGCCTGTTGGAAACATATAAACATTTGACCAAAATGTAACTTTGGTTTCTACAACATTAAAACACTACATGTATAGGCCAATGAAACATGACCAGATAAAAGAAAAAAATGGATCCTTTGCAACTAATGGCAATGCAACAAAACAAAAAAACAAACAAACAAAAAAAAGAGCTTCAGTCCAAAATAAAGTGAATTTGGTCAGTCACCAAGCACTGCTTTCAACAGCTGATTTTATTTATAAAGAGATTGTGCGATGTACCCTGCCTTAGTGTTGCACTGTACCCTTGCACTCCAGCTCTAAGCCAATACATGTCATTGAAATGTGACAATTGCACAAGAAAATGAAGTTAAAATAATCAAGGGCACCCAAAAGATCTTTTCAGTAAATTATTGTTCCAAAGACTTTAATCCCCTTATATTTTCTTCAAAGTATAATCATCTCAAAGGTTCATGATATATGAAAATTATTTAACGCCTGTGGTTTTTGGATTGATAAAAAATTATGCTGTTCAATTTCTCAAACACTTGTCAGCTAACTTTTACACTGCAACATATTTCCACTTTTCTGACTGATAATAAAACAGCATTCTTCATAAAAACATTCTGACTTAGGTAGTGAGAGCTGTAAGTGCACCAAATTCTTTGTGACATAGAGTGAGACAAAGTACGGGAAAACAGAAACATGGATGGAAGACTAACACTGCAACTTTGATATCCCCAGCATAAATGCACATCTCTCAGAGGAAAACAAGTGTACACCATGTACAAGATATATCGATGGAGGGGAACAGGAGGGTGGGAAACAGGGAGACTTGTGTGCAGCATGGAACTGAGAGAAAAATAGCGTCTGTGCCATTCCTGTAGCAGGAAGCAGGCAAACCAGGATTCATGATTACACCCCTCCCCCGTTTCTGTTATCTATGAAATAAACCTTATCGCGGTAGTGAAATCAAAATAAAACGATTTTCATTTCGAAAGGCCAGCTTCCTGTACAATGGGAAGTATCAAGCTAGCTGGAACTTTTATGAAGAAAATATTACTAACTAACCTTGGTTAGTGCTTCAAAGAAATGATCACACACAGATCTACTGATAACACTTTTCCAGTGTTTTTCGAGGAAAATGTCCCTGTGGAAGATGACGTTAAAATTTACTTCAATCGAAAACTTTCTAACATTACCGCAGAGGTGAATAGAATTATCACTTGACTACATGAAGTGAGCACATACCCGACATTATTAATGACAAAAAGGCTGTTTATCATATTAAAAACTTTCTGTAAAGCAACAAAACCTTCGAAGAATAAACAAGATGGCGGCGAATGCTGCAAATGCGCGTGCTCCACTGACATGTGAGCCGCTGAACAAAATCTCAATCGTCCACTCACTCCCAGTGCCCTCTGCCCCACTTAGCCGGCGGGGCCTTAGAACAAGCATTTGCAGACAATGCTTGTCTGGATTGTTGGAATAACATTTCCTCTGTAATTCAACGCTGGTTTCCTTTCCAAAAGTATCCACTGGTTGAGAGCCATTCGATTACAGCACCTACTTCCAGATCTTCCAGATTTTAACGAAGGAAATTTAAAACAGAAATACAAGTCTCGCCATATCCTCATGTCCACGTGACCAGAGTCAGGAGGCCAGGACACGAGGATATGAAGAGATTTGCTGCAATCCAATCTCGTTCCCAGAGCCCACGTGTCTTTTGGTCAGGCGCTGACCAAAAGACACGTGGGCTCTGGGAACGAGATTGGCCGTGTAAGCATTCTTTGCATTCCCAATGTAAGATTCTTGTGTGAGGATTCTTTACATTCCTAATGTAATATTCCTGTGAGAGGATTCTTCGCATTCCCGAGGCTGTGTAGGTACGTACGCCCACGGTTCGTGCAACTCGCTCGCCATTTAATCAATTTTGACAACAAAAGTTAAAGAGGAGTTCAGTCACGGTATTTTGAGCTATTTTGGCCAGGTATAAAATAACCTAAAAATTGAAGAAAGCCTGAAAATAATAGTTAAAAAAAAGATCCAAAAATACCAAAGAGTAATAATAAACCATAAAGAAACAAGGATAGTTTAGGATGAAGAAGATTGACACGGATTACAAACGACGAACTTGAAAAATTTGGGCCAAAAATTTCAAGATGCGCAAACCGTGACGTAGCCCCTTTAAAATGCTGAAGTGTTAGTGGTTTAAAAAGACGGGTTTCGTTCACGCCATTCAGATTCCAAACTTTTTACGGGGACTGCATGGCATCAGACCAATCTAGAGATCACAATGACTCGATTAAAAACCAACCTCTAATGCGCATTTTCTGAGAATAAGCAAACAGGTATAATCACAAAAATATGATCAATTTTTTCATTGTATATACATCAATATAGAGCAGATCAGGCAAGATTGAATTGCATTCGTAATGGTACCGAAATTGTAATGCTTGTATTCTGATTTCTTTACATTTTATTTTAAAAAGCGTTATAGCCTAACATCTAGTCTGCGAACGCAGACGTATTTCCGGCTGTCGCTTGTCTCCGCCGAAAATAACGTCTGCGAACCCGAGCCAGGAAACGATTTCTGTGACGTATGACTTTTATTTCTCTTTGGCCAATCAGATTCTATGATAGAATGAAACTCGAGTGCTCCTCGCAGCGAATACCTCGCACAGTAGTCCTGGGGCTACTTGAGCTATACTGTGATTGGCTTAAAATTCCTACGTCACAGAAATCGTTTCTTGCCTCGGGTTTGCAGACGTTATTGGCGGAGACAAGCGAGAGCTGGAAATACGTCTGCGTTCGCAGGCTACCTAACATCGCGTCAGGCTACTTCCGTTAAACTAGGAAGCAAGTCGAATCACTCGAAGACGAACCACCTGGAACTGATGAACGCCGACTGGTTTTCCATTCCTGTATCAGTATTATTTCAATACATGAAACCGGGAAGAACCAAAAGATCGAGGTTGGCCATTTACCTTCATCTTTTGACGGTATAATGAAGCATCCGAAATGATTACCAACTATGACATTTGCCGAGGTAGGCGTTCGTTTTTCTTAGAAATATCCGGCGGCATCATGATTTTGGCCTCTCAAGCGACCTAAAATGGCCGAAATTAGGCGAGCCTAAAATGCAGTTTTTACAAATTCCAGAAATTCTTATTTTCGTGCGATACTATCTATTGCCTCAGTCAGTTGATTGAGATACTGACTAGAAGTCTTTCGCTTTAATTCTACGGTCTTCACGAGGAGCCAAATATCGCCGCCGAATTGTTAGCAAGCGTGACCCAAATTTTAGCCATTTTTAGCGAATTGTTTGTCAAAAGTGTTGAAGTTTATTTCCACAGAAAAGTATTATTCTGATGTTTTTTCACATTGTTATCAATATCCAGTTTAGTTAAAATTGGTATCTACTGGCAAATCGGAGTAATTGGTCTCGCAAAGCATCGGTCAGAAATATTTGGCGCCTAATGTTTAGCGAAGAATATCACTTTATTACGATCTTCTGCGATTGTTTAAATATCCATGATTTACTGAAAGCACAAAATCAGTATCTCAAGCTGCATATCAAGTGGTCGTAAGTCAATGGGCCATTTCCGGATGGCCTTAAGCCTCTTTCTCAAAGCGATTCTTGGTGCCCATCCTTTCATATGAAAATGAGACTAATATACTGAAATTAAACTCATTTTCATATGAGTGGTTGTGCACCAGTTCTCGCTTTGATAGAGTGGCTTCAGGCAACTTTGCGCGCACCAAGTAATAAAGGAAGGAAATGGAGCGGAAAACAAGCAAATACAACCGACAACATATCATTGAACACAAGAAAGAATTCCGCTGGCAATCCTGACATAGCAGCGATTACACGTCTTGAGATGTTATTCCATTCGTTTGTCCTTAGACTTGCCACAAGTCGACTTCATGAATTTCAGAGTAGAATATGTTAGGCCGCCAAGCGGCCGGCCGGACTGAGCTAGAAAGATTTGTCATAGCCTACATTTCCTTATTGTTTGCTTTCAGCTGCACCAAATGGACACCACTTCTGACATGATCTTTCCTCGACCATCTCATTTGCACGCTAATAACTGAAGAAAAACTGATCTGAATCCATCCCCTTTGCTTGGCGATTTTTTTGATTCGGAAGAACAGTTAATGTTTTCAAAACACTGTGAACTCCACCTGTCGTCTGAACTTAAGTTGAATCTGTAGAGCGTGACGCCTTCCAAAAACGACAAATCGATGTAGACAATGGGTTTGCAAAAGCCCTAAATTCAATTTTGGTTAAAGCTTCGCGATATCGATCACTGTTACCTTGCAGTTTGTTCTACACGACAGCGAAAAAGATCAGCAAACTGGGGAACCATTATATTTCTCCATGACGCGTGACGTTAAAAATAGAATTCTCGCGGGAAAATTCAGTCTACTAATGGTAAGGATTTGGCGAGTTTTAAATGTTTACATAGGTTAGTAACGATGTTTACAGCTTAATTCTATCCTGTAGTCCAACTAACTATTTTAAGTGGATATTTCAGTTAATCATGAATAACATTCGCAGAAGATCGGAATAAAGTGATACTCTTCGCCAAACTTTTGGTGGGAAATATTCCTGACTGATAATTTTCAATGGACTTTGCGATACCAATTACTCCGACTTTAACTTAACTGGATATTGATAACAGAGTAAAAGACTAACAGAAAATTGTTTTTCTGGGGAAATAAACTGCCGCACTTTTGAAAAAACACCTCGCTGAAAATAGCTAAAATTTGGGTCACGCTTATTACGATTCGACGGCGATATTTGGCACCTCGCATAACCGTAGAATGTGAGTTAGAGTAAGCCAGTTTTATAATTCTGTAACCTGCGTCTGCTGATTTGACCTTAACTCTTAACCGGCTGTGGATAACAAAAACAGGAAATGGCTGTTCCCATGCGGTTGCATTATGACGTTAGGTGAAAACTGTCGATTTCTGTGTGCCTTTCTTTACTGCAGTGAAAGCTTTTAAATCACTTAATACCCTTTAGAGCTCCGTCAAAGCTGCAAAGTGTTGTTCCACCAAATAAGTTTCCCGTAGGTGACTCCTATTGTAAAAGCAAAGCAATGCACTTTGATCACTCTAGCAGCTGAATCTGTAAAATACTTTATGTAATAAACATAAATGACAGACTGATCCCTTCGGCAAGGCGAACAAAAACAGAAAGAAAGACTGAAAAATAACAAACAGTATGAAAGAACAAAAAAGAGGCCTGTTTTGACTGACCCGGAACATATTTTATACAGCCACGCCTGCCAGATCCCGGCCTATTGACACTTTTTTTTCCGAATACAGAATTGTTTTGTTCTTTAGGCTTCGTCTTTGAGGAACGGGATGTATCTGAATTACAAACTTAGAATGGATCAAGCATTTTAAATACATGAGGAAAGTGAAACAAACGAGTAAGATTCGACTCTTAGCTGCTACCGACGGCGATTGTCGGATTGAAACAAAAATCGTCCAAAATGTTTTACTAGTAATGTATTAATTGGGTTTTGAAGTGAGAGTACATTTTTCTTGCCTGCTGGATGGCTGCTTTTGGCTGGCACCTTCCTCAGTGGGAAATAGATTGTTCAATAATGTTTTAGAATTTAGAATTTTAGAAAACTCAGTTGCCAGTGGCAGTGTGCAGTGAAAATTCTTTCTTCTTCTTGTGTTTGAGCTTAGTCTGATATCTCAGTCAGTAAAAAATAGATTCCATGTTGCCGTGAGTCTGTTCAGTAATAGATCAGAGATGATGTCAAATTACTGTAAGAACAAAAAAGTGGCACATGAGTCGTTAAGCGAGAGTGTCACTGCACGACAACATGGAATCTATCTGTTTTATCATAGTTTTCAAGTTAGATTGTATAATAGTAATAAAAAAAAAAAACTGTAAATGCAATCATCTATGAGTCTGTCCTCCAATAGATCATAGATAAGAACCAATCAAAATGCGACAATAATTTGACTTATTATATAGATTTCTACGGACTTTTGCATTTGAGTTACTGGTCAGGCCATATTTGAATTTTCATTGTATTTCAATGTCTAAAAGTTAAAAGAAGACCTCCGGCGTTAAACGACATATGACGAAAGGAAGCAAAGCATTTCAGCTGTGGAATAAAAGGTTCTACATCCAATTTGTTTGAAGAACATTTGCACAAGGCTCCGTTTTGTTCAGGTGAGTACAATCTTCATATGCATGGCTGATGTTTTCACTCTTCACTACGCGTAAAACTACCGTGCTTCAACTAAGGGTCAACTATAAAATTGATATTTTCAAAGGAGTTTTTGGATATTTGAACTGAAGATACTGGGATCTCCAGCGGTCAGAACATCAATTACTTTCACCTGATATTGAACATTCTGACATAACAGAGGTCTAAAACAAATTGTTTACCCATTTTTCGACCAATTTACCTAAATGTACAGTTGTAAAAGTTGCATCCAAGATTGATATTCATAACTTGAAAAGCCAAGCGGAAAGGTATCTGATGAGTCCCTTGGCCGGGACGAAACGAGCTGCCTAAGATTAGCCACGAGCAATGTATTATCACAAGTAACTGTCAACTTTATTGTCACTTTTCACTCGCGATTTGTGCGGTCGGGAATCCTTATGCGATAAAAGGCGAGATTGCTGTCATCATTTTATTAGCGAACGCGACTTTGGGCGCGATGTCCAAAGAGTTTGCCAAGCAGAAAGGTCTCTGGTGAGGCCCTTGGCCGAGACGGAACAAGCTGCGTAACACTTGCCACGATTATTATCATTATCATTATCGTTATCGTCATCGTTATCATTATCGTTATCGTTATCATTATCGTTATCATGATCATGACCATGACCATGACCATGACCAAGTCCTTAAAGTCTTGCCACTTTTAACTTATGGTGCCGAGTTCAATCCGCGAGCCTAGGGCGTTCATAAGTCTGCTTGGATAGAGTCCTCCTAAGTATGTGAGTAGTTCCAAGGAGAACGGTCTTCTGTAGCTCTGTTATTCTAATATTATCTGGGATCTTATTATTATTATTATTATTATTATTATTATTATTATTATTATTATTATTATTATTATTATTGTGTATTATCACAACTAACTGTCAACTTTATTGTGAACTTGAAAAGCATTTAAAAAAAGCGAAACTAGTCATTAGCACTCTACGAACTTAGGTAGTATAACTTATTTTTTCTCTGACGGCTCGTTTCGTTAAACGTAATTTCGTAGACTTCTTCAGAGAGTTTACTAACGTACAATAAGAGACGTCTGCATTTAAACAATACGAAAAGCTATTTCTAGGAACACAAATCACCATGGTTTGACTGGATTAATTAAGAAACAGGCGAAGCTCTGAAATGTTTGGGTAGTTACAAATCGTGAAATTAAAAAGGTCTGATGTCCACGATTCTAGCTAAACTTTTCCCAAAAAACGTTTTCACGCCTTGCCTAAATATTTCACAAGCGTTTAATGTATGTGATATTAGACTAGCTCAGGAGTAGCTGTACCAAAACTGAGCAACTAACGTTCTCTACATAAAATTAAGTTGAACAACGTATCCGGGGGTACATTCCGGTTTTAAACTGAAGTGGTTGGATTTTGTAGCCCCTGACTTCCCTGAGTTGCAGTAATTTGTAGAAAAATCCAGACTGCCCCTACCCTTCGTGGCAAATTTACAACCCTGGAATTGATCGATAACATATCTTGCCTTGTTTTCAGCAGTACTGATCAATTATGTCAGAAACTATATTTTATGGAAATTTATTCGATATCAGAATGTACGTAATAGGCGCCATGCTTACTCCGTTTTGAAAAAAGATAATATCCTCGAGAAAAGTTTGCTACAGAAGCATTACTGAACCCATATTTGTCTTTGGCGGTGTTGATATCCCTTTCCGATAACACAATAATGTATTGTCACGATCATTTAGTTCATTTTAACTATAAATTTTCCTTAGGCATTTCAATATTGATCTCTTTTCTAAATGTTAGTCTCATTCGTGATATTCCCGGAAAATGTACACAGACTTGAAAAAGGATTTTACTATATAATTGTAAATTCCTGCCCGTTTTCATGCTTCAAAAACATCTCTGTCTGAAAACGAAATGTTTATCAGGTGCTCGAACTGACGACACATTTCCAAAAACACCCGAGGCTTCAATTCTATGAGACATTGCTATTGATCCCCCAGGGCAAAACAAGGCAGCTGAAAGCTCTCGAAACATAAATTACTCCCGAAAAGGTTGCCCCCCTGGCTTTTTGTCCTAAGGACATCCTTCCGGTCTTCACTGCGAACAACGTACCGTTTATTATATATTCGTGAAAAACACTGGCAAAATGGCAAGACATTCATCGCTGCCAGTTCACGTTTAGTCTATGTTTTCAGTTGTGAGAGGCTGACTCGTTGAGTTCTATATATACAACTGGCACCGAGCGAGTGAGAACATCGACAGTTGAATAAGCAGGTAAGGAGAGGAGTTAGTCATCATAAATTATGTCGATTGCGATTACGCGCTTTTTGCGTTTCACTGAATATTTTTAAAGCAGTCTTCAGCGAGAAGTTGAGGGTTAGGACTACGTAAACGTTAAGTTAGTAGTCGGCATTTCCTAGCGACGGACAGGCCGAAATCCAACAACCACAAGTTGGCTCTTTCTAGCGTTACCTCTACTGACCTTCAGGTCCCCCTAACGCTGAAACTCGGCGAGTTCTTACCCTCGTTTAGAATATAAATGTCCGTTTTTTTGGTTTGTTTGTTTGTTTGCTTTTTCTTTTTAAGGGAGGGGGGGGGGGGCTTTACTAATGGCAGCAGCTTGTAGAGCTCACTTAGCATGAGATGTAGAGAACTTCTTGCTGTTATCTATTTATTATTATCATTATTATTTAGCGCTACAACAACTTGTCAACTGCGCGTCCTACAGTTCGGGGGAGGCTATTTTGCGAACCCGCGAGCCCGAGCCTCGAGCCGCGAGTCGCGAGTCTCTTTTTGCGAGGCTCAAAAGATTCCCGCCAAAAAATCCAAAAACGGGCATAATGTCCTAATATGGTATTTATTACGTGCGGGGTGCTTCCATGTGCCAATACCCGAGGAAAATGGAACGACATTTTCCGATCACACCGGGCCAACCAAGAGGAATCGGACTCTTACCATTTTTTATTCCTTTTCCGAATTCCCTACATAAATGAAGAGACTGAGCAGGGCAGTGAACCGGTTTGTCAACAACGGAAAGGCAAATTTCCGTCGGACCGGTCCGACCGAAATAAGTGGACCACCTCCAGAGGTGATCCCGAATATTCCGGTCGGAAGAAACCAAAATGAACCTTTCCATTTGATATCGAACCGAAATTTCAGGAATCTTTGGCATAATGGAAAACACCCGCGGTCTTCACTGTAGCATGACAAGTGAGGTGATGGAAAGTTTTCCTGTTTTTTTCTTTTATTTCTACTAATTAAGCAGATATTATAGGAAGAACATTTTTCCCATCTTGCTTTTTGGGTAGCTGCAAGCGAGGTAGAAATGTCGTGACAGCGTGAGCCTAGCCTACTACACTTGTGTGAATTTCAGTTCGCGCGGTGACTCTGAGAAGGAGCTGACCGATTAACGTTCTATAACTGCTGTCTAAAGGAAGTCTGCCGACGACATCATTAAGTCCAATGAAGGTGCAAGTCTAACGATTTGCTAGCAAGCTTCGTCCATTATCGTACATGAAGCGGTCCTGAGATGTCTTAAACGGAGAGTTGTTTCCTTTTAATTGAGCTACGATAAGCCTTGTGGAAACTTAGCTCTAGGACAGAATTGTAACAAAATTATCAGTGACAAGTTAAATTCTGTGGCTATGTTTTTTCGAATCCACACATGTATTCGTTACTAAACGACTCTTATGCCAGGATACCGATGCGTGACACCTCAGACGAACTTAAGTTTTCGCAGAAAATTTGCGCGTCATCGGTAGACTAAATCTAAGGTATGCAAGCGTAAAATAACGCGCTATGAGACTTGTTCGTTCATTTTGATTTGAACTGTATGCCTTTTCGAAATGATTAAAAACAGGCGATAATATTTGCTTTTTCTTGGGCGCATTTCATTCATTGCAAGGATTTTCATCAAAACTCTTCACTCCTTGATGAGAACGTTTTCCATAGTCGGTGAAAACATGAGATCTAAAAAAACAAAATGAGATATCGATCTAAGCTGTAATTCTAGACCTAAAGAATTGACACGCGGAGGTTCCTGTTCCCGAAGAGGTATTGCTTCGGGTGTATTCGGGCAGGTGGACGGGAGTCCTTTTATTTAGAGGGATTATTTTTCGGGGATGGCGCCGGCGGCAGATGTAGTCTGGTCGTCGAATTTGAGCAAACTTACGTCAATAAATAGAATAGCCAGCTTTTCCATTTCATTCCAATGAGAGGCAGAGTATCAGGAAGGTCGACATTAGGATAGGATTCCGTCATGACGAGCTTACTCCGACTGACTGGGGTGCAGGTACACCATGCTTGAGCTAATTTGCCAAAAATCATTTGTGACCATCGTAGAGTGAAAACATTTTTCTAGTTGCTTTTAAATTTATATTTGTTCCTTTGTCTGTCCGAGCAGAAATGTCTCAACTTTCCGACTTCTGCTAGCTTCCAAGTAAATTTACTTAAAAAATGTTGCCAGCCAGCAGCCACATCACATCAATTTAAACATACTTAACGCTCTGCAGGGTGTGGTTACGGGACCTTGTCCATCTACATGCAAGGGTGGGGGAGGGGGTAGTGAAGGGATAAGGGAAGAAAAATTCAACCAACCAAACACAATTTATTAAACATCTAGCAAGAAAACCTCGATGGAAATACCGTAAACCCTTGAATTAGCTCCTCCCTCTCTCGAATAAGGGCCCCTCAATCAGCAATTACACCATGTAAATCTAAAATTATCCTTTTAATTTACACCTTTTCACGTTCTGTTGTTACTATTTGTCTTAATTAGCATTTTTGCCTACTTATTATTCAACTTGCTTTGTAATCATTCATTCAACTGAAGATGACAGAAGTTCTGTCGAAACATGTCTTTTAAACTTAAAAAATTGGTCGTTTTCCTTAAAATCTTTACGTATCTGCTGCTATCTAGACCTTTTGGAAATAATAATAATAATAATAACGATGACAATGACGATGAAGATATTGATAATGATAATGATAATAATAATTTTAATAAATGTAATAATAATAATTTTATTAAACATAACAATAATCATAGTAGTATCATAATAATAATATCATAAACACTCTTGTTCTTTGGCCATTTCAATTTAACAAGAAATAAAATGCAAACAGCGGCAACAAACATAACACATGAACTACGTATGGTTTGGAACAACAATCTAAAATTTTCTTGATGTTTCGCATGCTACAGCACGCATCTTCAGAAGTGGCGGTTACAAAAAAACGAAAGATTTAAAACTTAAAAATACAAAGCGAGGTACTGATAACTAACTAAACAATAACGAAAACAAAAGGTGATAGCTAATAAAGTGACAGCTTTTCACTGCTGTCATTAAGTGTTGGTTTCAAGTCACGTGTAAACAAGGTTTCTTTTATTTTACAATGTAAATCACATTGTCCACTAGCTAAGACCTCGAAATGGTCCCATTTGATGTTATGGCCGGTGGAGATTGCGTGATCAGCAACAGCGGAAGCGTGACCCACTTGCGTAAGGGCTTTAAAATGCTCGACCTTTCTGTCATGCAGTCGTCCCAGTTTGTTTTGCCGATATAGAAAGCGTCACAATCCCAACAGCTGGCTTTGTATACAACTTTAGATTTTTGCGAGCGATTTAAACGATCTTTGTAAGGAAAAAAGGACTTAACTCGGCAAGTGTTCTGAAAAATCAACCTAAGATTGACAAAACCAAAAACTTTATTAACACAAGATTTAAGACGGCGTTTAAAAACTTCGCTTCGGAAACCTAAATAAGGAAGCACAAGGATTACATCTCTCTTGGGAACCGTGGTAACAGTTTCGGAAGGTCTGTGCCTATGCTTGTTTAAGACATCATTCGTATTGAAGGAAATTATGCCTTTCGGGTAACCATTTAGAAGCAGTGTTTTCTTGAGATCAGAGAGAGCAGCCTGTTATGAAGAAGATGTTGAACAGATGCGAAAACAGCGATAAGTGAGGGTGCGGACCTGACTGATTTTGTACTTTCTTGGTGTGAAAGAATCCCACTTGGTGTAAAGACCTGTGAAGGTCTTTTTTCGGTGTACTGTTGTAGAAAAGGCATTTTGATGGCGTTTGATGAGGACATCTAAGAATGGGATCTCTTGGTTTTCTTCGAGTTCTATAGTAAATTTGATATTGGGATGCCTGTTGTTGACGTAATGTAGAAAACTTGTAGCTTTGTCCTTATTGTCAAACAAGGAGAAAGTGTCATCTACATATCGAAACCAAATGGATGGATAGGCCACTGTATTACTCACCCACTGCTCCTCGAAATGGCACATAAAAATGATGATAATGATAATGATAATGATAATGATAATGATAATGATAATGATAATGATAATGATAATGATAATGATAATGATAATGATAATGATAGTGATAATGATAATGATAATAAAATAATAATAATAATAATAATAATAATTTTTTCTCTAAAAAAATTCGTTTTTATCGGAATTTGAATCTTAAGGTCTTGATGCTTTATTTTGAGAATTTCTGTTACCGAAAGTTCAAAGTTCGTTTTCTCAAAACAAGATATTTTGCCAAGGATTTGTTCAATTGAGCTGAAATTTCAGGATTTGTTGTTCTGAGTAAGTTTTGTGTTTTAAGCCGAGAACCTTTCCATTCGGTACATTTTCTCGAAGTTCTGCTTTGAAACGTACGCTGGATTTTCTCTACAAGATTTAACTGGTCACCGTTTCATGTGTTTCTAACTTTTCAAAAATCTCTATATTTGTCTTCTTTCAAAAAATGTAAACATTCATTTTATGAAGATATGATTGATCATCGTAGTTATGCACATAACTTAAGCAGTTGTGAAATTAAAGCCTGAAAAAAAAAAAGTAGGTCTGAACGGGATCCCGTTCAGCCCTGAATTTTTTTAATTTCACAGCTGCTTAAGCTGTGTGCATAACTGCGATGATCAATCATATCTTTATATCCTCCGCAGTTCAAATATATGAACTTTCATATATTCACCTGTATTATTCATTTTGATCAATTCTTGTAGGAGTTATCTTTTCTCAAGTACGCCCTAGTATTTCCCAGCAGGTGGCAGATTTAATCAGCCGGTGTCAGGTTACGATACAGTTCTAGGGTATTAAAATATTTTGTTCATAATCTTTAGTCTTTAAGCTTTCTAAAGTTGTATACTTTGTCATGGTTTGGAATTAAATCTTACCAAGAGAAAAGTTTGAAAAAATGGTGTGTTTTTGGGTGAACCCCCACCTTTGTTTTTTCACTCCCCAGTTGCCTCTCGGTTTGCGTCACTCGTCACACTCCAGAAAGACCTGGAAACGAGTTCTCCGACTAAAAGGTTTGAGAGGACACTAAACTTCCACATCGGAGGTCCTTCAAAACGGCTTTTCTTAGCACATATTTGCGCAGAGTTATCTCAAGAGAGCAATGGAGATTTTGCTGTTTTGCTATTGAAGGACTGAATTTGGGGCACATTTAATTTCTTCTCAAAACGACTTCTCAACGAAACACGCTGAACCATCGACAATCACGACAGATAGTCAGATACAAAACGTGGTCGAGGTTTAATTGAACTATTAAAGAAATTTCTTCTTGTTCGATGAAACCAAATTTAGTTTCTGACGCCACACTGGCGTGAGTCCCATTGATTTCTTAAGAGAGCTCGTGTTTTGATGTCAATAGGTTTCTAAAAAAGATCTTTGCCCCAAGGCGTACTTAATTTAACACAGCCCTGAATGATGTTATGCTTGCCTCTCGCCTCACGCTGCAAAAAACACACTTCACTTGGTGTTTGTGTAGTAACCGCAAGAAACGTTTCACGTAGCGAAAACTGGAAAACATATTATTTTTAGTTTCTCAGACTCAACTGGTGCTGTTCTGTCATGTATAACGGTTTGGTGAGCGGCAGGTTTGTTCAATGTTTTAAAATAGCCCCAGGCAAGTTTTAAATAAAAGCACACTGTTAATGACAACTAATAATGCAATGACATGAATTGAAACACAGAACTTTCCTGAACTTTTCGTTGACGTTTTACTGATTTTCGAACGAAGTCATGATCGTTTGAAATCATTTGACACGGTACGTCACAAGTTTTAAAACGTTTCAAAATTCTTTTTCAGGAGGGCACCTACAAAATCGGAAGCGGACGCGACGGATATAGATCATAAAAGATAGCTTTAATTTGAATAAAACGCAATGTAATGTATATATTTTAGAAAATTCTTGCTAGGGACTATGTTGCTAATTTCGATCAGAGCTTGACAGTGCAAGCGACCAAATTCTATCTGTATTTTTAAGGAACGCGCTTATAAAAATACCAACCATTCAAATCTGTTACTGAATCATAATTTGTTATCATTCTTTTCAAGAATGTCGAAAAAACTGAAGGCCGAGGTAACATGGCTCGTCGCTACTGCCAAAATTGTACGTGCGTAGAAAAGGCATTGTTTCGGGTATACTGTTTTGAATTGCTGCTCAATCGGATGTGTCTGGACGGCCTCAAGCTTCAGCAGTTTAGTGAGATATGGCTTTATAGCCCGCTGAATGTGTGTGTTGTAGTTTAATATTGCTGACTTAGCTTTACGACTTCATTTCTATGTTTCTTTAAGGCATCTCCAAATATGAGGTAGTTTTACCTGGCCAGGGTGTTGCGCGCTCAGGGACAGCTATTAAGCCCGCGTAAATTACGCGAGCCCTTTTCGAGGCTAACTGCTTCAAATAGGCAGACAGCCGAATACAACGTTCTGAATATCAATTTATTCCCCGAGGCTATAGAGACACGGTGAGCGTGGTACATATATTACTCGTCTCCTGGGGGGTTAAGTATGCAGACTGGCTTTTGAAACAAGGGCTGCCGGCTAACTTAACATAATCAGGCCTGACTGACACAATACGCATCTTGTTATTTCTGACATCTCAAAATTTGAATAAAAGGGAGTGAAACAATAGATCACTTTCAATAGCGCTTCTGTCAAAACGGTCTGAAAACGTCCCGCGTGGACAAAGAACACTGCGTAAAACTCTAGTAACAATCTCCTTTCACCCTCAGCTCTGCTGAGAATTTCTTTGCAGGAAAATAGAAGCAATGGCTTCGCAAATTGCTTTCCAAGACAACGTGCTTATTAAAATTAAGACGGAGAGAGACTTGCCCTCCACGTATTGTTCAGAGAATCATGGCAGTCTTAGCTTGGATTCCCCGCAGCAAAACGGAAGACTGGCAAGTGTTGATTACTTCCACCACGCTAGACAGCAGATGATCTTTCAAGACTCTGCCCAAGGTAAGGACCGACTGCTAACTACTGTATTTAAACAACTCATTATAGAAGGGAATGTCATGCAAGAAATTCGCTTGCCTTTCGCTAGGTCTGTTTAGAACCAATACATTTAAATCGTCGCTAATGACCCTGTCACTCTGAACATTGATACCAGGAAACTGTTGCGTTAAAACTGTCTGTCAGTTGAATTACTTTCATTCACCAACAGTCAAAACTGTTTCACAATATGCTGTCAAATTGCAGCTTGACAAGGCAGACCAGCTTAAAAATTATTGATACCACGCGAGGTGATGCAGCCTCGGGCGTTTCGCTGTGCCATGAAAACACCTCTGCTTCGGTTATCGCATATGCACATTCCATCCACAGAAATCAAATCACTCTCCAAAAAATGGATAGCACAAATACAACGCAGTGAAGAAAACTGCATTTTTTGCGTGGAAATTCCGAGAACACTTACGGCATGTACGGGCACAGCCTTTCTAACATGCAAAATAAAACAAACTCTATTTTTCTCTTCGAGAGTAATTTGAAAAGTATTTGACTGTACAATGTTTATGCGTAAGAAAATGGCGGTAAAGAAGGTAAGCAACCTCCAGAGTAAAGTTGAGGGTTAATATTTGTCAGTCGTAATGAATGTCTTTATGTCGAGGTTGTCACAACCTGCACTGACGGCTGAATTTTTCACTCCAGGCGATCGAGACCGTCACGCTTCATACAACAGACAAATTGTCAACGAAGAATCGTCATTAATATTTTACCTTGGACAGCTCTAAATGACTTTGCTTTAGTCCAATCAATGCACCTTTGCTACAAAACATCAGCTCACACACATAGCAACTTAAAGTTGCTAAATTCAAAACCCTATAGATACTTGATATTCATTTCGTGTTCTCGCCACGTCATTCACAGCCTTTTCATAGGCTACGTAGGTTAAATCTACTGGCCCTAAAATAACGTGAAAGATAGCTGAACTCAAGAACACTCGTTGGAAATGTTCGAGCTAGAAACGATAAAGCGTTGTTCTTTTGTTGTAACGTTTGTTATTGAAGATAAGCCACTGACAAAAGCCCAAATAGTTAGCGGCGAACTTACGTTTCCATCGACAAACCACAGTTCTGAAACTCGCGATTTGGTGAGGCAGTCCAAGTTGATAATAGAGAGAGCAAAGTTTCACGACAATTTACGAAATTGCCGTACCAGAAAGATTAACGCCACAAGAAGTTTTCTGCAATACCTTAATTGTATTTCATTACAAACCGTGGGCGTTTGTTTAGATCATGTAGCCATACTCGTCTCAGCTGTTTAACGGAAATAAAACGTTTCCTCCCTTCAGCTGCTAAACTTCAACATGATTACAGTCCAGCCTACAGTCGCCCCTCTTAAGAGCGAACACTGGTGGCCGGAAACAAAAACGAATATCTCTCAATCACCCCGGCAAATTGATTACATGCGCACATATGCAAACTCTTCGCGGAGACGGAGAGCATAATTCACGCGCGCTTGTGTGGTCTTGAATATTTTTCCTGTGTCCTAAATTCCTAATCAGACACCACGTTAGAGAATAAGCAAATATATGCATTCAAGTTGTTGTGATGAGGGATTCTTTTCCAAATTGTGTCGGGCACACAGTGCGAGTAGATTTTTAGTTGGGCTCTAAATATGTGCCATTCAAACTTTGTCTTCCTGCTTAAACGGTGGGCTTCTCGTTCTGTATGATGCAGTGTATTGTAAGACCATAATGCCAAAATGTAATCGACCACAGGCAAGAGCTTAAGAACAAGTACATTAAGAGCAATAGGCGAAACGGAATACTTTTTATTAGCAAGTGCTTGTACTAAATTCGTAATTCTTGTAACAATACAGTAGATAGTTTGATCGTAAGCTCTTTTAAGGCAAAACCCTTTTGGTCAAAGTTGTCGTGCCATGTTTCGTACATAACATTTTAATGTACACTTTGTACGTTTTGTAAAATTTAGTTTCCTTGCTTTAGTTCCTCGATGTTGTCGTTCAGGAGGCGGATGACTGCCATTAAATAATATCAGATCTCGTTTGAATACAGGTTTGGTTTTCTATCTTTAACCTTGATTCCCTCTCGTAAGTTTGACAAAATAAATCGACGCTTGCGGGCGAGCGCGTCGGCTTTGACTCCGTTATAAGATTTAATATGTATATAAAGCACCAGCTGAGTCTTTTCTTTGCATAACGCCTCTGTGCCTTAATTGCAGCGTTTTCAAGCTTAATAACTAATTTCTAGGTTTTTTAACAAAAGCGGGCGGAATAATATCAATTTTCACGACAACTCCGATCTTACTGCTTACTTTTAGCCCCAAGGACATAATATTTAGTCTTCCAAAATCTCTCCCATTTTTCACGCCAATTTTGTCCAAGTTAGACAATATTCCTTAGTAGTTAATTTTCCTCGTGGATAAAATACGGAGTACTTCAATGTTTTATTGCGTGTTGGGTTAAAATATAGCTTCTCCTTTGTATGGTATGCAACGGGCTGTCCTTCGGCCTTGTTTGTTATCTAAAAATCACGCGAACCTAAACTTGCTCACAGATCAAAGCTTTCCTCCTCTCAAACGTTCCCTCTTGATAATATTCCTTAGGGAAAGTTATTTCTTCAGGTAACGACTCCGGAGCTTCTAGATGCAAGCGGCAAGACCTTCATCTTTGAGAAGATCTAAGACACTTTAACTTTCCTACGTGTTGGTTTATTCTCCCAGGAATCCACAGTATTGTGAAAGTCTTATTTTTAACCCTTGACGTTAGACATAACCATTTCAGCCTGCAGCATCTAAGTCCTTTTCATCATTATTTTCAGCAAGAATTTCTCTTGATCTTTACTTTCCAATTTGACTCAATTCAACCGTGCAGTGCGCAAAAAGACAAAAAGAAAATGCTAGTAAACGTACTAAAATTCTAACCCGCTGAAGTCACGAAGAACTGATCGAGTTGCCTTGGAAACCACAGTGCTTTTGAAAAATATCGTCGTTTCATCGAGAGCCAAGTGACACAGGGGTTGAAGTTGGCAATACGTGATTTGAAATTTTGTCCATTATATTTAGAATCCAACCACTATTGAATGCCTTATCATAGTAGCAATTTGCTAAAATTAAAGAAGCGAAGAGGTAACGAATCATATTAATTATCCCTGAGGGACAATACAGGGGGTGAAATATCTAGCTGATTGTAAGAAAAAAAAAGTCCCCTTGTATTAGGAGAACCAATTCTTTCACTTCATCTTAGCTTGCGATTCTCTTGTGACGACGTCTTTTAGGAGACTTGAACCTGTAGACGACTCCTCGAACTGAGATATCGCTCAACAACACTACGCACAAGTCAGCAGAACCTCTTGAGATCATGACATATAATTAGATCTTAATAGGCCTTTTACGGCTCTTTAGTAGTCACATTTCAAGAGCAATATTAACCTTTACTTGCTTGAGTTTCAAAATGCACTCACAAAAGGCTACATTAAGGATTTGGAGGATGCTCCAACATCAACTGAAGCCTTAGCCTCTATCAACGGTTTTCTTACCGTGCGCGATTACAAGGGGGCCTGGATCTGGTTGTGTGTTTCTTGATCAAAGTTCAAGGCGGTGTTTCAGCGGAAAGGCAAAAGAAACTCGAGACAAAAAGACAATATACATGTATAAATATTCATTGTTTTTCCTTTAATCTGGCTGAAACACCGCCAGCTTTGATCAACTGTCGATAAACGTTCTCTAACAATAATTCCTTCCGGTATTGTCGCGTGCGCTAGGGGACGGATGTACACGGGCTATGTTGTTGTCAGTGTGTAATAAAAATAAAACTCGCTCAAACGCCGACGTGGTAGCAGAGCGAGCGGAATGAAGGAGAAATAGAGATCAAAAGACAGAAAGAAAGCGATACCGTTCGTTTGAAAGCCGTTCACATCAACGTCAGTCGAATTATTTTTTCCTCGCAGTCGTGGACAACAACATCAGCAGCGAATTAGCCGAGTTACCTAGAAGCCTAGCCGAAACCTACGAAGAGATGGTAGCAGACTTGGGCGCGATTAAAAGACTGATCGGGCCAAGGAAAACACATGTGGCTCAACATTGAGGCAGCAAAAGAAATCAAACAGCGACCTATCAATGGAGATCTTGAGCAACTCCTAGATGAAACACGTGAGAAACGAGATCCGCTGCAACGGCATTTAAGTGTTATCAAGGTCTCCGAACTCAACTTGAAGACGCCGCTAAAACCTCCGGAGAAAGGGAGTACGAAAAAGTGATGGAAGATAATTTTTTTTTTTTTTTTTTTTTTGTGATGGAAGATAATGAGGATTACAATGATCTTGTGTTAGAAGCCGCACAACTTGCTGTGGAACTTTCGTCGAGAATGGAAATGATCGAGGACAGAATGGAATTCAAGGTCAGACGAGGAATTGTGAAAGTAAATATTGACCTGAATTGAAGGAGTAGATGTTGAAAATCGAGAAACAAAAGACCCAGATTGAACACGGAAAGTTACAAATTGAAGTAGAGAGGCTTAAGAAGGACAAACGGAAGAAAACACTTCACGCAGCAACAGCAAAACCCGGTACGAAACTTAACACTAAAATTGCCAAAGCTCGATTTCAGCAAATTTAGTGGGGAGCTATTGAAGTGGCTGGAATTCTGGGATTCTTTTGATTCAGCAGTACCTCCAATGAATCACCGAGCCCAGTAGAGAATATGAATTACCTTCGAGCTAAATTTGAAGGAGAAGCAGTAGAAGTAATCTCAGGGTTAACCTTGACAAATGGTAACTATCAGGAAGTAATCAGACTATTGCAAAAATGCTTTGGATTATGAGATTATCCTCATTGTTCATCACACACTAGTCGCATGGATTTACCTGCCTCCTCAAGCTATATACATTAGCCTTTCGTACCAGCTATGACACCTCACATCATTACAAGCCCTAGGGAAGGATGTAGACACAAAAATGCTCGTAACCCTGGTCATGACAAGGCTACCTAAAGATGTGATAGTGGACTGACCAAAAGAAGGATGATCAAGAATGGACGGTAAAGCTTTCAAGACATAAGTCGCACAGATACATAACAAACCGGGAAAATACTGAGCGACATTATACAACCAAAGATGACAGTTAGCATACTATTGGAAGCCTGCGGCCCATAACTCAGGACGTCAGTGAAGGCAAAGCTACCACTGACGCATTGGTATCTGTTACAAAACCTCCCAAAGATCAAAAATTATAGTGACGGCACGGTTTTTACAATTAATTCCAAAACTTCGGAGAAGAAGAGCACCGAAAAAGAAGAACTTAAAGCCGAAGAAATAAACCAAGCAAAGATGATGTGAAAAAGACGTGTCCCGAGAAAAGCAGTTTTACATCAGAGATTAATGCAATCAAGAGCAATACAACAAACAATCTGAAGAATCAACTTAGACTTGCTAAGATAGAAAGTGGAATCCCCCATTGCCATGGCAGGGTGATCAGAGAAAATCTTCCAGAAACTACCCCCTTCCCAAAGCTTCTACCGAACAACCAAGGCTTTATTAACTTGGCCATCAACAGCCTTCAGTTGATGCATGGTGGAGTATCACAAACGTTGTCATGCAACTATCAGAAGAGAATTCTGGATACACAGGAAAGACCAACAGTCAGACAAGGTCTTCTGAACTGTCGATGTAAATGCAGAGGACATCAAGGGGGTCCATACAGAATGCCCCCAGATGGCTCCATACCCACCCTCAAAAATAGAAGAGTCTTCTCTCTTTACATATACAGGCCTTGACTGTCTGGGACCCTTGAATGTGAAAGTGAACGAGGTGTGGGTCTGTCTATTTACCTGCTTAGTATTCAGAGCCGTCCATTTAGAACTCATCAATGACATGTCTGCAGAGCAATTCCTTTTGTGCCTAAGAAGATTTATCAACAGGCGTGGCAAGCCGAAACAGATTATAACTGACAGTGTTTCACAATTCATGCTAGCAAAGTCCAATGTTGATGAAGCATGGATATTTACCACCATTAGCCCTGACGTGCAAACTTATCTAGCCAATAAAGGAATCAAATGGAGCATTATCGTTGAAATGGCCCCCTGGATGGAAGTTTTTATGAACGGCTTGTGGGAATTGTAACGCTTGCTCTCCGAAAAAGTATTGGCAAGATCTGTTTAACATTGTCCAGTTGGAAACCATCCTTACAGAAGTCTAAGCTGTTGTAAATTCGCGACCATTAGTGTACGTGGAAGCCCATTTGAATTCTAGATTCGCATTAACCCCTGGTGAATTCATTAGTATACACCCAAAAACCGGTGTACCATACCTTGCATCAGAAGACCAACAGGAAAGAAAGGCCAGAAAAATGTCAACGCGTTTTGGAAACTGTGGCTTGATGAATATATATGTGCCGAGTCTGCGTGAAAGAACGAAAATACACTTGAAAGCTCCAAGAGTTCGATCGAAAGCTCAACCCAAAAAGGAAGACGTCGTGCTTCTGGAAGAAAGTTCACCAAGAGGAACCTGAAAGTTAATCATCGATATTTTGGTACAATTAGTATTATAGTGTGAGAGAGTACAAATAAAGATTGTTGTTGTTAGGGATGATTGAAGACTTTTTTACAAGATGATGAGGTACGATCAACTACAGTCCGAATAGCCTCCGAAAAGTTGCTGAGCCGACCATTGAACTTTCTTTAGCCTTTAGAATCCTCGAAAGTAAGTGAAAAACCAATCGAATCTAACGAACCTGTCGGTAACAACAGAAACCACGATGACACAAGTAAGCAGAAGAGTGGAAATGAACCTGCTAAGGGACGCCCAATTTACAGAGCTGTCATCGAAACAAAAGGAAAACTGAACAAACAATTGAGTTTAGCTGAGTTAACATAGGTTTTCGAGAGACATATATTATTGCCGATTTTGTTTCATGTCACTTAAAACATTTGTTGCCTCCGCAGTGTCATGGAGAAAACTCCATGCTTTGGGACATGTGTGAGGCATTACATCATTTGGGATGACATGAGGGTTTCCCGTAAACACGTCCAAAAAAGAAAAAGTCGGAGCCGCCATGTTAGATGGTCAGTGTTGTGTTCGCTGCGAAAGAAAAATAGAACGCGCCCAACGCGACAGCTTTCGGAAAACCAGAGATACGAAAACTTCCGGTGTTTTGGTTTTACTAAATTAAACACAATTCAGTTCTGTTTAAGGCGTTTTAAGAGTGAATGCCTATAAAAATGGATCTAAGTCGCCTATCAATGGCACAGGTCGAAAAATTGATTTCGCTTGTATTTTGTCCATAGATAGGTCCTAGTAAGAATAGAAACGGACCATAGTTAGTTTCTGCTAATACAGCTTTCTTTGGTAGAAATACGTCAAAAACGATTTCGACCCGACTGGGCTCAAAATCTACTTCCGGTTTTGCTGAATTTTCCGAATATTTGATTGCTTCGCGCTCCGCAGAACAACTACTTGAGAATCTTTCAATGGATTTTGTATTCAGTTCAGGTCTTGGTAGTATGACTGAGCGAAAAATAAAATAAATCAAAGTTAGTTTTGAGCCCGAAAAGAGGTAAAACTGAAGCACAAAATTTTACAGTATGTCGCAAGAGAATTATTGCTTAAAAACATCGCCATATTTTTCTATGGGTTATAACTCTAAATACCATAAAAACACTTTCTACGGGTTAAATATACACCTACCTGTTAGGATATCAAAAAATATCTCTGGGCAAATGGTTTCAAGTCGCCCGCCTTGGCCTGTGTTTCTCATAGATTTTGCCCAAAATCCGCCGTTGGAATGTAAGCAATTGCGTGACGCGGATAGCCACTCTCGAGTAAAATATTCGTTTCCAGCAATCCGATGAAAGCAATTTTTGAAACGTTGTGTGGATAAAATAATGGAAAATGTTTTTTTTTTTGTTTTTTGTTTTTGTTTTTTTTGTTTAACTTAGTATAAATATATATGTTTTTTCATTTGCATTGCGACACCCACGACATCCATGATAAAGAACGTTACTACAGTACTCCGGGAAATGATTTTAACACTTGTTTATTTTATTGATTTCACTGATAACTTACAACACAGTAGCAGTTTCAGAGATACACTTAACCAATCCTCTATGATTTATGGCAACTGAATCATTGACTGACAAATAAAGTCAAGTGGAAATACCATAATTTCTATAGACTACTAACTGCGTGACGGCATCTCAGCTCTTCTAGCTGTGTAGAAAATTTGTACCTACACAATATGCTCAAACTCAACTAGAAAACCCGGATTTTCTTGAATTGAATTAGCCGAGGAAGAAATTGCGTTTAAGTTTCAATCATACTGGGAAAAAAATCCATCTTTTCTACTTTGGTTGTTTGATCAATTAACTGAAATTTGCAGATCAAAACACTGGTAGACAAATAAACATTACAGTGGTCGATCTAGGACTAGGTTTACAATAAAGGAGTTCCCGAATTCATCAATTTTAGAGTATTCGGATTAGTAGGGGTTTACAGTGAAAGGATATTCGGATTCTTAATCGTTTATACACGACGATAACTCCGGGAACATTCATGATGGAATGGTTAACAAGCAGTTTGTTGCCTCGACAACGAGAAACAAAATGCCTCCGAAAATAAGGCTATGGCTAGGTTGAGACAGTCTGAAGTTTTCTTTCAACTCGCTGACCACGGTACTGTTGTCCATCATGCCAGGTTCCTCCAGGTATTTACTTAGGGTTTAGGGTCGAAAACTGTCGAGGTTTTCGATCGTGCCATCGTCGTCATCTGCGCAGTAAAGTATAAATTGGGCACGGTTTCTGAGGAGTATGGCATTACCCATTATAAAAGTGATTACCTACACCTGAAACAGCACGAGGTAATCACCCAGCGACCGCCATCAAATGGCCATCAATGCGCCTACGACTCGACTACGACTGGATCATGTAATCCGCCATTTTCGTTCCACCGCAAACTCAAAAGATCACAGGCGGAAAAATATCTGGATTCGAGAGAAAATCGTTCACACGACAAAACTCTCCGGATTCAAAAGTTTTCGGATTCAAAGTTCCCACTTTAAATTCCGGATTCAAAATCTCCGGAGACACGACCAAACCGGGGGGTTTTTATTTCGGTTTCGTCCACTTTTGTGTAAATGGCAAAATCAATCCGGCACTAAAACATTCTGGATTCATCACGAATCCGGAACAATTTCCTCTAGTGTAAACCTGCAATCCTGGCCATAAGTTGTTGGGACACCTCCCATTTTTGCGCGCTGAAACCCACAATTTCAACTACGTCCTTAACGTTTTAGAACAAAAGATGAATGGAAGCAAGTACAATTGACCCCCCCTCTCCCCTAGCAATGTTGCATGAAAATGAAGCTATTCTGAAGACTAGATTGGATGTGGGAAAAAAGGAAAAAGGGACAATAGAAAGTGGTTAGACAGTTGTGTTGGAACCAAACGCGATTGCTGAAAAATCGCTATTATTGGAATAAGACGTGAATATCTATCTTATCGTCTCTTTAGTTCGAGAATACTGTTCTAGGAGGCGAACAACTCTTGAAACGAGGCTATTCTGAGGCTATTGTCATGGATTTTTTTTCTTCAAGATTTTTATCAACATTGACAGGGGGAGGGGGTAGGCGGGCTTGCGCGGTTTTGGTCTTAAGAGAGGCTGCCTGTGAAGTCATCTGCCGTAACTGTCCCAACACTTTTGACCAGGACTGTAGTCTTAAATGAACAGCGAACATCCATCTTGTTTTGTTCGCGGAAGTCGGTCACAGAGGAGCGAATTTCAATGAAATATATATATAATTTGATTAAGCAATTAGCCAAAAATAGGTTGGCCGCCAAAACAGTTTAGGGTTTAGCCTAACTTTAACCTTAAGTTTTAAGACTGAAGAAAAAAAGGAAAAAGCACTGAGCATTTCAGTTGTTTGAAACAGAAACATTCGCGCACAATGAACTATGTATAGTACGTGGGTAACCAGGAAAGCAATCCGTCCAGCACAGTAATTGTTCAAATTAACAGCTTACCGAGACACTCGCACTGTCGGTGCCTCTTATTTATGACTTTTAGGATTTGTTTACTTTCTTTTTCCGACTTTTTAGCAGGAGAAAAAGCACTAAATGTGCTGGCACAAATAAAAAGGTTTAAACGAAAATCGATCCGTCGAAATCAACAAATACAAATTTACTCACTGTAGCGTTCCTTCAGATCACGTAAGGCTACAAACCAACAATATCAACTTTTCATTACGCTTAACAAATGAACTTAGAACGATTTTCTTTCTAGAACTCGTTCTTGTAATTAAAATGATCAGAGAAAGAACGACAGCCTAAAACGACATAGCAGTAACACCCGAACTCCGAGTAAATTGCTTTTAATTGGCGTTTTTAATTAACGAAATTTCCAAAGCGATGACTTTCAAAATATAAAAGTTAAAAGTGGTCCATTATGTTTTTCTTTTTTCACCCAAATGTTCTAAGATAGCCATCTGCGGTTTGTTGGAAACGAATTATGTATTCAGGGTGACCGCCAGAGTCACGCAATTGTTTACATTCTCACGGCGGTTCAGGGAAAAATTCATGAGAAGCACAGGCCAAGGCGGGCGACTTAAAACCATTTGCCCAGAGATATTTTTTGATTTTCAAACAGGTGGGTGTACAGTTAACCCGTATAAAGTGTTTTTATGGCATTTAAAGTTATAGCCCATAGAAAAATATGGCGATATTTTAGTGCTATAATTCGTTTGAAACACATCGTAATATTTTCCGTTCGTGTTCGATCTCGTTTCAGGCTGAAACGAAGCCTCGATTTATTTTATTTTTCGCTCAGTCATACCATGAAGACCTGAGCTGAATGTAAAGACCATTGAAAGATTCTCAAGTAGCTGTTCTGCGGAGCGCGAAGCAATCAAATATTCGGAAAATTCAGCAAAACCGGAAGTAGATTTCGAGCCTAATCGGAAAAAAATCGTTTTTCGCAAATTTCTCCCCAAAAAAGCTGCATTAGCAGAAACTAACTATGGTCCGTTTGTTTACTAGCTAGGGCCAATCTATGGGCAAAAAATGAGCAAAATCGATTTTTCGACTTGTGCCGTTGTTTGGTCCATAATTATGGGCACTGGCTCTTAAGTGTACTCATTTTATCTGTATTCTGTTTTTGGCTTTCAGGGAATGGTCCTCGGTCGCAACAGGATGCTTGTTCCGTGGTTGTAAAGCAAGAGGCGGTCGATGATATTCCATGTAACAATGACTATAATTGCGACAAACCTCAGCGTTCTTCATCCCCGAGTGAAGACAACGAAGTGAAATCGCCTAAGGATAATTCATTTTACGAGCCCCGTGGAAGATCATCACCGCAGAAAATGAGAAAAGAATATTTAAACCATGCGTCCCGTTCCGAAAGTGCGCACCATGCAGAAAATTCCTCTCGTACCGAGGGTGTGTCCCGTCCCGAGGAGGTCTCCAGGTCTCCGCCTTCTTTGCGTGGACCTGAGTCTCGTTTGTTCCAACCAGATGAAAGAATACGAAATCTACATTTCGAGGCACTGAAAAAACGGCAACGTTCAACCTCACCTGTCAATGGTTGGTCGTACCCCAACAAGCAGGTTTTCAAGGGGTTTCAACCAGCCTTGATATTAGTGGAAAGAAGCGTCGATCCTGCTATGTCCACACAGCGTTTCCCAACCAGAAGAAATGATGATTTGTCTCCTCGTGAACGACAACAGTCGTTTCAGCGCGACACCAGCCATGTGAAATCACTGAACGGAAATGAGGGCGTTACACAGTTGGTAAATGGTGAACGAAGCACAGCTAAATCCAACGGTTTCCATGAAAAGCTAATGTCTGGAATAAACGGCTCACCATCAGACAGACCCGTGAAGAACGTCTCTTCGCCAGTTTTGCCAGAGAACAATGCTAGCAATAGCTCTGTCTATCCGAAGGATGAGGTGCCTGTGTGGAAGACATACCAGTGGTATAGAGATCGCAAGCGACCACTTTCGCAGCAAACCAAAAGACAGAAAACAGAGCAAACAATCTTCATGCAATATAACGAAATGCGTTGCAAGAGAGTCGAAGAGGGGAGGATGGTAAATGAAAGAAGAAGAGCTTCAGAACCTTGCTTGGACCCTATTTACAGTAGGGAAATGGACCACTCATCTCCATCGTCTCCAACAAAAGCTCGTTCTGCGGAGTCTTCTAACGGAGAGGGACATTTCGCATCGCAATCTCCACAAGCACCAAGTCGCTTCCTAGCCGACCATCGAGTGCTCCCACACAGCTCTTCGACTTTTCGAAGGGAGAAAAGACATTTGAATAATGGCCCCCGAGAGTATAATTGTCAAAGACGAAAGAGCGACGAGGGTTATTTCAATGGAAAAGCAAATTTCCAGTACGTGTGTAGTAGAGAGAGTGGTACCTTTCCAAAAGAAAAAACCGCTCAGCACGTGATCTTCTGTCATGAAAAAATCAAACCAAAAAACCAGGAACGCAGCGCTAATGCTGAGGAGAAAGTAGGTGTTGAAATCTCCGCAAATGAAGACGAAGTGGCCAGTGAACCAGATGATGGCGCTTTGGAGAGAATTAGGAGCCCAACTGAACAGGCTGATAACATTGAAGTACTGCCAGATAAACTACGCCGCTATCCTCAAGACGTTGCCAAGATTCTAAGGCTGAATAGGATCGTAAAAGCGGTGAGGAATAACAAAGAAAAGCGGCTTCCCTATAGTACAACAGAAAGACAGCGAACAATCATGACGAGCAACCGTAATCCATCGCATACGACAAGCGTTGAAAACGAAGCGTTTTCGGACGAGATGCAGATAGAGAACACGAGTGATTCCGACCAGGAAATTAATCAGAGATGTGGTAACGGTCACGCAGCTGACGAAACAATAGAAGATGATGATGATGATGATGATGATGATGATGATGATGATGACGACGGCGAGGAAGAAAAAGAAGAAGAACGAAATTCAGCAAGAAACCTCATCGACTGTTTCTTCTTGCCTGAAAGAGAACCTCAGCAAATCAGAAACGGACGGGTTAACACCCTAGCCTTCCCGCAGTCTGTACCAGAAAAAGACGAGTTTTCCGCAAAACATTTCAACGGTCTCGGTGCAGTGCAAGCCCGTGACGACAGCGATACAGTTTGTCAAGTGAACGGCCTTCTTTCCCTTCCTGGTTTCAAAGAAACCAAGTTTAACATCAGCCTGGGAGAACTAAAGCGTCGGATGAACCCGCCCGAGACACTGACGCGGGTCGAAATGATTTCTTACGTTCGACAGGCTAAATCTTCTGGAAGGGTCCTCTTAGACAAGAACAACATCATTACTGCCAACCGCTCGCGTCCCACAATTCTTTCGCGCTTGTGTGAAAGCGAGGCACAACTACTGGCTGACGGAATACTTAAGATGAACAGGGAATATTTACCGCTGACAACGCTAGCACGCAAGACAGTTGAGGCTTACAAAGATGACGACTGCAAAGACAAGCACTGCGAAGACTGCAGGCTCAAACTCAGAAGACGAATTGTTGATGTTGAGATCACAAGGTGAGTGTAGCATGCCAATTCCAAAAATACCAATGAAATTCTGAGTATAAGTATTCGGCAGATCTTTGGAGGCAGGCATTTCTTCGCGAACTAAATTAAACACGTAATGAACATCGCATATGGAAAAGTCAGGAACTCTAATGATTCTATGAGCGTTTCAGCTTGAGATAACTATTTTATTGACCACTCCCCCAACCCCCAATGAAGCTTTTCAGGACAAATTGGAACAAATGCTCAAAGAAATATTGTAAGAGAACATAGCCTGATTAAAAATCCCAACTGGCAGGGGGCAAACTATCGAGAACAACACCAGCTAATGGCCATTACGGGAATTAATTCCGCGGCCTTCAGATTTAATGTCCAGTGACAAAGATTCACTTTGCCTAAGATCATTCTGCACATTGCAAAATTTTCTTTCTTCGCAATATAGCGGAACTGGCTCAACTGAACTCACAGTTTACATTTAAGTGTGATTGCTAAGTAACCGGACGCGACATCAATACGTTATGGATCACCCGTCGTCTGTAGAATGGGCAATGCTTAGATGGTTAGCTAGCATTAACAACCCAGCCTCGGCGTTCAATCCAAGATAGCGACTTTTCTAAATCATGCGCCGTCTTGAATTCGAAGGGAGAGCCTGGAAGACCCTGGGAGAGAGTTCGCTTCAAACAAATTTTCGTTCTAAGACTAGACCCTTCAGTTTCCTCGGTCAGTGGCTGGTAAAACTTCCCACCAAGGAGAACAACTAGGGGGTATGAGAACATTCCAGGAAAGTTACATACGGTAAACACTGATTAGTTTCTTTTTCGTTTCTCTACAGAAACTCACTAAAAGAGTTGCACAAGATTATTGAAGAAGCGAGGACGGAAGACGCATTTGAGACCTTCGAACTTGCGTCGCACACCTTTGGAGCGGCGAACATCCTCAACCATCTGTCCCTGTTAGACGAATATTTTAGAACTCTGTTGCTGACGCTACAAGATGAATAAGACGGCAAACCGTACAGGGATTAATCATTGTATCAAGCAAGAAAAAATATTTCCAAAGCTGCCGTGCCCCATATAATGAATCCTTTGTTGAGCAAGCTTGTTCCATCAAGATGCCTGAATATTGGCCTCGTTATTTTTGCGTGAAAATGGACCTCGTCTCTGTCTACGTCCTTAAAACCGCCCCAAAAGAACTTGGCCAAACTTCAGGCCTCTCGACCTCACGCTTGATCAGCAACCCATATATATATTACATTCTTAATTTTAATTGGAAATCAGCGCTTTGCGAGTTTCAGAGATTGGCCTTGAAATAATTCGAGTCAATTGTTCAGTTCAGTTTCTGCGACACCAAGAAATTTCTGCGAGTAAAATGTCACCACTAAATTTTCTCCGATTCTTATTCGTTAAAATTGATCACGTGACGCGATTATGTTCATCAGCGGAGAAACACCGTCTGCCCTTAGTTCCGTCCAAGGAAAATACCCGGATGGAGAGTACCCTACGCGAAAACTTTTCTATAAAAAAGCGGGCTTGTAGAAGCAAAAAAAAAAAAAAAAAAAAATTGAAAGATTGATTGATCTGCATTTAATGGCTTTTTGTCTGTTTTCGTTTTCAAATTCTACATTTGGCTTTCACGCTTTTCATTTAGAGAAGTTGAAAATAATTCAATATGACTTTTGAACTGGCACGCAGAAGAAAATTTAGTGGTGAACAAAGAAGACAATAGAGTGTTTATGTCTTGGAACTATTGGTCAGATAGTTGCTTCTTCAGTAGAAATTTGATGTTCTTTAAACTACAGCCGAGCCCCTATTAAGCGGCCACCTTCGGGGAAATTGGATCGCCTTCTCCAAAAAGAGGTATTACGTTTTGGACGGCCGTTTAATAGCGGTAAAGACAATAGGAAAACCCGCATGGGTACGACCAAAAGGTGGCCGCGGCCGCTTAATAGAAGTGGCCGGATAATAGGGGTTTTATTTACAGTATTTTACTGACAATGATTTCGGGACTTTGATAACTGGCCGCGAACGGGTGGCCGCTTAATAGAGGTTCGTTTTAATAGGGGTTGATAGAGGTTAATAGAGGTTAATAGAGGTTCATAGTATGTTCTTCCTCGAAGCTTCCCTTCTCGGGCAAATATTTGTTTTGAGAGCATCAAATTTCCGCAGGGCAACTATCAGCCGATAGTTCCTCGACAGAAACATTCTATTATCTGAACACAATGAGAGAAACAGATTTCCAAGTTCTAACGAACTCGTTGTAGGCATGTCTATTTGTTTTATTCCAAATTATGTAGCTAGGAATAGTGATTTCAGTTAAGCCGTAAAACATTTGGTGCTAGTCAAAACTAAGAAAATGTCAACAATGGAATTAGCGTCTAATATAGCTATTCCTCGAGTAAAATCTCTCTAATGAAAGTAATTCGTTAATTTCCAGTAGTGGAACTATCTGCATTTTAAAGTTTCTCCTCGTTCAGAGAGGTATATACAACCCTAGTCAAATGCCTTGGGACACGTTACACTTTTGCCAACATATGATCTTTCTGCCCACCTCCCCCTCCCCACCCCCAACACAATGTTGATGTCGATTCATCCAAAGTAGACCCACTATTCCAACATTGTTTTTTGTTGTTTTTTTTTGAGGGAGGGCGGGGGGAGGGGGGGGGGGGGAGAAGAGAGGTTCGGCAAATTAAATCGTGACTTCCCACTTCAAAATAATGCGTCACCACTTGTCGTTTTGTCAAGTGTCCCAAGGACTTTTGGCCAGGATTGTATGTTCACCGAGAGATTGGCGTTCTTCGACCTCTGCGACGCCGCGCATAAACTAGTCTTACCTATATGCCGACTGAATGTTTAACATGTAGCTTTTCATACAATAGAGCTTTTCTTTGGGACAGTCTCCCTGATTAAGATGCAGCTATAACTAGCTCTTTGAGTCTCTTTAAAAACACATACTAACAAATGGTTTTCCACCTCGGGCTCCCACACGGCAAACATGTAAACCAGTTAATATCAAATTTACTTTACAAGAATGTACATAGACACTGTATTACTAGGAAAAATAAAGTTCAGTTTGTATGACCCCCATTGCGCATACATTTGTTTTTTGGGATACTGTTCATAGATGACGACGAAATTAAAGGATGGCCCTGTATCACCCATTGTTCAGTGATTTGCGCGCAAGGTATTCTCAGACGGAAAGCATTAAATACATTCTGCTTGAAGAAAACTTTATTTTCACATTTAGTAAAGCCATTTATTAACTTATCGGAGCCTTAAACAATTTACGTGATGTACAAACACCCTTTCCAGCTACAGTGAAAGGAACATCTTTGTAACAAGCAACTCCAGCATCGTTTGTCCGTAAATGAGGCTTCACTTGATCCCAAACCTGCAAAACAGGTTTTTACAGGAAAGCGTTGACAAAAAAAAAAAAAAAAAAAAATCAAAACAAAACAAAAAAGAAACGCTGACATTTCAGGATGGCTGGCATTGTCCCAGGCTTTATTTCCAGCCGTTTCCTAGACTACGAGTAGCCCCTCTTTCGCTTAGTCCGTCGTGCGTGAACAGAAGACCTCGAGAAAAAAATTGGCTGCGCGAAATGGAGTAAGAAGGACCCCGGATTTCGCACGGCCATTTTTCCCTCGTTGCATAATTACGGCGACACAAGGCGGACTTAGCGAGAGGGGGATTACTTGGTTTTCGGAGTCCGGTTTTAATTCCCCTGCTATTGTGTGGTGAGGAACAAGGGGCGCGGGCTCACAAAACGGCTCGAAATCGAGTGTGGCATTCTCCTAGCCACACACAGCCTCGTTGTGTCTCTACCCGCCCTATCTGGAGCGAGAGAGAAGAGAAGAAACATCTTGTGTTTTTATACCGAACTACGCCTACATCCGATTGCTGCAGAAAGATGGAATTGAACAGACAGTGCGAATGAAGGTCTCAAAACCAGGACTACAACATTACATAACGTCACTATGATCTGGTAGTTGGATTGGCACTGTATTTTTAGCTTCAGTACACTAGTTTCTGTCCAGACAAGATTCACAGTGTAAAGCCACTAGATTACGCAATATGGGGTCAGCGTGAAGAAAAATATGAATGAACAACATCAAAGGGACCAGATGGTTGTTGTCCAGTTTTACTCACAATAAATTTCCAGAGTGAGGTGAGTTCTTGCATTTAAAGTGGCTGGGAAGCAGTGTTCGTTTCAATGATAATGTAAACATTTCTGTGTTTTTGTGCAGCACTGTTTGTGTTAATGTTTTAAAAATATCAAGTATTTTTCAGATTGGAATTTTTCTGGCTTTCTTTTTGGCCCGTGCAACATTTTAGGAGTAGGGAGCTGTGAGGATTTTGGGAAGTATATTATTAGGGCTTGAAATCATTTGCTATATATTTTACCTTCTTTTTTGGGTTTAGCTGTTTGTCTGGCTCTCCAGGATACCCATCAAATACAACCCTATCTCCTGGCACACTGCCAACAGGCGGTGCAAGCAATTCAAAGAACTTCCTGTCCTCAGACACTGCACACATCACCATGGCTTGAGATGTCACACCACGCATTCTATTTATAACAAGACACAATATAAATAATAATTGAAAACACTGGAGAAAGATCTGTCCTTCCCTGAAGCCCCTTGTTTGGCTTGTCATGCTGCTGTTACTTTGATGGTCACACAAACCTAATGATGACACTTGGGACCAGACCATGACAAAAGCCACGACGATTGCTTCATGGGAGGAGAAACAACATAATGTAAATCCCTGGATCCTGCTGGACTGACTATTTAATTAATATTCAATTTCTTGGATTCTACTGGCCCACCTGCATAATAATTATTCCGCTAGTTGGGAAAGACCTAGTATAGCTTTGCATGAACGTGATGGTATAGTATAGCCCCTGGGGGGGGGGGGGGGGATACTCCCAGGAAAATTGGGTGGGGGTGTGCGGCCTGCCTCCCAAAACCCTTACCCTATTTATGACCAAAATCTGCGATATTCCCTACCCTATTTATGACCTGACCAAAAATTCGAAACCCTATTTATGACCTGACCCTAAAATCAAAACCCTGTTTCAGACCTGCGTTAAAATTAGTTGAACTAATTAGGGAACTTATTTAGTTCCCTAGTTCAGACCAATGTTAAATTACCATAAACATAATTTGTGAAGGGCTTTAGTTGATTTTCTTTTCGATAATGATGAAAAAGTGGCTTCTTCTTAAAAACATACCGATATCAAGGCTAGAGTGCAAAAACCATACCCTATTTATGACCAAAATCAGCTAAAATCAATACCCTATTTATGACTGAAACGGTTGAAAAACCATACCCTTTGGGGCCGCACATACCTATATAGCCCATATAAGGGAGTACCCCTCCCCCCCCCCCCCCCCGAGTATAGCTTTGCATTAACGAGTTTGAGAAGTTCAGGTCCGGGTTATTTGAAAGGTGGATAACGCTATCCACCAAATAAATCACTATTGTTTTGTCAAGACTTATTTGCTGGATAGTGATTTAACCAGACGGCAGCATTAGTCAGCCGTCGAGCAACTGGGGCATAGTTCTTTTATTAGTGCAATTTACAGCCACAGCAATTTTCTTTGTGACTGCGTGTGCTTTGGTTTTCATAGTACAACATTCATTTGAGAGAAAAAAAATTAACTGCATTACACATATGTTAAAAAATCAATAAGTAAACTTACTTCACTGGTTTGAGGTTGCACATCACTACTACCACACTATCCTAAAGAGAATTTAAGGAGAACAAGTGTACATCTCAATCAGAAAAGCAAGGCCATGGGGGTTCTGGGACACATCAGGCTTGATTTCCAGCTGTTCTATGAGCCTGCATTCTTTACCCCACACTGGGAGGAGGTTCGCACCAGGACCCCAAAATAGCTGAAATCAAGCCTAGGCACATATCAGCGAAAATGTTCATGAAAGTAGTTATACAGTGTAATGGTCAATAGTTTAATATTGCACACCACTGTAACAGTAACATTTCATAAGGACAGTTTGCACAAAAATGCCTCGTACATGTACATGTCAAATGTACAACTACTAGTTTTTTTGTTTTTGTTTGTTTTGTTTTGTTTGATTTGTTTTGTTTGTTTTGTTTTTTCAGCTCCATTCTTTCATTGCTATTAAATGGCCATACCTGAAGTTCTTCTAGTGGCACTGATCCCACAAGGCCACTGCAAACTGTCCTGGGCGTTTCTTCCCCAACATCAACTGAAACAAAAGAGGCATGAACACACAACTCACCCTCCTTGTTTTCATGTGTTTTGACTAATGATGTGAGCATATAGGTACAAACGGTTAGCAGCAACTAGGAATAGCAGGGGCCAATCTACATCTATGGGGTATGAAATACATGTAGTCATCTGGAGAGCAAGGAATGATTATAGCAGTTTTTTTAAATTCAAAGATTATAAATGATATCATTCAGGCTACTGGCAAATAAAGGGCAAGAGGAAGGGGGTTAGGAGGTAAGGTGGAAAAAGAGACCAGTGCCTGAGAATATGTGGTTCAACATAACATAATCCAACATTATCAATGTTCTGTGTTTAATGATATGATCCAGAGAGAAAATCTTTCTTTAAAATTTTCCTTTTTCGGCAGGGGTCCAAATATCCAGACTAGTCTGGTGGAATTTTACACTACGGAATTTTTCTGGAGGAATTTTACACTGTGGACCATTATCAGACTCCCTTGTGGCAAATTGGTGAGCAAAGGCAACTCAGAGTAGTCTAGGAAGGAAGAATGCCCTCCTCTTGCTCAACGTATTGGTCACCTTATACCTAAGTTGGGAGCCTGTTCACATTTCTGCAGGCTTGAGCAAATGTCGTGGTTAATGATAACTAGCACTCTCTTAGAATATCTAATCTTTTATGATAGTAGAAGTGCAATGCAACACAAACCAAATTTGCTAGATAAGGCGTACCAAATAAATGTCTACACACATTCCAAGATTTATCCTTTCTTGACCAAATGTTATACAAATTATGTACAGTGTACATCTTTACATGTATGTACATTTTCCAAGGCTGCATTTACATCTACTGGATTACAACTTACTCTCTTCCACAAACAGTGTATCTGCATCAGGATGGTGCTTGGCTGACAAAATTCTACCCACCCGGAAATCAATACGGGAGACATCAGGTTCTGAGCTGCTCGGAGTTCCTGAATATATAGTAAGGAGAACACCAAACAATTAACAATCATAGCATACTCACTGGATAGTTTTATTAACACATGACCGTGTCCTTCTTACTGGTTAGTGACTTGCCAGAACAGGGGTGTCAAAAAGTACAGCTATGTACAGTGGGTACTAGATGGCTGATGGCCAAAACCACCATACACTTTGAACAAGACCTGACAGCTACTCTACTGGGCTATTTATCTGATGCTTTTCAAAGACATCTGATTCATTTCACAAACAATTGGCAAAATCAGGTGCCCATACCCCAACAATAAAGTGCCCACATTACCTCAAGCCTTTGTGACAACCCAACAGTACACCACATAAGCCTGCAAAACTCTAGTTCAAGAAGCCCAGGATTGCGTCTGGCAGGGGTTATTGAATTGTACATGTACAGTACATGTATTCTAACAGGCAAGATATCTAACTCTCCCAACAATCACTCTCTCTCTCTCGCCACCCAAGAGTATAAATGGGTATGAGCAAGTTGCTAAAGAGAGCTAACAAAAAGGCTGCAACTACATGTAAACCTTGTGATGGATTGGCATTCAATTCAGGAGAAATGGCAATAATTATTATACTCCTAGTCTATCTATACTAAAAAGAAAGAACAGAAAAACACTTTGGCAGTTACTTCTAGCAGACATGGTACAATGTTCTTTTGACATTCCATTAATAAAAATACATGATTGTACAGTATGCTGCACTCCAAAAAGATATTTAAATGATTATTGAATGACAAATCTTAATAAAAATTTGCATGTATACATGTGTGTTTGGGATAGCTGCTGCTCAAACTTCCTTTGAACAAAAGGTCGAAGGTAAATGTAGTATTGGCTTAAACTGTGAGGAGTCTCTTTTTTGTTGGAAAAGCTGAAGAACGTTAATGAACAGAGGTGAGTGGCAAAGCCACAAGCTGCAACTTGTTTTTGCTTGTCTTCCAACACCTGCGCTACTCGAGGCATGCGGTTTCACCACTCACCTCACCTCATTGCTTTGCATTTATTCTCTTGCGAATCTTAAACAACCAAAAGACAGACTGCTCACAGTCTAGTACTGGCTAAAAATTAATATTATGCCAAGCACAGCTGCCAACAAGGGCCATTTATTATAACCTGTAACACCAGCTGCAGCTAAGTAAGTTTGATGGGCCCTTAATGTAAATTGTAAACTTGCCTGTTGTTGATACAATTCACTCAAAAGGTAACAAGTTTGTTACAGGAGGGTGTGAAGATCAAGGCTACAGGTGATTAAAAAATTAATGACAGTGCTGCATCTCAAACAAAAACAAAAGCTAACAAAGCTTAACATTTCTGTACAGTTACCTTCTGTATCAGGTTTCTTGTCTTTTCCTTTCTTCTCCACTTTTTCCTTCTTCGGTTTCTTTTCTGGCTTTTGCTCTTGTTCTTTTTCAGGTTTAACCTCAGCTTGTTCAGCTGCTTGAATTTCAACTTTCTCCTCTGTTCCAGAAGGTATCCCTTGCATTAAATTTGGAAGAGAAACCTGTCTTACTGAGGAAAAAAAATCCAGTGTAAGTGACCAGTAGCATACATGAAGAAGCTAGTCATAAAAAGGGATAAGTGACGATTTTGGTTG
>NC_138145.1:9081123-9109260 GCF_964199315.1 Orbicella franksi | reverse complement strand
CTTTTCTTTTTTTCTTGCTCCAAATTAGCTGAATTTTTGCATGTGGTCTTCAATGTAATAGAAAAACGTGTTCCTGTATTTTTGCCGCTGGTTTTTGCTTCGCTTTATAAAGACGCCGCTAGGAAAACCGAGTGGTTTTTTGCATACGCAATATCCTGAAAACGAAGCAAGGTTTAGCGTAAAAACTACGGGACATTGCTAAACATACCTAAACAAAACTCTATGCGAAATTTGGAGCGTTTTCGACAAAGTTCACTTTTGATTAAAATACCTAACGCCCTTTTCCCGCCGAGGCTGCAAATAAACGAAGCCGGGCCTTTGTTATGATAAACAGAGCCGATCCTTTGTTATAATAACCAAGCCAAGCCTTTGTTATAAGTCGAAGTCTCGCCTCGGTTTATCATAACAAAGGATCGGCCCGCCGCGACCGCAGGAACTTTGATCTCACTTAGAGAGCAGCAAAATGTCAATTTCACGCAACGTATAAGCTCAAAAATGTTGCTTTTAGGTCAAAAAAGGTTTAAATGTTGATTTCACGTTAACGCGTGACGGCAAGGATGTTGGTTTCACTTAGAAACCAGCAAAATGTCAATTTTACGCAGCGCATAAGCTCGATGATGTTGAATTCAGGTCTAAGTAGGTTAAAATGTTGATTTCGCGTTAACGCGTGATGGCAAGGAGGTTGATTTCTCTTAGAAACCAGCAAAATGTCAATTCCACGCAACGTATAAGCTCAAAAATGTTGATTTTAGGTCAAAAAAGGTTTAAATGTTGATTTCACGTTAACGCGTGACGGCAAGGATGTTGGTTTCACTTAGAAACCAGCAAAATGTCAATTTCACGCAACGCATAAGCTCAATGATGTTGATTTCAGGTCTAAGTAGGTTAAAATGTTGATTTCACGTTAACGCGTGACGGCAAGGAGGTTGATTTCTCTTAGAAACCAGCAAAATGTCAATTCCACGCAACGTATAAGCTCAAAAATGTTGATTTTAGGTCAAAAAAGGTTTAAATGTTGATTTCACGTTAACGCGTGACGGCAAGGATGTTGGTTTCACTTAGAAACCAGCAAAATGTCAATTTCACGCAATGCATAAGCTCAATGATGTTGATTTCAGGTCTAAATAGGTTAAAATGTTGATTTCACGTTAACGCGTGATGGCAAGGAGGTTGATTTCTCTTAGAAACCAGCAAAATGTCAATTCCACGCAATGTATAAGCTCAAAAATGTTGATTTTAGGTCAAAAAAGGTTTAAATGTTGATTTCACGTTAACGCGTGACGGCAAGGATGTTGGTTTCACTTAGAAACCAGCAAAATGTCAATTTTACGCAGCGCATAAGCTCAATGATGTTGATTTCAGTTCTAAATAGGTTAAAATGTTGATTTCGCGTTAACGCATGACAGCAAGGATGTTGGTTTCACTTACAAAACCAGCAAAATGTCAATTTCACGCAGCGCATAAGCTCAATGATGTTGATTTCAGGTCTAAATAGGTTAAAATGTTGATTTCGCGTTAACGCGTGACGGCAAGGAGGTTGATTTCTCTTAGAAACCAGCAAAATGTCAATTCCACGCAACGTATAAGCTCAAAAATGTTGCTTTTAGGTCAAAAAAGGTTTAAATGTTGATTTCACGTTAACGCGTGACGGCAAGGATGTTGGTTTCACTTAGAAACCAGCAAAATGTCAATTTCACGCAATGCATAAGCTCAATGATGTTGATTTCAGGTCTAAATAGGTTAAAATGTTGATTTCACGTTAACGCGTGACGGCAAGGAGGTTGATTTCTCTTAGTAACCAGCAAAATGTCAATTCCACGCAACGTATAAGCTCAAAAATGTTGATTTTAGGTCAAAAAAGGTTTAAATGTTGATTTCACGTTAACGCGTGACGGCAAGGATGTTGGTTTCACTTAGAAACCAGCAAAATGTCAATTTCACGCAACGCATAAGCTCAATGATGTTGATTTCAGGTCTAAATAGGTTAAAATGTTGATTTCACGTTAACGCGTGATGGCAAGGAGGTTGATTTCTCTTAGAAACCAGCAAAATGTCAATTCCACGCAATGTATAAGCTCAAAAATGTTGATTTTAGGTCAAAAAAGGTTTAAATGTTGATTTCACGTTAACGCGTGACGGCAAGGATGTTGGTTTCACTTAGAAACCAGCAAAATGTCAATTTTACGCAGCGCATAAGCTCAATGATGTTGATTTCAGTTCTAAATAGGTTAAAATGTTGATTTCGCGTTAACGCATGACAGCAAGGATGTTGGTTTCACTTACAAAACCAGCAAAATGTCAATTTCACGCAGCGCATAAGCTCAATGATGTTGATTTCAGGTCTAAATAGGTTAAAATGTTGATTTCGCGTTAACGCGTGACGGCAAGGAGGTTGATTTCTCTTAGAAACCAGCAAAATGTCAATTCCACGCAACGTATAAGCTCAAAAATGTTGCTTTTAGGTCAAAAAAGGTTTAAATGTTGATTTCACGTTGACGCGTGACGGCAAGGATGTTGGTTTCACTTAGAAACCAGCAAAATGTCAATTTTACGCAGTGCATAAGCTCGATGATGTTGATTTCAGGTCTAAATAGGTTAAAATGTTAATTTGACGTTAACGCGTGACGGCAAGGATGTTGGTTTCACTTAGAAAACAGCAAAATGGTAGGAGCCCATGATGGGCTCCTGAAAATGGTAATTTCACGCAACGTATAAGCTCAAAAATGCTGATTTCAGGTCAAAAAAAGGTGTAAATAAAAATAAAATGAAACAAATAAACATTTCAATAAACACTTTTTCAAATACGGCAAGGTCTTCAATGGCTAAAAAATCACGAGATAAAACATAGTTTTCGACAAACGCGATCGTAGCTTGATGTCACGCACCGCCATAACTTCCAAGTTCAAAATGCACCGGTACCTCTTATGCCTGATGAGGATAACAACTTTGGCGGCTGTTTAGTTTTGGATTTAAGAATTTGATGACTCCACGTGAAAACGCTCTATAAATAGGGCTGACAGATTAACAGATTAACCCTTCTGCGCAACGTACGGGTCTCCATACATCTGCATGTCCCCTGATCCCAGAAGCTCAAAACACTACAAATCATGCCGATTTGAAATAAAATCAATGCAAACTGGATCACAGATCTGTTACAATCGATCGCCACTTGCTGGCCATTATTATGTTTAAATCTAGTTACCAGTTCGAGAAACGTCCGCAGAACGTAATCGCAATGCATGCCGGGAAGGGTCTTTACACCTCGTGCGCGGGAAGACATGGCGGTCGATACAAGACAAATTTTATAAGTCTAAAACCAGTTCTCGCTTTCCAAACTTTGACGCTAGCAACGCTTGGCAAATGGGCCACAACTCACCAGAGGGTATTTTTCTTGGGCAAGAACTGCTCTTGGACTTTGCTACCTGGCTCGATCTGACTTCGAACGCTGATAACACGATAACGGTATATCAGCTGCCTTCGAAGTTTCAGAACACATTTTGATTCTTTAAAACGTGCTGATGACTTACGGGTTTATCGAGGCTTTATGATGCCTCTCAACCACCAGGTAGGCACACAAGGTACTTTAAAACAATGCTTAAGATATTAGTTGACAGAGCTCTAATGCGGCACATCTCTTTTTTGTTTGATGGCATTTCGTTTGACGCTCGATCGATTCACGTGTTGTGTTCACATCACAATAACCGGTGTAAACAATCCGTTCCCAGATTTCCGCTCTATATGCTGTGGGATTTGGTTTTGACTTCATACACTATAAACAGTCTGCCTGTTTGCTGTTCAACAAATAAACTCCTAAAGACATGGCTAGGAAAAGCCAAGTTTTTTGCCTACGTTTTAACTCGAAAACAAAGCAAAAACCAACGACAAAAATACAGAACCACATTTTTCTATTACATTGAAGACCACATGCAAAACTTCAGCTAATTTGGAGCAAGAAAAAAGAAAAGCAACCAAAATCGTCACTTATCCCCTTTTATGACTAGCTTCTTCACATGACTTACAATGTGTACGTGTACATTTTTTTTTTTAAATGATACAGTAGTACAGTGTATCTATATTTCACCAGTCTTGCCATCTCACAATTTTGGCCATCCCTCTTTGGAGAGTTGGTTTATTTCGTAAGGCTAAGAAAGCGGTGCAAAAAAGATTAGTCTAATTCTCGACCTCAAAATCTCACATTTGTTCATTTGGAACACACAGACTGTAGCCAAGTTCAGTGTAATGTGTAGTTCCAGAAAATATCCATACCTCCCCCACGGAAGGGAATTTTTCTAAGTCCCCCTCTCCTACCCCTCTGGAAATTCCAATTGAGCTTCATACATTTCTTTAAATTTTTTGGTCTCATAGAACACCCCACCCCCCAGGAAATTCCAATCCCTTCTGTGGGGGGAACATGGCTATTCTCTAGAACTGAACAATTAATCAAAACTGTTTATAACACTTCTGCATCAAGCTACATGAACACCAGCTCACATACTATGTGTACATGACTTTAAAAAATGTGTGTTGCTTGCTGAGAATTGAAACAAATTACTTGATTAATTCTTGTGTTAGAGGAACTGCAAAATGATTGACTAAGGCCTTCTTTACAAAAGCATCATCAGTGCTGTATTGTCAAGCCAAGAGGTGAAAACTTCCTTGCAATTGCACAATGTATCTCTCTGGGTTGATAAGCAATAGCTATATGACTGTATAATTTTTTTCAGGTAACTTTTACTTTCTTAGGTCACAAGATAAAACATTATGTACACTCTCTGTTTACCCGGTACTTACATCCATTTCTGACTTCCCAGTATTCCAACTCTGATTTAAGTTTGTCAGCTTCTTGCTTAAGACGGTCATTCTCTTGTTTGAGAGCTGTAATGCGATCCTTAACAGAAAGGTCAAAAAGTAAATTTGTATATTACATAATGCAAAGATTTCTTACAGATTACGTTAATAATACATGTACATGTAAGTTTATATAAAGTGACTTTACTTCAAAAAGTAAGTTAAGAATCAGACTGTTTTTACTTTTTAATACAGGATTATTGCTTTCCTTAGGGACATATAAGGTACATGTATTTAGGTAAAGCTTCTATCGAAATTAATGGCCAGCATAAATAAAGAATAACATCTCAAATATATGTACAAAAATAATGTAGTCCTAAACTGGCTTGTGTTGAGCAGAGATTAGCACAGACTAGTTAGCCAAGAAAATACAAGTAATGTTTGCCTGGTTTTCATTAGTGCCAGACCACAATCAAAATCTCATTATTCACACACTTGGTGATAGCTGACCCATTCCTCTATCAACACACACACTCAATAACAAACATATTTACTGAGTTTAACATTTTAATGATACGTTTTATTTCGGGGCTCATCAACCTACATGGTGGCTAATTAACAATTAGACCCATAGCCCGCAAGGGCTATGGGTCAATAGCCCATTGGGCAGAGCCGAATGGGCTATTGACCTGTGGCCCTTGAGGGCAAAGGGTCTAATTGTTTTAGTATCACCCAACTAGTTGGACAGAAAAGGCAATATAAAGTTAGCAAATGCAAGTTGAAGAAATATTTATTTGGGAATAAAACGAAAGAAAGCAATTAAGCGTCACGTTCGATTACGCCAATTTCACTACTTGAGGACTATTTCTAAGAGTCCTCTAGTAGCGTAGCCAATTAAAATGCAGGATTTGCATTAGTCCACTAGTTGGGTAATACCAATCGACTTTAGTTCAAAGGCTAATCAACTTTTGGTTGGGGGTTGACAGGCTAGAGGCTAATCTTCTTGGGGGGATTAAACGACCTGCATCCCTTGCATCAGCCAGAAAATAGCACTTAAGCTAGAATCTTGGACAAAATAAATGAAAAATTAAGACCCCCCTCCCCCATTTCAATAATGGAAAAAATGGCGCATCTTGGTTGTAGTGCGAGTTCATCATTGATTCAGGGAGAGGGGTGGTTTTATTCTGTCCAAGATTTTAGCTGTAGATTGAAGTGTTAAGTTAACTGTGACAAACTTATCGTGTGCAAAAGCATTGGAAAAGTCATTTAATTTATTCTAAGCTGCATGTCTTTACGTAATACACAGTGGGCAAACCTTTATTCCAACAGGCTTGGTCTTCTTTTCTAAAACGAAACAAAAAAACAGAGATAATCTGTAACATACAATTTTTTGCTAATTTAAGGTTGTGACAGTAAATTTCTCAAACCTCCGTCGAGTCAGGACCTTTCTTTATATTTGGCAAATTATCGAGCAAATTATTAAGCTTATCTCTGGAGGTGAACTATATAGAGTCGATACTCTTCAGAAAATTCCTCTAAAATTCTCTAATTCTCTACTGGTTCGTTTAGAAGTGGGAAGATTATAATCTTCAACACTTATATAGTCACAAGTCCTCCGAGCAAGTCACAACTCGTGCACACTAACCTGCCGCTTTCTGAAGGAAGAGAAGTTGAGATTTCAACAAAGCGATGGTCTCTTCGGCTTCCACTGCGCGTTCCTCGAGCCTTTTAGCAACATCTCCACCTGTAACCATGATTATTCGTGTCTGAAGGACTGGTCTCAAAATGTCCGATTTCTTGAAAAGGTTCCTATATGTTGTGAAATCTCGCCACATCAACTTCTTTTCCAAGAAATTATCAGAGAGATTTACTTTTTTCGCAAGGGAAAATGTCAGTGGTTTCTTGAGATACTTCATGTAAAGTGCTGGTCGCGACGCACCTAGATCCCATTCTCCTCTCTACCTCGTCAAATAACGCCTTGTGAAAAACTGTTTGAAAGAGGATATTTGTGCATAGTGTTGGAAACATCTTATCGGTTATTTTTTACGAGTATGGCTGATCTTCTTAAATTTATGTCTTTAGTCGGAAAGCTGAAGTCCACCAAACGTACCGGCTGGGTTTACCGTGGCGTCAAATCGCCTGAAAGCGTTTCAGATCACATGTACCGCATGGCTATTATGAGTTTTCTGCCGACTGGACGTGAAGAGGGTACAAACATCAATCGCGATCATTGCATTAAACTCGCACTGGTCCACGACATGGCGGAATGCATTGTTGGTGATATCACGCCATTCGATGGAGTCAGCAAGGAGGAGAAACACAGAAGAGAAAAGCAAGCTATGGAGAATTTGTCGAGTTTGGTTGGTGAAGAAGTGGGGAAGGAATTCCTACAACTTTGGCAGGAATATGAAGCCCAAGAGACTGAGGAAGCCAAATTTGTGAAGGATTTGGATCGATTTGAAATGATTCTACAAGCACATGAATATGAAGACAGCGAAGGAAAGCCGGGCTGGCTTCAAGAGTTCTTTGACTTCACCACGGATAAATTCCAGCATCCAATTGTCAAAGATTGGGTACAAGAGCTTAATAAGTTACGGAGTCAGTCAAAAGAATAAATCAGCATAAATCAGGCTTGTGTTTTCAATGAGGAGGGATCATCAATGTTATTACTAATAATTTACTCGATGTCAAAGTTTTGTTATTTACTGTAAGGCACCATTGTGTGTGCCTAATATGCATATAGTGAAATAGAGATGAGATTTTCATTTGCATTGCATTTCTGGTTACAGAAATAGGGTATGCGATTAATCGTCAATGGAACTTGGTGATTTTATTAGTGTAGACAGTATTGTTGATGGTATAAAACTTTGTTGTTTTGTTTCTTCATCCTTGAGGAATTATTCCAAAGGAGAGTAGACTACGAGTAGTCCCCCTTTCGCTTTAATAGTCCGTCGTGCGTGACGCGAAAGAAAACTGCGAGCAAAAGATGGCCGCGCGAAATCCTGGGGGCGAGGAGCCATGTCGCGTGGCATGGACGTAGAAAAGCGTTACGTGACAATCCAAATAACCGACGCAAAGAGACTGGCACAGCTGTATAAAGAATCAGCAGCGGACGGCAGCCCACTTTTGGTTGGGGGTTAACAGGCTAGGGGCTAATCTTCTTGGGGGGTTAAATGACCTGCATCCCTTGCATCTGACAGAAAATAGCACTTCAGCTACAATCGTGGACAAAATAAATGAAAAATTAAGACCACCCCCCCCCCTCCCCAATTTCACTGATGGCAAAAATGGCGCGCTTTGGGTTTAGCGCCCGTTCATCATTGATTCGGGGGGATGGGTGGTTTTACTTATTTTATTCTGTGCAAGATTGTAGCCTTGAAAAAAATTACCATTTGTTTCAACTTTGCCGTCCACGCTAATTTTCCTTACTCGTAACCAGCCTTGTTTGTTCTTGGTTTATTACCAGTTCCCGTAGGCCAGGTCGCGCGGTCCGGGGGTTACCTTGCAATGGCCTAGGATCCCACCCACGGAGAAACAGAAATACTCGTAAGCACCAGTCGCCCCATGCTACAGAAGGTAAGCGCCGTTGGTATGGACCTCTTGGCCTGATGCTGGCTTAACGTTCTACCCTTTATAGCTAATTTTGTACAACAGAAAAATGACTCAAAATATTATGGCATAGCTCTTTAATACAGTCGTCAACCTAAAAAGCAAATTTCTTATCCTAAATAACTTAAACCACTGCTGTCTAACATCACAGCATTATATTTCTGTACTGTATTTCAACACATTGGAATACCTCATTTCTATATTTCTCTTGAGACCGAATAGTTATCTTTCTGTGTCCTAAAGATTCATAAATAATGCCTATTTTCGCCTGCTTTCGTTGAACATTTTATTAAGAGCCAATTTTCACGCAGCACCCCTCAATCGTATTTTTAAACAGTTGGATGAAAACAACGTTGTATGGCAGCTAAGTATATATGACAAAACATCGCACATACATGTGACTTGTCTACAGGTAGGTCCTTCAGGTGTATGTCCTTCTATACATCTGAGGACAGGATAACTGTTGACCTGAAGTTACATGTTAACTATTCTGAAGAGAAGTTTAAAAACAAAAAAAAAAGAGTCGTTCAATTGTATTTCCTTACTGTAAAGAACTGTGGGGAAAAAAAAAAGATTCTGTCCTCATCAAGCGTGACCGCACATGAGTTCGCAGAGAATTGTGACAGTAGTGATAGTATACGGTAGTCTCAAAATGTTTGCATTAGATATTTGAATGCACTGCTGCGGTAATCCTGGTTTTAGCACCCGATCAATCAATTCTTTAACTCTTTAATGCACTGAGCAGTGACCAGTTCAACTCGTCATCAATGCTTTCAAACCAGTAAGCCTCCCGCCAGTCTGGATACACACCAGTCGATTGGCAATGCACTCATATCCTGTCTTGCAATCCATGGAATGTATGCGCCTCGCTACTACAGGCATCCACCCAGTATTAAAGACACTCAGGGCTTTCACAAGAGCATTAGCATCCTGCTTTGGTAACCAGTAACTGCAGTGAAGACACCCAGCCACACACAGTTGCAATGATCCAAAGACCACCACGGTACTTTGGTTGTGTCACCATCCCATCAAAGGTCAATGACAGTGCTGTATGCAGTGGGTGACGATCTGGCAAAATTCACTGAAGATTACTAATAACGAAAACCAATATTACAAGCACTTCCATGTAGCAGCAAACGCAAAACCTAGTTGTAATGTTAGCGCCAAAATATACTGTGTGCTAAAGCAAAACATTCCCTGCATTTAATTTGAAAAATGTTCGAGAAGAATTCAGCTTCTTCTTAAAATTCATATGACATAAGTAACAATGATGAGTGTTTTTTTTTTTCTGGTAACTTCAGAGCATACAATAATTATTGCTGTATTTGGTTGTGTGCACAATTTAGGGCATTAAGCCCAACCTCGTTGCCAGGATCTCTTTCCCCCGGTAACAAGGTTGCATTACGCTTCAAAGGTGAATTAAAGACTGTCACACAAAGCCTGGCCAATACAAAGGAGCAGATGAAAGTTCTTTCTAAAACTGACGCCAAAAAATAATTGACATCCCCACGCGCATTGAACTAAACAACAGAATTATGCTCCCATCCACAAAAAAATATGCTTTCTTGTTCCCTTGCATAAGAATTTATGCAGAGACCCCCCTCATAAATGGCCCCCAATTTAAAATTCTTTTGTATGCATTTAAATTAGCCTCATAACCTTGTTTGATAGTAAAAAAAATATTTTGAATTGTCAACTTAAAAACGAGGTTAGTAAGGCTAATGTTGATACAGTCGAACCTCACAAAAGCGACCACCCAAAATGTCTAGCCCAGGTGGTCGCTTACGAGAATTTAGACCATATTGGGTCAAAATTCGCCTCATTAGCATATGGTAACTGCAGAGGCTTACCCCATGTTTTAACTGTTTCATTCATGTGAAAAGTCAATTTCGAGAAAAAATCCGGTATTTCCCATTGAGAAATTTCCGTCTCTTGCACTACTCAGGAGTGCGATAATGTTGCAACACCTTATTATCCAATTTTCCCTCTATTATCTATCAAGTGGTCACTTACGGGAGGTAAAAACAAAAGATATTTTATAACTTTTAGCTCTAAAAGTGGTCGCGGTCGCTTACGAGAGGTGGTCACTTACAAGAGGTTCCAAATATAGTGATTTACTTGGAAACTTTTGGTATTTTGGAAAACTGGTCCCGAGGAGAGGTGGCAGAAATTTATGCAAAGGGTCTACACCATAATTTTAGAATTGCTTATTAGAAGAAACTATGGATTCAAGTAGGCCAGACTGAGAAGGTTTCCGTGAGTGACCACAGAATTAAGGAATAAACTAGCTACACTGTACATATTACATCTGGTTAGTAAGCTTTACCAACAAACAGAAGCCTGTTGTGGAATGTACTTCAATACAGATAAATAATTTTAGGATGATGCAGATTACATTAAACTATATTATTTAAATATGTTCTAAGAGTAGTGCTCCATTTTCTCTTTTTCACTGTCCACGGATGACTGCAGATCAAGGATATAAGACTCTATGGATTGAGTTATCTTCTTTTGGGCATTATATTTTTCTTCAAGGCTCTAGAGAAAATAAAAAGAAGTATATATTTTTAGACCACCATTTAAGTACAAATACAATAAGTACAAACAGCAAAAGAAGTTAGAGAAAAAACAACAGCGCTTGCGCTTGCAGGTGTGGCAAATCTTTCATAAAACATGTACAAAATTCACGAGTGACCTCTACGTTAACTCCAATGGAACTTGTGAGATCTCTGGCACTAGACCACACAGACAATGTCGAGGTGGCGTGGCCTAGTGGTTAGGGCACTGGATTAGTGATCTGGTGGTCCCAGTTTCAAATTCTTCTCACTACTGCTAAATGGATTTGTGTTTGGTGGTCAGGAATTCAACACTTCAACACCTTGTTACTAGCCAACTGGCCAGCCGCGGTGTGCCAACCTCCATCCAGTTGGGATTTTTAACACGTTTTCAGTTCTACAGTACTTAGAATATTTGTTTCTTGATTTACATCAGGGTAATGTCGTGAATCAGCACAGCAGTGCTTAACACTGACACTTAAAGACAGTGATTTATTTTCCTTATTTATTTTTTATTTAATTTTATTTTAGTCAAATAGCATTATTAATCCATCTGGCAAGCTGTACACATGCCTTCTGGTCCATTATCCTCACAAAAGAATGTAACTTAGAGCATCACCCATGAAGTAATGCACTGTGCGTATTTCCTGCACATCACCTGTATCTTGCCAAGGTAAGTTCCTTTCAGTCCTTCAGTGAATTTCTTGAGTTCTCTCAGTTCCATATCCTGCAACATTTTAAGCGATCAAATCATATTTTTTACCACAAAGTAATCCATGTTAGTGTCCTTAAGTTCTTTCACTTCTTTTTGTCTACCCAGCACTTCAGATGACCGCTACAGCTGTGGTACTAAGCAGCCGTCATGCCTTGAAACAACGGCAATTTTTAGTGACTTCCGGACTTGTCCAGTCAAGACTCTCAGGCATGTGAAAAGTTAGGGCAAACATTTCAAGTACACGCTACACAATTAAAAATAGTGAACTGATTCAACTTTTCTACATGTAAGCTGAAGATTAAAATTTCCTTTGGCCTTAGAACTTAAGAATTGTATTTATTTATTTACTTAGTAGTAATAAGTGTTTCCATGATAGACTTTTACATGTGTTAACATGTACATAGGGAACCCAGTATTGAGTACAGCTGTAAGTCCATAAAAATGTGTGCAAGCAGGAGCGTTGAGCCCAATCCAAAATTCTACATCTACATTTGACATTTGCAATTTTCTATTTGCCAGAAGCTCTCTTGAATGTCTACAACTAAGCAGCATTTAGGCTCAAAACACGTCAGTAGGACCCCCAAGTTTTTCTAATGCCTGACAAAAAAATATAAATGTAAATTCAAACAAAAACTGCTATACCTTGCTAGAAACAAGTGTCTCCATGTCTGCAAGTTTGGACGTTATGGCCTCTAGTTCAGCTTTCTGCCTTTTCACTGTTTGCTTTGCAACTGGGAAAAAAGAATACACACAGACATACTCATTTTTTAATATTATGACTCTTACAGACTCATCCTTTTTGTGCCACGCCAGTTGAGATTTAACCAAAAGTTCCTACTGTCAACCTTATTCTCCTTCCAGATTGCAATACAGTGTTATTAATGAGAATTTCAGGGTTGATTTTTTTTATTTTATTTAATTTAATAATCTGCATGTGCTTACAGGTACAGTATTGACATTGTTACAAGAGCAGCATTTACATTATTACAAGTGCTAATTATAATATATAAGTAATATAATACAATATAATATAATATAATATAATATAATATAATATAATATAATATAATATAATATAATATAATATGTGTTTACAAGTACAGTATTTACATTGTTACTAGTGCCAATTATAATATTTAAGTGAAATACGTGTGTATACAAGTGCATGTCACTTATAATGCTTTGGAGGAGGGGTGTTTTTTCCTATTTAATCATTAAGAAAGATGTTCTATTCTGTATTTGCTTAACACTTTATCAACGAAAGTGGAGAGGTGAATAGCTATTCAATTTCAGGGTTGATGATTTTGTTTATTTTCATCAATGACTTGCTAGAGCAACAATTTATCAGTAACGAAAAAGTGATTAAATCATTCAAGTTACGGGGCTATCACACGGAAGAAATGAAAGTGGTTTTACAACAACACTAACTGTAAACATGCACACAGTACTGTAAATTCTCTGTACCAATACTGCCCTGTACCTGCCAGTTCTCTGTGACAACCATGTAACTGCAGATTGCTCTCAGGATTCTGTCCCTCAGCCAGAGCAAGTTTTTGAATTACATCTTTTTGTTGTTGGTTTAATTCCCCCATAATTAGAAGTTCCTTGACAAGGTGATTCACCTGAATACAGAACAAAGATAAGACTTTTATATTTTGGAAGTCTGTGATAAAGTTCCAAGTCTTGTTAGGCACCTTGTACTCTGCAAGAAAGCCCTAGGTTCCCTCTTGTCTCTCATCAAGCAGAAAGAGAACTAGGGAATCTCTGTCTTGCTGGGTGTACACCTTCTTGAATCCCTTACAAAATGTGTAAGAGGAAATTACAAATGAACCAGAAGATGAATATAAAAGTTTACAAGGTACCTGCTCTGATAATTGGTCTTTTTCTGATACTTCCACTTTGAGTCGATCCAGCTCATTTTCTAATGTGAACACTTTTGCTTTCACCTGGTTAACCTCCTATAATTTAATCAAAAGATCATCAATTTTAACATTATTTTTGCAAAACACATCACTTCCATGTGTAAAGTAAGCCAGTGTCAACTTGATGCTTGCAAGAATACAATAAGAATACAATAAGACTATAAGTAAGAATAAAGAATACAACAGGAAGTCAGCTCAAAAGGCTGTGTTCATGAGCAGGCTAACAAACTTGCAGTGTCAACCGTTTCTGTCACATCATGTCTGAGAACCATAAAAATATTCTAACTGAACTTCTTAACCTTCAGCTCAAAAATGGAGATGAGTCATCCTACCCTCCACCGTGAACTACAGTACATATACTAGTGGCATACTGTGTAGCTTAGCATGACATACAGTACTAGTTGCACACGTTCAAAACTGAAACATTTCTATTTACGTTGTGCACTACTTACTGACTGTTTTGTATCAAACTCTTCTTGCTGAGCTTTAAGCTTGTCAAGGAGCTCCTCTTGAGCATATTTCAGTTGAGAATTTTCATTCAACAAATCCCTGAACACCAAGAAAAATATGATCAGAGTTAAAAACTATTTATATTGAGTGATTTACTCAGTATTCAAGAATTAGACTGGTACAGTACCTGTAGCTCCTTACACCGACATGCTCAACTGACACACTCATTGGGTATTGCTCCTCCAGAAGCTGTTAAAAGCTTCCATATGTAATCTAACAATTTGTTGGAGCCAATACACAAAACAAATGTAATACAAGAATATCTCACCTCAGTTGCAACCTTTGCTGGTGATCCCAACTAGAGGAATTTTCTTTAAATTTCCTTTAGTGCAAAAACACATCTTTAGACATGATTCATACATGTACAAAATTCAACCCTATGTTCCATTAAAGTGGGGTTTACTTTGCATCTTCATCAGCATGTACAATAAATTTAAAATGTTTCTCTTGAATAAATAATTTATTACTTGCAAGAGGAAGAGTGGTTGTGTGGTTCAGGGTGCTGGAATTGAAACCTGGAGATCCCTGGTGCAAATACTCCATCCTGCACGAGTGCCATTAACTGGATGTGCTCTGAGCCATTCCGACGTAAACTTGTTAGCAATGCTATGTGCATGTCAATAGCCAAGTGGTAAACCTCCACCAACCAGAAATAAGAGAGGAATTTGTACAGACTTATTAACACTTCTCATTGCCAAACCTGTTTTCTTCTACTTGTGTATTGAGTGCATCGGTCAGTTCCCTCATTTTATCTTCTTGTAGTCTCAATTGATCTTTCTACATTGTAACAAAAGATAAGCAAATAAAAATCATGTAATGCATTGCTATTGATAAGAAACTAAATAAAAACTCTCTCCTGATTTTGGAGCAGTTTAATATAACACAGAGTTGAATGAGTCATTTCTTACACAGAAACAAGCAAACCAAGCTTAGGAACAGTCTACATGTAATCCATGATGATGAATGCCTTTTAATTAACAAACTTCTGAAAGTGCATGTTGTGTACAGTTACATGTAGCTACAAGTAAGTATTTAGAATAATAAAGGGCAACATCATACATGTAGAATCACAACCATGACATCCCCTGGCTGATGATTTTCTTTCTTCTCCCCACTAGTCTTATAAAAGTGTCTTGATCTTGCAAAGAGAAATTACATGTAGCCTTCAATCATTGACTTACAGTGGCCAGAAGTTCTTCATGGTATTGTGCAGCCTTAAATGTCTTGCCTATAAGTCTTCTGTTACGGATAGCATGCAGATCACACTTGTGTCGTTCAAACAGGAGTTGATTATGAAGCAGTTTGACTTGTCCTCTCAGAATTTCCACTTCATCCACAGGGGGGTCACCTAACAAATCAAAGAAAATTTCTGCATTGAAAAAGATAAAAAAAATAAACAAAAGATGTGAAGGTACAGTGTACAGATTCAATGAAACAGCAGTTTTTCCTAAATCAGCAAATCAAGACTCTCTGCCTGTGTACAATGTACCATTTGAAAGCCACTGATCGGCTTATTTAAGAACTGACATCAGCAGCTATGAAAGAGGTACATGTACCGTATTTACCCGTGTATTAGTCGATCCCGTGTATAAGTCGACCCCCAATGTTTGAGGCCAAAAACTAGATTTTCTTAATTTCCAGGTAAGAATTTCTTGGAAAACTTATGTTGTATTTCTTAAAATTATCTCTCAGCTACCACAGATATGTAAACAAATCACAGCATGTTTCAATGCGCAGTTTTAAAGCTTATTATGGCACGTATACGAGCATTTTACCCAGTTTAGCAACACATGTGCATGCAGACTTTTCGATGATAATTTTTGTAAAATGCTCACAAAAATCAAACGTAAGGATTTCAAACAAGCCTTTTTAAGTGCGAAGAGATTAAAAGTGGCTTTATAAGACAGGCAAAACACCAAAGAAGCTCACGACTTTCAGAACGACGCCATAAACAAAGTGCAAAGCGTGTGTTGGGAACTTGGAAGTCAAGCCTTGAAATCGGTCAAGTACTGGTACAGAAGTCCTCGCACTCGTATCTTGCCAGGTTACCAAGCAGAGAAGTTCCAAGCGCGAAAGATATTTTCTCCGAGCGGCTTTACTACAGCTTTATTTAAAGGAAAAATATTGGTTCTTTATGACAAAATTGAGCCAGTGAGTGTCTACAAGATCCAGGTTAAAATTTAACGAATAAATGTTGATGCATTTTAACTTGAAGCTCTGATATGGAGAGACAGATCGCTAAGCGAACGTACGTTGTAAACTGTGCTGCCGTTTATCACATGTTTGTTAACATTGAAAGACAATTATTATGCTAATTATTTGACTGGCGCTTGGATCTCAAGTTTTGACCCATGTATAAGTCGAGGGCGAATTTTTGGACTGATTTTTAGGTCTTGAAAGGTCGACTTATACACGGGAAAATACGGTAGTTTTTTTTTTGAGAAGTTGTTTTAAAATGTGAAACTGAAAATCTTTCAACACATATCAATTTGACTCAAATATTATAGGTATACCCCTGAACAATAGCTTATTTTGCAGGTCATAGTACACAGCTTGATGAGAAACTGTAAGTCTTGCATTCCATGTGCATCTCAAAAAAGAAATTGGAAAATAGTGGGGGTGGCCAACCATATCTTAGATAGCTGGAGGGGGTCACAATTTTACATGTATGTTTTCAATGAGCAAATCTTTACAAGACCATTTCCGTGGCAAAAATTAATAGAAATCTCTCAAATGTCCACAAAGTTATGACGTTATGTGCCAAATGGCACTCTTAGGGAGTAAAGGGTTACCGCCTTAGGAAAACAGGGCAGATTATACCTCCAAAATGTGTCCACACTGTCCCAGCTTGACTGACCAGAGGAATCCTGATAATTGAATGAGAACATCACAAGTCAATGCCACGTCACATACACAGTAACTCAGTAACTCAGTTAAATGTTAATGACGTACCAAGGTACAAAGCACACAGTACTTACGGGTGGGTAGATGATTGAAACAGAAAATTGAGAACATTCACCCCTATCTATATAAACCATATACTATCACAAGTATTTATTTAGCAACATTTTTTAAGAAAAAAAGGAACAAAACTTCCTAAGAAGTGATTAATTGGAATAGAAACTACATGTATTTGAGCCAGGAAAGCCCTAGAAACAATAGCAGAAAGACGTAAATAACTTACGAGTCAGGCTTTTAAAAGATTGACTTGTAAGTTATTTACATCTTTCTGTTAGTCATTATTTAAACAAAACGTTTTAGTGGCACTAATCTTGTTCACCTGTGACTCCTGTTCCTTGTGGTTTTAGAAGCAATCAAGAATATTCTACATGTGTACAGTACATGCATACATGAATGTAGTAGTAGTTTAAATCCATTTTACCGGATGTTAGAACTTTAAATTTTGTTTTTCATATTCATTAATGCCTGTAAATACTGAAGGTGCATTGCATGTTTTGCTTAACTTACAGTTCCAATATGAGAATCATCTATAGGAGTGCATTGTATAAAGCATAACCAGATTGAAAACAAAGCACAAAATAATTGCTTGAAGAAACATCCATAATCTACAGGGGTTTCATTAGAAGCCAGCAACTGACGAAAATCGCCGCCTACTTTGTCAGAATTTACCTCTTACCGCTGCCTACTCTGTCTGTATTTTCACTCAAATTATTAAAAAGATTCATCAGTTTGCTGCCTACTTTACTTAGCTCAGACAGCTATTTCAAACCTTATTGAAAACCCTGAATCTAACTTACCTTGAAAGCTGACCACAGTGCACACTATTCCCTATCTTCAAGTAATTATCAAGAATTTCCACTGGGCTAGCTCCACACAACTGCTGCTGAAGTCTTGATGACGTTACATCATCGCCATCAGCCATAGAACTGTGTCCACTGTGCTCCTGCTCACTCTGAAATAAAGGTAACAGCTGAGGAAAAGCTGTGAGCAAGTCACATGTATGAGCTGGATAGTGGTTCCGGTGAACAGCAGAAGTAGTGCTGTGAAATTTTGAAATGTCTGTTAAAGCCTCGTCAGATGCTATGCTAGTTTCACTGTTGTTCACCTCCTGCAACTTGTTTTCTAACTCAGCACCGCTTGGTTGCTCATGGTGTTCTTTACTCAGCAATGAGCTATCAGAATCATAACATGGCTGAGATACATGTATGCCTGATTCCTGAACTTCTGTAGACATACAAACATTGGAAGATCCGTTCATAGAATCACTGGGTGTGTTGGATAATGTCACTGCATCTACTGACTTGAGTGACTGACAACCGACAGGCGTCAAAGAATCTGACAAAAAATCTGAACTGATTACATCCTTGTGTGATTCAAATGACTTGAGTTCATTGCTTTCTGAAACAAGACTTTCTTGCCTGCTGAAGTCTCTATATTCCTCCTTGGGTGAAACATTCAAATTACTGCTATCAAATTGTTCTTCACTAGTTCCTGTAAAATTTTCCTTAGTTTGTTCATCTTTAATTTCAAACGTACTCAGTTCACTGCTGGATGGGGAGGTCAATGAGTTACATCCATCATGAAGTGACATTCCCTCATTTTTGTCATTCTCGCATTTTACAGGTTCTTTGGGTGTTGATGTTTGATGACCCCTGATTGCTGCAGGGGCAGATGCAGAACTGTGCTGAGCTAGCACAGAATACAAAGCTCTTGACAACTGTCCCTCATGACTTCTATGCATCCATTCTGATGCACCAGTCTTCCCTCTACTCCCAGTAATTGAGGGGGAGCTTGAGTATCCATGATGATAGCTGGCTACATCATCCCCAAGTGATGTTGTTGGGGACTGCCCTGGGGTGTACACTGCAGCAGGTGTGCTACAGTGAGACTGAGTATTACAAGCCAGCAGCAGATCAGGGTTGCTTGTTGAGGGTGACATCTGGGATGATGGTGGGGTGCTGAGCCCACACACAACTGAAGGACTCCAGTCTGCCGTGATCTCATCACACGACATGACTGGCAAGCTGCATGAATCAGTGCCACTGTCTCCACTTTGTAAAGATTTACCAGTCTGTGTTGCTGAATCAGACATTCGACGTTCTTTTGACCTGCTAATTTCAGGTCCCTGACTATCACATGATCCTGTGAGTATGGAGCTAATAGATTTGTCAGCAAAAAGGTCCTGGCAATTCTGCTTTGATGTCCAAGAGGACATAAAGCCTCCTTTCTCCTGTATTCTATCAATCGGATCCAGAGATAACTTCTTGCACTCTATTACAATGTCATGAGGTTCTTTCTTTCTCCATCTGAAGTTTAATACATTTGCAAGTAATGCAGTCAGGAAAAGTGCATACTGACCACAACAGTTCACATCTACAGAGGTCTGCTTTTACATGTACAGTATAGCAGCTAAGGTCCAACATTGTCAGGCATAAACTTATTTTAAATACATGTAATGCATACAACTAAGTACACTTTAAAAATAATGTTCTAATATGCTAATTTTGATATATTAAAATTCTAACTTGGCTCCAAGGCTTAGGGGGAAAAAATAAAAGACATTCATTCATCCTTCAACCTTGAAGTGATTTCATTGTTTTATTCCCCTAAGCCTCATAGCTGAGTTAGAATTCGAACATATCCAGATTAGCCTATTACAAGCAGATTGTCATACACTGCACAAGTATAAATGAATAATAGTCAGTTCTTGTTATATTAGAGACACATAAGTACAATGTTGTCAATGATATTCTCATCGTCTGCTTCTCCAGGAACAAAGTTGATTCTCAACCTGGGCACTCATGTAAATGAAAGGGTTAAATAAATTAAGAATTAAATAAATTTTGTTCATTTCTAATAACCAGTCACAAATTCATCCAAGATTAATTGCAACACCCCAAGATCATCTGACAATCATACATCAACTGTACTGTACTGAGTAATGAGCCAACTGACTGACCTGTGTTTTTCTGTTTCAGAATGCACTGTTTCAGTGACAAAACATGGGTGAAATCGCACATGCTCCATCATAGGCTGAAAAATATCAAACAAGTTCACTCTTGCAGTATTTATCCAAAGTTGAGGAGACTCCAAAAGAATGATTCAATTTGGAGTTTTGACACAAAAATAAACCCACTGAATCAGATTAACTTTAAACATGATTACAATGTGTACTGTACATGTTGCATAGTGCTACAAGCCCTTTTGTCCAGTTGCCAGTGCTCACAGATACATGCACATGTACACTAATAATGTGAACAAAGAAATCTTAGAACAAATTTGTATGAGTTTTACAAAATGTATAAATTTGGTTTCTGTAACATCAACATTCATCACCATGGTAACATCAAAAACAGTCACAGATACACACTACTGTTACCAACTGGACTTCACTGATACTAATTGCTACATGTATTAAAAACCTCTCACCTTGATAGTGTTTTGATAGAGGCCCTGATTAAGGGATTCACCATACTGAGCTTTTAGATATACCAAGAAGTTGTTTGGGTACATGGCATATAACCGATGAAAAAACATGTACACTGCAACATGCAGGTGAAGAAGGTACACTTCAGGTGCATTGCCTGTGAAGGAGATACGATGCAGTAGGAAATTTCTTTTGTGTTTATTCTTTGCCCATTCAAGGTCACAAAACAATGTTGACTTATATAATTTTATTACAAAATTCAGCTTGTTAGCAAGGCCCGCAATATAGAGCCACAAACAAGAGAAATTATGAATAAACATACTAGTTTAATTTCCTTTGTTTGTGTCTTCTACGCCTAGCTATCAAGCTGAATTTTCATACATCAAAAACAGTCTATAAATATTGTTAGCATTACCCCACTATGGAGATACATATAAACGTGTAAACAACATCAAAAAACAAGGTTGAATAATAGAAGGGGTGACTGGAATAAGTCCTAAGTCGCTCTTGAAAAAAAAAAAAAAAAATGATGCAACTAGGATTGAAATGTCTCCTAGCACAGGGGTTTCAATAATTTTTTGCACTAGAGGGTAGTTTAGAATTAAAAGTGGTTAGTTTCTTTGAAGAAACTAACCTTCAACAGGCCTTCCAAGGGGGGTCCAGGGGGGGGGGGTCCAGGGGCATGCTCCCCTGCAAAATTTTGAAATTCTAGACTCTCGCAGATCCATTTTCCTGTGTTCTGAGGCCTATCTTATGTTGCTTTGTTGTTCCTAGAAGTCAATCAATTTGAAAGACAAGGTTGATAACATGTGGTATTGTAATTCTTCGTATTCAAATTGATTCATGAACAATACGTCATTTTTCACCACGAAAAGAAGCATAGTATTAAAAGTTTAAACACCGAAATTTGTCCCTTTCAATATACTCGACTAATCTTGTGAAGAATCATTCTTGTTTGACCTGTTTTGTTTTGACGCTGGAGCAAAATATTATAATAACGATTGCCTTTTGGAAGCTATTACTATTCATGCTTATTCCCAGTTTCCTCTCGATTTCAGCTGTAGTGCCTGGCACATTTTCTTCACTTTGTATTGAAGCGATTGTTCTCGCGCGTTAGTTTAGACTTTCCTTCATCTTTCGCTGGGTTAACACTAGACAGTTTTTTCTTGTACCTTTCTTTTTCTTTGCCTATAACATTAGACTTATTATGCCAAATTTCTTGAAGAGAATCCTTAGCTGCAAGGAAATTATCTGATCTTAGTTATTGGTGGACAGTTACCTGGGACAGCTACAAGCGGTTAGTCTGCTCATTACAAGTGGGTAGATCTACCCGCTACCCAGCTATTATTGAAACCTCTGTAGCAATTTTGATAATTTGCTCCCTGATTTTAATTATTATTTGAAACAAACTACATTGTATGTACAGTGTACAGTATTCATTATTACTAGGGCTTTATCTAAACATTAATTGAAACCAGAGCATACTATGAAAATCTGTGCCCAGGAGGTATTTCAATGCTGGTTACCTCAAAAATTTCAAAAAGTAACTAGCAGGCATTTTATTTCTTTATTATCCGCAAAACCATTGGTAAGTTCTATTTAACAATCATTCAAGTTTTAGTGTCTAATAATGTACAACATACAATGTAAGTTTTATTCCCGGAAAAATAGACAGTCAGTCAGTTTGATGTAAATGTATAATACCTGATCGACGAGCTCTGAAAGCGGACAGTCTGGAGAATATGTCAAACAAGTCTTGTAAACAATGACCAATGGAGGCAGGAACAAGAGGTAATAGAGTAGTGATGGTCAAAATACCACTTGTTAAAACCAATACGTCTGTGTCGCCCTAAATGGAGAACATTACATGTATAAATACATAATTTAGCATCACAGAAGTTTCTGTTTCACAGCACAGAAAGACACTGTCAAATATACAAAAGCTGCATTAAAATCCTGGGTGGAGAGTGGCAATGCAAGGATTAGATGTACAGTAGCTGTAAGTTTTTAGACCAAGAATACAACACAGTGACTCTGGTCAGTGTAAAGACCATAAGGTCACAATGTCTCCTTCAAGATACAAACAAAAGAGAAGTTCACATAATTGTAAATAATTAACAAAGGCAATATTAATTCAATGCAGGCTTGCCTTAGCCTGCAAACAGTCTCCCAGCGAGCACACACAAAAAAAGAATTTGGTGAATGAAGCAAGGGAGGCTGTATACATTCTATCGATGATGTCACCATTCCATGATACCAAAATCTGGTATCATGATCTGATTGGTTAAATCGCTGATTGGTGACATCTTTAAGATAAACATTTGACAGATCTTTGTAAGATGTAGTTGAAATTAACTGCCCTACACTGTACATGATTCTTGCGGTTCACGACAATTGTGCATTTGCCATACTCATTTAATTTTCGGCTTTACATGTAGTCCGCACATGTTTCTGAAGGGCACTTTATGCTGTGTGATAAGGAGGAATTTTAAGTACAGTGGAGCCGTTTGACTGTGCTGAAGAGTTTTTTGTTTTGTTTTCTTCTTCTTCTTCTCCTCCTCCTCCTCCTCCTCCTCCTCCTCCTCCTCCTCCTCCTCCTCCTCCTCCTCCTCCTCCTCCTCCTCCTCCTCCTCCTCCTCCTCCTCCTCCTCCTCCTCCTCCTCCTCCTCCTCCTCCTCCTCCTCCTCCTCCTCCTCCTCCTCCTCCTCCTCCTCCTCCTCCTCCTCCTCCTCCTCCTCCTCCTCCTCCTCCTCCTCCTCCTCCTCCTCCTCCTCCTCCTCCTCCTCCTCCTCCTCCTCCTCCTCCTCCTCCTCCTCCTCCTCCTCCTCCTCCTCCTCCTCCTCCTCCTCCTCCTCCTCCTCCTCCTCCTCCTCCTCCTCCTCCTCCTCCTCCTCCTCCTCCTCCTCCTCCTCCTCCTCCTCCTCCTCCTCCTCCTCCTCCTCCTCCTCCTCCTCCTCCTCCTCCTCCTCCTCCTCCTCCTCCTCCTCCTCCTCCTCCTCCTCCTCCTCCTCCTCCTCCTCCTCCTCCTCCTCCTCCTCCTCCTCCTCCTCCTCCTCCTCCTCCTCCTCCTCCTCCTCCTCCTCCTCCTCCTCCTCCTCCTCCTCCTCCTCCTCCTCCTCCTCCTCCTCCTCCTCCTCCTCCTCCTTCTTCTTCTTCTTCTTCTTCTTCTTCTTCTTCTTCTTTCTTTTTTTTTTGAGGTAAAAGTTCCCCATGGTTTCGGAAGTTATCTCCATGTCCCTTTGGAGAGTTTGAGACCTCTGTAATTTGCCACGTGCTTATTTATAATTTGTTTAAGTTCATCTCTATTGCAAAATATGTTTTAAGCTCTCCAGGTATCAACTCTGGAGGGACAAAGTTTGAAATAATCCATGAACATGTTGCTTACTTGCACTCTACACGTATATATATTAAATGTGTATGATGTTGGGCCTAGCTGTTTGATGAGAACTGTTTGTAAAGAAAAAAAAAAAAAAAAAAAAAAAAAAAAAAACCAGAAAAGCTTCTTGACAGGTCTAATTACCTCATTGGGCCTAGCTGTTTGATAAGAACTGTTTGTAAAAAAACAAAAAAAACAAAAAAAAAACAGAAAAGCTTCTTGACAGGTCTAATTACCTCATTGACTGATCAATTTGTTGCAGGCTAATCACTGAGGGCAGCTAGGCACATCAAAAGCAAAGTCTACAGGCTCAACTGACTTGATCGCTTTGCTGTCCAAATTTTTCAGCTTCATGCTCATCGGCTGGCTTTGCTTGCCAAACTTTTTTCTGTCCTCGCCGAGAGCCTGTTCGCAGGTTAAGCTTGGCTACTGACTACAATTCAAGCCTAGTTACTAACAATACTTTTTACCTTCATACACTTCAGAAGACTTTCAAACAATGATGTTTTAATAATCTTGTATAACCAGGAAGGCTGAAAAAAAAAAACATTCACTGTATTAAAATCTAGACAGGAAAAGGACAGTGAGGAAGATGACCTTATTTACATGTACGGCTATAATGTAAATGTTAGACATGAACAATATGACACACAGTTTAAGTTGAATGGTAATAACAAGTTTTGTGAAAATGTACAAAGAAATCATTTGGAGTAATTATAGCTTCCATTTCTGGGGCTTTAAATTTTATCTAAAGCAAGTCCTTAGCTGTCTAGTGGGAGGTAAGTGCTCTCTTTCCATGATAAAGCGAATACTCCAGTAACATGGTAAAGTTTACATACGAGCCAAGTGGTCCACCAGGCCTGAGCTTATCCTGGTTTCTACTTCCCCCTGGATGGGATGCTAGTCCATCGCCAGGTTACCCGCAGCATTAAGTTTGCCGCTACCCATTCATACACCTGGGTGGAGAGAGGTGCTGTGAGAGTAAAGTGTCTTGCCCAAGAACACAACACAATGTCCCCGGCCAGAGCTTGAACCCAGACTGCTCAATCCGGAGACAAGCGCACTAACCATGAGGCCACTGCACCTCCCACAAAGTAACATACAGTGCACGTTATTGTAGCAATGAACCAATAAACCCAGCAAGAGATGAGTTCAAAACATCATGTTACAAAGACTTGACTAACAGTTATTAGGAAAATATGCAAATGCACACAAGCAGGCAAAGAACTTAAAATGTACTGCATGAACTAATCACACTCTTAGTCATGCGACCAGAAGTGGCTAATACAGCAAACTGGGTACTGTATATTAGACACACATATAGTTGCGACCTTTAATGAATTTATGAGATTCAGTACAAACTTTATCTAGAAGAACTTGAAATTTATGCCTTGGTGTGCGCAAGTACAGTTTGAGGTAAATCAAAAATGTTGCTTACAACTGCGAATCGCATCCAAAAACCTCAGAGAAGATCTGGGGATCTTTTGTGCAGGCTTACATGATGTACTACCCCTGTTACCAGTACTGTATAGGCTTTGTTTTAAGTGGTTCAATTTAAGGTATGCACGACCACTGATTAATTTAGATGGTTTTATTTAAATTCATAATATGTTTGTTGGGGTGTGCCAAATAAAGTGGATTTGGCTATTTTTTTGGGAATCGGAATGGCGGCGTAATGTTGTCTTGACATTTTAAAGATGGCCGGGAAATTTCAGCATTGTTAAGGAAATCAGCAGAACATGTATCTTGTCATATCCTGAAGCCCGCCCACTTCCTTTCCAGTAATTAGGAAACACTGTTTCCTGAACAGTGTACATGTGGCAATCATTCCTCTAACTTGCCTGTAATTATATTGTGACATACATTGTCGGAGAAATCGTACACTGTAACATTATTTGAAATGAACATGCCCAGTGATTGATAGATGTGTTTTTTTCTTAGAGCAAGCATTGCACACAGTAGAGAGTAGTTTAACTTTTTGTAACGATTTCCGCAGCAAAAACAAATTTGCAAGACCTATTCATTTCCAGAATTGCTGCATACAGCAAGGTTTCATGCAACTTGTCTTGAAAAGGTGCAACAATATTGCAAAACATGTTATCAGAAAAATTACCTAATGTACATTACATATAACAGGCCTTTAGGAATGGTTACTGTAGTGGTAGGATCTAATTATTAAGCTTACACATGTTGTTTGTGACAGGTTTTTCACAATATAAATAACCCCTTTAACCACTTTTTAGGTGTCCATTTTACAGCTAAAAAAGAAAGACATTTTGGGACCTTGGCTACTGTCCACATGACAAAAGATGTTGGGTTTGACAGCAGTCACATTCTGAAGCTTCCCTGACTTCAAAGTCTTAAAATAGATAGGATCAGACCACCAAACCACGAGACTTAATTAGTTAATGGAAAACCAGCACAATAACTACCAGGTTAAAAGAGTGATGACTTGCCCACACGATAAAACGAAAAAAGTGATCCACACGTTCGGTTTCTGTGATGCGCAAAACACGTGTGAAAATAAATTCACGCGGCTTAAAGAGCTGAAATCAAGTTGTCCCAAGCCTTCAAACAAAAATTGATCCCATTTACAAAAAGTCTGGCATTTTAGAAATAAAGATTAATTATGTTACATATTAAATTTCCTTTCCACATAATTGTTTTTTTAAATACCTGTTTTCGTACGATGTGTCCCAGTAGTGTTAAGGTGTCCAAACGGGAAGGCGAGTGTCGCAGGCAATCGTTCATTTTCTCAAATAATGCCTTTCAAAAGAAGGTAAGCAGAATTAAATTGCAGTTTGTAGAGAGATCTTTAGCCAGGAAACAAACATCCTCTTCAACAGACATACAACGTAAACCTACAGATTTGTCACATACTCACATATCAGCTTACCTGTGCACGAGCCTCGTGTATGCTGCTCAATATCTGCAAGCAAGCAGGAGAGCGCGTTTTCAAGTAATAATCCACCATTGCGTTTAGCAGACCAGGATCACGAGATGAGTGAAGATTTCCTTGAATCCGCGCCTTAGTTTCTTCTATAGTCTTAATGTTCTCTGCATCGAGATCGCCCAAGGAAAACTCTCCCTGAGTGGAGCTCGGCAGCACAAAAGCGTCCACGGCTGCGTTTGACATGGCTGGCTAAAACGTTCTCTGCACGTTCTCTGGCAGACTTGTGAAAAGTAAATATAGCTGAGGCATTGCTCCACGCGGCAACTCCGTAGTTGCCTTCATTCATCGCCAAAAAACCGAACGACTTGAGGCACGTATCTCATCTAAATCGTCGTCTGTCGCCATTTTTGTTTGATTTTTTTTTTGAAGTCACGTGCTGTCAGGGCATACTTTTGTTACAAATACCGCAAACCACTAAGCGTCTTCAGTCACGTAACATATTACGTAGTTGGTCACGTAAGTATCCAATGGGGGCGAAAAAACGAACGTGAAAATAATAGTGCACGAGTTTTAGCCGTACGCCAGGTTCCTAGCCCGGGGAAGGGGGAGGGGGGCGTTATTTGGGAATTACTGGGTGGGGATGTGCCGCTGGGACCCTGGAACCCTTAGCCTATACCAGAGCTAGTTCAGCTGAATTGTTGAGGCTGATTTGCGTAAATTTAAACTTGCCGGTTTGATTTTTTTATATTTTTGAGGGGCAATTCCTGGTTTCCTTACTCTAGATAAAATCTGCAACCAACCAGTCAGTTTTGTGAAAAATAATACCTTATTCTAGACCCAAACGCTCTGATTTATATACCCTATCCTAGGAGTAAACTGCTTGAAAACCATACCCTTCACAGCGGCACATACCCATATAGCCCATATATGGCAGTACCTCCCCCCCCCCCCCGATATTGCCCCGCTGTGTATACAAGAAATTTCGGTGCGAAGACACTTTTTCACACAAACCCTCTGGGCTCATACGTCAGTTGCATCCATCCGGCCACATAAGCAAACCACTGAATGACCACTGAATATAAAACCAAGAAAGCCTCTCAGCGGGGCAGGGGGAGCCTTTATTTTCGTAACAGTGAAAAAACAGTGAAATACCGAGAAAAATTCATGCTTACCAAAGTATCCCAAAGTATAAATAGCCTGCGAATAGGCTCCCGGTAAGGACGGAAAAAATTCGGCGAGCGAAGCGAGCCGACGAGTTATTTACAGTCTACCTTTCTTTAAAGCAGGGCTAAGGATGCCCAGAAAGCTGTGCAGTACGTTTTTCGTTCTCTTAAACCCGCGCGCAATCTCGTTCCTCGAGTCTCGAAGACTCTGCGTAATG
>NC_138145.1:9052923-9080923 GCF_964199315.1 Orbicella franksi | reverse complement strand
TTGTTAGAAACCACTGAACGGTTTCAGTTCAAGAATGATGCAAAAAGAAAGTCATTACCTAGAGTAGTAATTGTGTTGTTGAGGAGCCAAATTATCAGAATTAATATTAAAATAATATGAGAAACCAGTAATGAGAATTAACTTAATTAATTAACCTTAAAGTGCACCTAACCCCAAAATTTTTTTTCGCTAAAACGAATCTAGACTTTATTCGAAGCATTTGGGCGAAGAAATTTTTGAATTTGGTTGAATCCTCGATTTTCTATGCCCTTTCAAAGTCGCGCTTGAAGGTTTCACGACCGCGTTTTAGGGAGTCTGGGGCGGCGGTACCTGATGACGTCTACCCAGGAACCAAACACAATGGCGCCTCAGTCAACTCTCTGTATTTGCTGGAGAAAATGGAACACAAAACTAATCGTTCCGATGTATTTTGGGACTAAAACGTCCAAGTTTTGTCTCAGAATCATTTCTTTTTCGTCACTGGAGTCAGAGTTAAGTTTCGATTCGGAAGACTCCGAAATAAACTTCGATCGAGCACGTTCGACAACTGTGAACTCACTGCTTAGAGCTTTGAGAGCAATTTACAATATTTCAAGCGACGAAGGGGAAGACTTCTTTGCGGACGAGTTGCTCGTATATTAGGAATGGAAAGCTAGATACGAAGTGGAGGAGCAGGCAAACGAAAAGCAGGAAAGAAAACTCAAGGACTGCTTTGGATGGTAATTTCGTCAACTAAACATAAGATTCCCACGCGTGTTTATAGCCCGTTTACATTTGTCCTTAGCGAGAATGTATTTTATCAAGGTGTGATTGTTCTGTTAAATCCAGCTTGTGTTTTACTTTCAGTTGAATGCTTCATGTTTATAAGAGCGACGTACGTGTCGCAGTTTTCGAGACTTGATGACCTCCAAAACATTGGCTTCGATTGATTGAAAATCGTATTGTTTGGACCTGTATTTTTGAAGCTGCGGGAAGCAAGGCGGAAGGAAACATTTCATACAATTACCGATTTCACATTGTCACACGTTTTAAGTCGTAACTCCAAATAACCAATGTAAATTGTTCTCAAAGTTTGCAGCGAAATTCGTCGGATAAGCGAAAAGGATGTGTTCCCTAAGCGGTCCGCACATGTTACGCGGTCATATTTTCGACGCTATATGACAGAATCTTTGTCGCACTGCTGATTTCCAAACCTTCGAAAAACTCTGTGAGTCTAACAATTTTGTTATCATGTAATTCTAAAGGATTAATCTTCGACTTTCATCTAAATCGAAAGAGAAATAAGTGTTGGTTAGCGGCGTACAGTTGCGATCTATTTACATATCAGTATAACGCTTCTTGATCATGATCGGATCACACAACTTTGTATGTTATAAATACTGCGGGATTGGAAGATATAGGTTGTAGGTAGTATTTCTACAAATTGCTGGTTAGCTTTAAGCAGAAAATTTATGAAAATAGCGTTCGAAAGTCTGCGGAACAAATTCCAGTGAGAGTTCTTCAATGGTTCTCACAGATTCAGTTTGCTTGTTTCGGTTCGACAAAATCAACCATCGTTTACGTCTTTGTTGCACCATTAGCCGATCATCGTCAGTTAATTGTACAGTATATCTTTCTTTAAATCTGGAATATTGCTGCAACAGCCGATAGCACCTCTGGAAGGCGTTTCTGCGCACTTTTCGAATGTGTATTGCACCATCCTGAAGGAAATGAGAGGACGTGAGATATCCAACCTTCCTGGGTAGACGTCACAAGAGCCGCTAGACCCATTCTCCTCAAACTCGGTCGTGAAACAAAATGGCGGTGTTTTGGAGCTATTTTCGAGATTTCGTCGGGGCACAGAAAATCGAGGATTTAACGGAATCCAAAAATTTTTTCGCAGAACTATTTCAAATAACAAGGAGATTAGTTTTAGCAAAAAAAAAGTTTTTGGGGTTGGGTGCACTTTAACTACCACTCCGTTCGCTATCTAATATTGGAGATCACCCTGAAACTGTCGAATAGTTTGTCTTGCAAATTTCGTTTCAGAACTGAATTGTTATTTCGTAATGCGTGTGACATATCGATCAATGATCACTGAGAAAGTTGATGAGAAAACAATGTTTTCCTACAGAATTGAAAACAATAGTAGCTTTTTGCGAGAAAAAAATGAAATGAAAAGCAACAGACAGGAATTTAAGTAAGCCCTGTTTTATCAAATGAATAAAGCAAGTCATAAAAGCTCTCTAGTTTTTCGCATCAAGTCCGAGAAGACTTATTATAGTTCTTTCACATGTTTAAATGTTGTAAATCTGAGGAGTAACTGGAGTATAATATTAATTTGAAATCTCAGTTGAAAGGTGTTCAAACTTTTAGCTCATAAATTAATTCATATCTTGTGAACTTTACGAAAGAATGCTATTCGTAGGGTGGGTTTCAACATAATTCAAATTAATTAAAACCAAGAGACTACATCATAATCCTGAAGATGGGTTTTGGCGAGGAAAACATTTAGAAGATTATTTGTATCGAGTCAACGTCCTAGGCGTTGAGCTCAATAGGAGAATCTTTGTTTACAATATTTGCCTCTTTACCATAAGCGATACAAGTTCTGATGGAGCTACAAAGAGATTAATACTGAACATTGAAAGGGCACAGCACGATTAACTATCCCAAGGAATTTGAGCGCGATGTATTGAATACTTTTTGTGCGACTAGGGTTTAACAGCTCAAAATTTTACAAAGAATGTACAAGCTCATTAGCGCTTTAGCCACACAGAAATTTTAGTGCTTTTGAAAGCCAATTTCTCCTCGAATATTACACCCAAAGAGCCAAAAATTTCACCACTTACTAAGGTTCACAAGCTCTTTAAGTTTTTTAGTAAAACCGTGTCTAGCATGATGCCTTCTATGCGCAAAGTCGTATGTTAATGAGGAAAAATGTAAACAATGACGTCAGCAAAGATTCGCCTATAACTTTGGATAGAGTCTCCAGTTTTCAGCGTTCCGTTACGAACATGGGCGGTTGCCATGGCGATTGAAATGTGATCGTTCTGTTTACGTCTCGAAAAAAACCAGCTAATTTTCTGTTTATTGTTTGCCCCATTGCTTACAATTCTCATTATTACATGACATAGTTGGCAGGAGACACCCCTAACCTTTTACAAACTTTTTTTAGGGGATCCCCCTGCGCAATAATGTTTCTACGGCACCTACCCGAGGAGAGCTGATGATAACATGGCAATCATATGCATGATGTTTCTTATTGCTGAACTAATCAGTGCACTTAAAATGAAGACAAACAAGCCGTTATTGAGTAAGGTTACTGTTTCATTTTTCGTTTGAATACAAAATACACTTGTGAGTTTTTACGTCATCAGTTTTATCATTCCATATTTTGGTACCAGCGTTTTAAGACAATTTCCTCTAATTTTTTCTGTGTAGTTTCGTTGCAGATCTTATGTTAATTAATGGTGCAAGGATATGGCTCCGAAAATGCAAATTTTTAAAAATTAATATTATTTACTTCAGCTCGAGGAAAATGTTTGTAATTTGCGATGAGTTCTCTTTCTAAGTATAAATTTTCACTCATACAATTTATCTGATATATTGTTACATTTTAAGACTGAAGGAAATTTAAGAAAACATTTGGCGTTGGCCGGGCATTTTATGTAAAAGCAGTTTTTGACTGACACTTGAACCGAGAAAGGCGTATAGTTGAAGGCCGGTTTGTCGGACAGAGTTTTAGGCTGAGAAAAAAAATCATAAATTTCTCTGTGAACACATTATATCATGACTAGTCGTCAAAAGAAAATGAAAACTGTGCAAAAGCAAAGATATTAAGCACAAAATAGAAGGTGAATGAACTTGAAGCATCAAAAGTTTTTGAACATATTCCGTTTTGAAAATATTGAAATGCAAAATTGATTGGGTCAAAAATCAGAAGAAATTAAACGGCCTTCAAGAGATAAATTATTATAAGTGTTTAAAAACCAGGTTTCAGTGAGGTAGCAATTCCGAGACAAGTCTGTCCTGCATTAGACAAATTCAGTAACTTTGCTCCATGTGCAACTGAAAACAGACAATAAAACATTCTGTCTGTGTTTAAACTGTTTGAGAACCGATCAACGAGATATAATAAAACCAGGGCGGGTCTCGTATGGGCTGAACAGTCACGCAGACAAGGATACATGAAAACTATATACCTATTATATGTTAAACTACATATTGTTGTTTGAAGTTTAGCGTCAAAGAAAAGTCAATATTTCTACGGATGAGAAAAGTTGTGAAGTTCTTGCAAGATGATTTGTTTAAGAAAACGTCTAAATGAAAAAGCGTGACTTAAGAGATCATATCTTTTCGTCATAAATTTTATCAAACTTCATGAATGGTCTATTTTATTCACTAATTTTCTTAATAAGGGAATTTCTTAACATAGGCCATCGTATAGTATACGAAGAGGGGGATTCATGCTGACGTCATTCTTTACAATTTTGCTCATTTGCACACGGCTTTGCGTACAGAAGGAAACGTGTTAGATATAAATTGACTCCAGACAGCTAAAGAGGTAGTAAAACTTAATACATGGTGAAAGTTTCAGCTCTTCGGGTTGTAATATTCAAGGAGAAATTGTCTTTAAAAAACTGCAAAATTTCTGGGTGGCAAAAGCGCTAATGATCATGAGCTCTTGCATTCTTTGTAAAATTTTGAATTTTTAAACCCGTGTTGTACAAAAAGTATTCACTATATTCGGCTCACATTCACTGGCAGATTTAATCGTACTATGGCCTTTCAATATTCAGAACTGATTTATTTGTAGCTCCATCAAAAACTGAATTACTTATGCTAATGAGGCAAACATTGTAAACAAGGATTCTCCTCTACAATGAAATAAAAATTAAATCTATTTTTAATTGAACTGCGTGTGCAGTGGTGACAAAACATGAAGCTTTCAGGAGTTTTAGCAATGATACATCTTTCAGTTTCGATTTACGGCTGTGATTTCCTATCCTAAATTTAAAAGTAACTTTATTGTGTTCAGCTTTTTTATATGATTAATAAAGTCTTAGTATTTTGTTTCATTTTTAAATATAAAATAATTTTAAAAGGCAATTTATTACCTTATTACAGGAAATTGACACTCGTGTTAATTAACGTATTTGAAATTAACGCGACTTAAATTAACTCGAATTGAAGGTAAATTTTCTTCCCAATAAAGAAAATTAACGCGAGAGAGGGGGCAAAATTTCAAAATGAGGGAAATTAAAACGTCTGCTTCACCAAAAAAACCCAGAATTTGTTGAGAACAGGAACCAATTTATTTTAACACTGTAAAGCTGACAGCGAACAAGAACAAAATTCAGTTGAAGTACAGTAAACGATTTACTAACGTGAAAGATTGACGTGAAATGTAAAGTGCGCGAATAAAATTTATTGTTTGGCTGTGTCAAGAATGTCTGGCGTGTGTCACAGGTTTGGGAGAAAATAATGGTAATTAACAGCGCGGAAATTAACATTTACATAAATTAACGCCACTTAAATTAACGCGAATTTCAAAAATTCGCGTTAATTTTATGAAGCGTTGAATTTCCTATAATAAGGCAAGCTTTTTTTCGTTGTGTATGTAAATTGAGTCGGTGCTCTTTAAAATGATCTGCAAAATTCTTATTTGCCTTTGATAGTAAAACAGTGTCGTTTACGTTTATTGAGGTCTTGTGTTATTTATACCTAAGTTTATAAAGAACAAATTAGTAGAATAATTAACGACCCAAAGTGAATGATTGTCTAGAAGACTTCACAGTAAAAAGATAAGTGTGATTTGGTCATGGATTTACTCCCATTATATAATCTTATTTAATAAAACTTTACATATATTCTTGAGTCGTTTTACCAGAAGTAATTAAACGAAGGTTAGCAAATAACTTTCAAGGTGAATTCAAAAGTTGAGGATATTTAAAGAAATTTGTAGTAATTTGTAAAAGTAACCACTCGTTATTTGTTTTCTAGAAGCTACCGCGGAAAATGTTTTTTCACACCTAAGACGCATCTTACAGAAATAATATGCATTTTGCATGGGAAAGATATCTTTGCGATTCCGCTCAAAATTAAGATGTGATTTTCTTGAACTCGTTACACTGCGGATTATTTACATTTATCTTTTAGCAGCTAGGAAGTCTAATAAATAAAACATTAACTTTGGGTCGTTGACTTGACATTCTCAGATCAAGGAATGGAAAGATAACCTGTTTGTAATTTCATTCGTGATTTCTGAAAATTTTGCCTTTCAAACGATGGCTACAAATTGATTACAGTTAAGTGAAAAATATGGCAAAATGTATGATATAAGTAATTAATATAATTAATAAGACATTTGCAATGGTCTTGAAAAATCGGAGTGAAGGATTTCAGAGGGTAAGAAAGCTGGCATCACATTTTGTTTATTTATTTTGCAGACTTGAGAAGTTCTTAAAAATGCCAATGCTAAAATGGTCAGCACAAGAGTCAACTGCCATTTTTCATCGGGGAAACAACACTTTATGACCGCTTCTAAGAAATCTTCCCCCCATGTGATCAACTTCTAACAGTTAAAGGGGAGCAGTTTAATAGCCTTCAACAGTTTCTTATCAGGGAAATTGTAGTTTTGGTCAGATTTCAAAGTCTGTTATTTCGTTTTCAAGAAATATTAGCACTTCATTTCTTTTCATTTTTCCAACATGAGTGACAAGCTTTTTTCCTCATACGGTTTGGTCAGTGTTTCCATGGAGATAATGTTTTGTCAATATATTTCCTTTTAAAACGTGGTTGTGCTTTCTTGTCTCTAACGATAACTGGAGGAAATGTACAGTTCATGTTCATTTTAGCATGATAATAGAATCCAAAGTGGCGGTTAAACTTGGATGTAGCTTTTCAGTACACGCATCAGCGTATTGTTAATAATAATCACTTTTAAAATTTTCAGATTGTTTAGTTTCTTACCATTTGATTGATCAATAATAATTACTCTTGTCAACAGGCACGCAGATATTAGAAGAAACAGGCCAGAAAATAAGCTGCGGTACTTCACATTATTGTATTGAACCAGTTTAAAATGGAGTCACGTTCCAACTTCAACAAATGATGCGGGAACAGCTCCAGTATGAATTAAAGGATTTTAAAAACATATTATTGACTTTAAATGCCGTCATTGAGATAATAATGTTATCAATATCCCAATCTCGATATTGATTTTTCCATGGCATTCAGTTGGCTTCAGTTTAATACGGCTTACGTCCAGGTACAATACTTAAGTAAAATTTCACAAAATATATCTCTAGTGTTTAGAGGCTCTAAGAGCTCATTAAAGAAGTAACGACCTAAAAGCTCTAAAAGCCCTCGACAATATTAATAGTTAAATTATAAAACAAGGGCATATCAACTTAGCCGCACAGTCAGTCTGTGAGGCAAAAACCTGTGTCCTCGTCCATTACTCTAATGTTAACACTAAGCATGTTTGTATCCTCCACTCCTCGGAGGGGAGGCTGGAGGGAGCAAGATGACTCTTCCTCCCACCTTCCTCCACTCCTCGGAGGGGAGGCTGGAGGGAGCAAGATGACTCTTCCTCCCACTTTCCCTGGGTAATTTATTTATATATTCAATTTTTTAATACAAAAAATGTACAAAATTAGGAAGTGTTTTTTATTAAGGCAACCATTGTTTGAACAATTTTTTTCTAGTTAGTTTTTAATTGATGTTTATGTGTTTTATCCACTAAATTTTGACGTGTAAATTATTTGTTTTTCATGGTTATTTATTTTGTAATTTGGTAGTTGTTTTATACTGAGCCCTGAATCCGCTAAGAGAAAGTTTGGTTTGAGAAACGTTTACCAAGAAATTTTTTTCAAGAAACTTTCGCCGATAAAAGAAGGTTAACGGAAGTACTGTTTGTGAGAGTTCAACTTTTACTTCAAATATTTCTATGCTTGAAGTATAGGGTTGTGCGCTTCATTTTTGTTTGTGGAAGTGCAGGAGGGTTGGGGACAGGAATTAAAGTTCTTTAAACAATCTCTGCCTATAGAGAAGTGGAACCACTATGGCCAAAATTTCCGGAAGAGTACAGGATTGTGGATGGGCGTTATGCTCCCTGCCTCAATTTTTTTGTCTTAGGAAAGAGCAGGAAATTGAAAGAAAGACCTCCTCCCACTATGGGATTAAACATCTTTGCGTTACTGTCTGTTTTAATAGAGGGGATGTTGATAGCAGTAAACCAGATTTAAACGTCAAAGCATAGTTATCAGAGGGGACTGGTTATGAAGCACGGCAAACATCCAGGGAGGAAACAAAGACGCCAAGATTTATGTTGGAAGATCCGCGACAGTGCACAATCTTTTGTTTTGCGTTCATACACAATGCATGAATCCTCTGTAGGAAAAAAGATGGCGACTGGTACATTTACCGACAATTCTTAGCGCACGACAACTTCAAAAAGTTTTATAAAAACGTACAGAAACATTGTAAAACCTTCAAACCCAGGCTACTCAATGTCCTTTGTACAGGGACTAATATTATAAACATTTGGCTTTCTTAGTGCTTTATAGGCTGTGTTAGGTTCGCAGGGCATTGTGATAAAATGTACAACTGCCATCTTTTTTTCCTACGGTGGATTACGTAACCAACACGTTTCTATTGGTTAGTTACTCAGTACGGAGTAACTAACTATTGTGTTTTGTCCACCATCAAGGCAAAAAATGCGAACAAAAACATGCAACAAAGAACTTTGTCGATTTTCATAATCATTCCCCTCTATTAACTATGGTAAAAGTAAAGGACAAAGACACAAGTTCAACCACATTTACCTTTGAGGTTCTGTGGCAAATTTGTTTTTCCTTTTTGAAGCTTTCAGTTATCATTTATTATAGGAAGGTTTTAAGAGCTTATTTGAGGCTAGTCTTTAATTTGCTCTTCACACCCTCTTCACATCAATGATTTTAATATCACACTTCTACATGATCGTGTCACACTATCAGGATCAACTGATTTACAATAAATGTTTTGATTCGTCTCAGTTTATTCCCAAGTTCAAAGTGTTTATTTTAAAATGTTTCTGCACTTGTCTTCTCGCCATTCTTGCTGTGGTGCTGGGTTATTGTTCACTGTGTTGAGTATTCCTCAGCCTTAACCTGGTGATAGAATCAGAAAATAAAAGGTGCATTAAGACTTATCAAGTTAAGTCAACGTGTCTCAATTAATTATGTGATGAACTGTGCATGTTCAAATGCAAGCACTGCTGTTACTAAACTGTGTTTCTTGCTTTTTCCCCAACTAAAACTTTAAGTTTTCATAATTAAGGAAGAAAAAGCTAGGTTAATTAGACTGACAAGCCAAAGGCCAAATTAGCTTAGTTATCATAGCAGAGTTCTTATGAACTTTCCTTCAAATAATTTCTCTAAAGTATAAGATGGCACTTAATCTTGCCTGCTTGGGATCACCCACTGTGTCCTTCAAGAAAATTGTGTTCTTTTCCCATTTAATAGCTTATTTATTGACCAAAAGGATTGTTTGGTCAAAATGCCTGGGATGTTGGCCTCATTCTATTTTGCATGTGCAATTAACAAAGTTTGGACCTGGACTCTGTCTCAGTTCATACACCCACAAAAAAAGAACTTGGCCAATATCCAGCCATCTTGACCTCATGCTTTGTAAATAACCCATTACACTGATTTTCATTCAATTTTACCTTGTCCAGTGTCAGAACAGAACTGGTAATCCTCCATAGTGATTGTCATTCTGTTTTGACTTGTCCAGTGTCAGAACTGAAATAGTAATTAAGTTAAATCTTCTACAATGTCAGAACTGAAATAGGAATTCTCCTTACTGATTGTCATTCAGTTTCATCTTGTCCAGTGTCTGAATTGAAATAAGAATTCTCTATACTGATTGTCATTCCATTTTATCTTGTCCAGAGTAAGAACTGAAATAGTAATTCTCCATACTGATTGTCATTGTTTTACCTTGTCCAGTGTCAGAACCGAAATAGTAATTCTCCATACTGATTGTCATTCAGTTTTATCTTGTCCAGTGTCAGAACTGAAATAGTAATTCTCCATACTGATCATCATTCAGTTTTATCTTGTCCAGTGTCTGAATTGAAATAGTTATTCTCCATACTGATCGTCACTGTTTTATCTTGTTCAGTGTCTGAGTCGAAACAGTAATTCTCGATACTGATTGTCATTCTCTTTTATCTTGTCCAGTGTCAAAACTGAAATAGTAATTCTCCATACTGATTGTCATTCTGTTTTACGCTGTCCAATGTCAGAACTGAAATAGTAATTCTCCATACTGATTGCTGTTCAATTTTATCTTCTCCATTGGTGAAATGAACTAGCTGTTCTCAACATTGATTGCCATTTTTATTTTGTTAGTTGAAAACTAAAATAATAATTTTCTATAGTAACTGCTTAGTTGTCCATTGTCAGAACTCAAATGGCAAGACTATCATTCAGTTCTATCTTGTCCAGTGTCAGAACTGAAATGGCAGCTCACTAGATCTATTAACTGATTGTCATTAAGAAATATACATTAATGTGGTTAAAAATAGCTGTTGTTTTTTTACGAAACCTACTGTAGATGATCTAAAAGTGAAATATATGCAGTACTGTATGAAAAAATTGACCTAAATTATATGGCTGCAAATCGTACTTTGGAAACATGCTGTCAAGCACAGCACAGGTGTTACGAAAAAGAGTACCCTAGTTCCAATATGTTATCAAAATTGCTTAAGCAGAGCTCTGGCAAGCAGAGTACCATAAATATAGGAACAGACCCAAATGCATGCATAGAAACAGAAAACTGTGCACCTCTTTTACATGTTTAAAGTGGCTAACAGCAGGATCACGGGGTACAACATGGCGGCCACATTCCAGCCAATAGGTCGATTAAGGCACACAGCCTTGGTTTACAGCATACATCTTTGATATTGTACATCCATGTTATGGTTAATTGACAACTGTCAAAACAAGGTATCTGCTGACCAATACCATGTGACCATATCGCAGGCTCAGGCTTAGAGCTCATCAAGGTCAAATGTTTTTTTGGAGTTGACCGCTGCCCAGGTACTGGTTTTCGACTGGATTGGAGGCTCAAGCAAGATTAAGTTATTGTAACCAGGAGCTTGGCCTAATCTATATATCAGTGTACTACTACGTAGAAACTATCTTGCAAAATTAGCTCATGGCGGTGTATTCATATTGCCCACCACAGTTAATAATATTGTACCTACACGTGGTTGCTACAGATCGAGACATCATTTTTCAAAATTGATGTTTTTAATGACAAAAGTTTAACTTCTCTGACCAAAAAAATACATAGACAAAAATGTCAGATAGTGGCCACCAATCTAGCTTCCCCTCAAAGGCATTCCTTCTGCCCATTCATTAGGGCTGATCAGTCAGACTTCAGTTTTCAACACAGTTGAGATCAGAGAGACCCAAAATGTTTTTACCAGCCTTTACTGGTATTTAATCAGTTGTGTTAAAGTTATTTCAGTTTTCATTGACTCTTCTTCAAAATGTCACTTTTCCCCAAAGCAATTTATCAAAATAAAATTCTCTGCCCTTGAAGAACTTTTTTCCTGACATTTCCTGACATGTGGCAACCCTTTCATAGCTATCTTGCAAAATGAATAGATAAAAAAGAAATGAAGCCCCTAACCATTAATCCAACACACACTTTGTGACAAAATATGATTCTCTGAAGAAATTCATGACACCAGACTTTTTTTCCATGGAAAACAGTCAGTTTCTTGCTGACAAGCCTAAGCTTCAACTGACAACTTGTTCAAGTCCTATCAGTAGCATCTTTCCTGGAACCCTCAACATTTAACATCCCTCTATCGAATTCACCATAGAAGTGGACACCATTAGTATGGTACCATTTCTTGAGAATATGAAACAAGGGTGCCAACTAAAAAGAGAACTCTTGTTTCACTGTGAAAGCCATGTATGCCAACCAGCCAACACTCCACTATCTGTGCTTATGACCACCAAGGCTGCAGATAAACAACCTAATCAAAATGAAAGCAGCAAAAACCAACAATCCTACAAAGGAAAAGGTGTGCAAAATAAGCACCCATCTTGTTTATAAATATCTTATTAAGACTTTCTTGTTTAAAGGAACTTTTTTACTTATTTCTCTAATTTATTTTTATCTATTAGTTATTTTTAATAATTTTCTAAAAAGATATTATCCGACAATGTATTTTACAGTAATATCATTTTATAACAATAACAATAACAATGACAATGACAATGACAATAAAAATAATAAATTAATATATTATGAGGAGGCCTCCAATCTGCTAGATGTGGTTTTCAGGAAGGTCCTCTAAAAAATAAAGGTCTATTAAAATATACATTTATTGTCTAAAATACAGAAGTAATAAAAGCCGGCTAAAAACTTAAGACTAAAACTACGTGTAAGGTTTAAAACTAAAACTTGGATTAAAAATACTACAATTAACTAAGGTTAAAAATGGTTATTAAGTAAAAGCTGTTTCAGTTTGTTTTTAAAAATCCTTTTTGGCATAAGTTCTTTAAGCTCACTTAGCAGCGAGAGCCAGTCATTTATTGCTTTGATATATGTTTTGTTTCTGCCCCATTCCTTTCTTGGCTTGCTAATTTTGGGCATGTAACCATTTTGGGTATTCAAGTAACTGTGTTGGCTTATGGTAGATCTGAACACATCAAAATCTTTGGGGATCTCTCCTTTCATTGCGTCTTGCACAAGACAACACCAATGACTAAAATGCCTTGTATGTAATGGGACCACCATTTTGTCCTGCACATTCAAATGTTTTGTATTATAATTTTTATGTGCAACTGAGCATTACATGAAGTCTGTAGATTATAAATGTTAACTCATTTTATAATGAGCAACAATTTTCAGCCAAAAGCTTGGCCAAAATCGTGAAAACAAATATTGATTTTGCTTAACCCATGAAACAAATCATTTAATGCAGCACAGTCTACTAATATTAGTATTATGTATGGATTATGATTCCTCCAGGCCTTTACCTGGTTTGGGTTAAGACCAAGTTTGCCATCGCACCTGAGTCCAAGAAAATGAACATTCTTTCAGGGTGGCATTAATGAAGTCAAACATGTTATTATAGCAAATCATCGCTAACAATGAACTTGAGATTTGAGTAGACCACCCTTGGGGACTACATACAGTGTCTCTGGATGGATTGCTAATGATGTCAGTTAGCTCAGCCATAATCTTTGACTTGTTACCCCAGATTTTCCTTCCACTTAAATTTTTATTTTGAGAAATAAAATTGATAAATTATAAATAAAATGTGTTTCCTACACCATGATCCATTCCATTTGGTTCAGAGAGTAACAGAACATGATAATAGGAACTTTGATACTAGAAACTTCTTTTAAAGAAGATGTGCAAACTGGTGATGTTACATGATCACCACTCAATTTCTCGTTACATTATTTTTATGAATACTTGCTGAAGTTGGAGAGGCATGTATAATTACATTTCAGTTTTAAAAAAATCATCATCATCAGCATTCATTGATCAGGGAATTGCTCTCTTGACTGGGAACATTTTTAGGGGCTAGCAGAACAGCATCTGGTGTTAGCTAACCACGAGTCCCTAGGACATGTAAAGTGGCCACATCTCACTGTGTCACTGATTTGTGCCATGCTCTCCTGGAGCCTAATGCCTTAATACAGCCTCACTCTTTCTGGCACCAATTTTCACTTCCTTTCTCCAGTGGGTATGGTTCCTGACACACTCCCTTCAGATTCAAATCAATGCCCAAGGCCAATGACACTTGCACAAATCCTTGAGGTGAAGATAGTTTCCTTGTGGTCTAAACCAATAGTCATTTCTCAATAAAGAAGTTCCTCGAGGATCCTTCCGTCGGCCATGTTTCAGGTGCGATCGTGATCAGGCCAGCCGAAGAAGCGGAGTTGTAGCAAGATGTAAAGACTAGGGATCTGCTGATAGTCAAAGTGGTTGATATCATAAGTTGATTCAGGCATGTAATCCAGATAATAAATGCAGTAAAAAACCCATTGTTTATGGCAAAGCTACATGTAGCTTTGACTGCTTTTGAAGCTTCCTTCAGAATATGCTGTAATCCCTTGTGTGGGATTTCAATGTCAAACACAACATGAAGAAAGAGCCTGAAAAATGCAAAAAAAAAAAAATGAAGCAAGGAGCAACTGCTGTGACAAAGCTGACATTCCAGATAGACTTTAGAAGACACAGTTCATATAAAATTAGGGGACGATAAAAATTTTTTCTCTTTGCATACTCCTCTCTTAATATACTTGCTTCTACTAAGAGCACAATAATATCAAGAGTTAATAGTTATTGCATTTATAGTTTTAGTTTTCTGCAATAATTTTCTAATTGGTAGATTAAGTATTAAAAGATAAATTGCCAGTTCTAAAATACACCAACTAAAATTGATAATAACAATGTTGAAATAAAATGGCAAATATTATACTTGAGGCATCTGTATCAGTCACTGCACTATAACATTTGTGGGTCGAGGGTGCTGTACTGTAGTTATTACATGTAAGTAGTGACATATTGCTTCAGCTTTAACCAGCATGCTAACCAGTATTAGTAGTGATATATCCATATAAGAGACGGATCTCAGGTCAAAACACCTGAAAGTGATGACTTCTCGACCCATCAAACAAATAAAATATTAACTTCTTATGATATGTGTGACATTTGCCGACTATTTGGATTAAGAGTTTAATTTTTGGGATTCGGGCTAAAATTATTAATGAATAATTAACCAGTCTGTCAGCTGTGCTTATCTGACTATGACACTGAGCATTTCCATTCGATAAATCTTTTCTCAGCGTCTCATTGAGAGGTACTGGCACTCATTACTTGTCGAAGTACATGTTGAACAGGTTTGATGTCTGCAGAGATGCCTATGCGATATTTCCCTGGAAAACTGCCCAAACCAGTGGAAACATCATCAAAATCTCTGAAATCATTCATTGTAAAATGAGAGAAGCTCATAGAGTTAAATATTCAACAAGGGAAAGGACTGATCTAGTGCTTGTAATGAAGCCTGATTGATGATGGACCACTTTGAGGTGCTTTCTCCAAGATTTCAAAGGGTCACTTACTTTTCAGGCCACTGCTCCAGCAAGCTTAATGGAAAGGGGTATAGAATCCCAACGGCTCAACCAGGCACCCATCATACAATCTTATTTTCCCCATGGTGGGATGCAACTTGACTTCTCCATTCTATAGTATGTTTAAGAGATCCATGCAAGACATTGCACTGCTTGTTGCTCCAGTGTCCAGCTTAGTTGTGATGGTTAGGAGTATATCCTCTGTAACATGTAAGTGGTACCATTTTTGTGTTAATGACTTCAACTTGTTAAGTGACAAAGAGAGAGTCATCAGATTTGGTTTTTGATCGACATCCAGACTCGCTGCATATTCTTTATTAGTATCACCCAACTAGTGGACTAATGCAAATCCTGCATTTTAATTGGCTACGCTACTAAAAAAGTATTACTATAGTCCTCGAGTAGCAAGATTGGCACAATCGAGCGTGACGCTTTCTTTCGTTTTATTTCCAAATAAATACTTCTTCAACATGCATTTGCTAACTTTATTATTGCCTTTTCAGTCCGACTAGTTGGGTGGTTGTGAGGTTCAGGGTGCTGGACTTGAGACCTGGAGATCCCTGGTGCAAATACTCCATCCTCCATGAGTGCCATAAACTGGATGTGCTCTGAGCCATTCCAATGTAAACTCATTAGCAATGCTATGTGCATGTCAATTGCCAAGTGGTAAACCTCCACCAACCAGAAATAACAGGGGAATTTGTACAGACTTGTTAACACTTCTCATTGTGAAACCTGTTTTCTTCTACTCGTGTATTGTCGAGTGCATCGGTCAGATCCCTCATTTTATCTTCTTGTAGTCTCAGTTGATCTTTCTACATTGTCACACAAGATAACCAAATAAAGATCATGTAATGTATTGCTATTGATAAGAAACTAAAACTCTCTCCTGATTTTGGAACACTTTAATATAACACATTATGGAGGTGCGGTGGCCTCATGGTTAATGTGCTTGTCCCCACATCGAGCGATCTGGGTTTGAGCCCTTGCCAGGGACACTGTGTTGTGTTCTTGAGCAAGATACTAAACTCTCACAGTGCCTCTCTCCACCCAGGAGTATAAACGGGTACCAGCAAATTGTTGGGGAACATAACAAATTGTGGGGGAGTGACCTGTGATGAACTACCATCTCATCCAGGGGGAGTAGAAATACTACCTAGCTGCTTCATGCTATAGAAACCGGGATAAGCTCCGGCAGCTATGAGCCCGTTGGCTCCAAGGCTTCACTTTTTCACTTTTACTTTCACAAAAGCCATCCCCATCATACCACAGAGTGCAGTCCTACACCTATTACATTTGATGGCAGTAACAATATAATATCGTAACAGTTGTTGAAATAATTCCTGGCAGAGACATTTCCCTTCACATTCATAGGTTGTAGTGGCACCTTGTAGTGTGGGGTAGTGTAAACTGACATAATGAATAAAAGCTTTGTATAATTCAAAGTTCTAGTACTTTCAAAAGAAAAAAATCATCTCATCACACTCATCGGCTGCTAATGAACACATTTCTTGCCTTTGTTTGCCTCTGACACCATGTCCTCTACTCCTAAAGCTTGAAATATTCAGGAGGTAAGCAAGGCCAATGCACATGGACCTCAGGAAGCTTGCCACGGATCATCCATAGATATTAATGCCCAATGAGAAGGATTCTGAAAGACACTTAAAAACTATTTTATTTTGAACACAAGCATTAGCTCTGCAGTCAACAAATGCCATGTACCAACAAGGAATCCTGGGACACAACGCTTAATTCATTTTAAAAAAGTAAAACAGTTGATTTACATGTACATACAAGATGGAAGGTCTGGTAACAAAGTTAATGGCTCATTTTGGCTGTGTATAATGTTAAATTATCAGTATTATTTTATTCTTACATGTACTTAGTAATTTTGTTTGTCTCCAAATAGGGATAGCTGTTTCTTTAATTTCTTTTTTGGATTAAGGCATGATGTAAGATTGTTACACACATTTTCACATTAATATTTTCAAGTTACATTTCATAGTCAACGTACAATTCCTTGCACTGGGGCCTTACATAAATTTGTGTACATGTGTTCAAGCATATGGTTATGTGTACACCTGCCCACTTGGGGTGATCCCTGATTCAAACAAACAACTTTGTACAGTTTAATTTAAACAATGTGGCCTGGCCACCCCTCATATTTTACTGTGATGTACAGTGTAAGCTCACAAATCAATAAAAGGTCTGAACTGGCAGCACTTTACAGTCAGATATAAAGTCTGAATTGGTGTCATGCAATCAGAGACTTGTTAGTATTTGTGTATGAAAAGTGAATTTCTCAATAATACCCTGCTTAAAGTTATTTGTACATCATACTGATGTTTACAGCTGTAACAAAATTATATAATTATTCAACTCAAAACTCTTATCCAGGGCTTAAATATTTGTTAATAATTTCAGTATGAAAGAATTAATTATGCATGTTTCTATGGGTTGTTATAAATAATTTCAAAGTTTCAAATACCCTTTGTAACTGACAAAGATGTGAGTCACATCAAAACGTGAATTAAAAATTTAAAAACAATGTGATCTTTTTAAAATTGCATTCATGTAGTAATTTAATGCTTCAGTTTAAACTTTATGTCATTAAATGATATTCCATTTCAGTCAAATGTTTAGCAACATGACTCAACAGTCCAAAAGAGCAGTTTAGTATTGAGTGTCTTGCAAAATGACTATAAACAACATCAAATTATGCAAACCAGTGACCTGAGATCTTGAGGCAATTAATACACATAATTTAGCCACATGTTAGCACCAGTTGGAAAATGAATGTCACCAAGTCACAATAATTGTTTTTTTTCTTAATGCAACCGGTTGCTTTTTAGAACAGCAGTGTGAAATTTTAAAACAGATGATAGAGTATTTTAAATTTATTTTATAATAGAGATAACTCTATTGTCCCTCTATAGATTATAGAGTATGTTTATCATTAAACCCTTAAGGTGACACCTGAAAACATCCTTGTCTGCCTTTTGAAAGCAATAATTATTGAACGAGCAATTTTATATATGCATATTTTAGCACCTGGTGCACTGCGGGTGCTAAAATATACATGCATACATGTTTAATTACAAAAGAATAAATGATACGTGAACAATGTAAAAGCAGAATTAGATTACCACAAGCAACTTAACCCACACCACATATTTACACATGGTGTCACACAGGCCACAGGTTGGTGATTCACTTTGCATCAACTTCAAGCTGTTGCACCTGACATTCCACAAGCTCCACCATCATTTACAGTCTTCTTATAACATCCTCATGTGCTGATCTCATCATGTGCAGTTGAATTCCTCAAGCTTCATGTAGTTGTCATGAATCATACCTGTTTTAAAATACCTCAAATAATATTTCAAATTAAGTTTCAACAATTTTATTTCATCCTAAAAATGCATAGCGTTACCAGTAAACAGTGCCACAATCACAAATGTATACAGTAAGAAACAAACAACAATTTTTGACAACAAACAAAACCTGGGCAAGAGTACATGGCTGGGTCCTTTGGCATTTAAAATGGCTGAAAACAGTCACACATCCACTTTAACTTTCAAAGCAGGACCAAACAGGTTGAAAAGCAGGCTTATTCTTTTTCTGCATGTTGTAAGAAGACACTAGGCTAAGCAAAATATTTTGACCGAATAAGTATTGTTTTTCTTTTGAGTCCTGCAAAATTCTGGTCAGTATGACATTACAAGTTAGGAAACTTAAATGACCTCCTTGGGATGTATTATTTATTATAGCCAAAGAGGTCTACGTGTATCTCAAATTAATCCACCATGTAAGGTGATGAAACTGATAAATAACAGACTTAAATTAAGAGCAAAGTATCCATCATACCAGTACATGTAGATAGCAGACACAAATATTTTCTTAGCAAGGAATTGGCTAGCATTTGTTTAGAGTAGCACAAATCTGCAGTTCTACGACAAAAATTGGTTAGTGTGCGGCAGCCTCAAGGAAAACGCTGCTTGCGTGTGCAAAAGTTAAGCATTTATTTATATTTTCAGGTCTCTTTCTTAAAAGTTAAACTCAAATAGGCCCGCCAAATTGAAGGAAATAAGATTTGTACTAAGCAAAAAGATGAATTCTTTTACAATCAATTATTCATTCAATCAATCAATCAATCAATCCCAATAATTAATTGGGTCAAATTAAGCTGCCAATTGGGTTGTATCCACATGGTTCATACAGCCTTCTGTCTTCAGATGTTTTTGTTTTGAGATTTTTTAAGCCTGGACAATTTAGCAATTGAATTTTAATCAGGATAACATTGGTCTGTGCTGGTGGGAAGGGGGGAGTTGCAAAATACAAACTACCCAAAAACCTTGTTGAGGTGAGATACTTTCATTGATAATTCAAATAATAATCACTTAATAATATTATTACAAAATCAGGTACACAGTACTGCCAAAATCAAAAGAAATAAAAAATAAGTTCTTCTCTACCTCTCCATGTCTCTAATGCTTCCTAAGTAATATTGCAGTGACACAATACAATGTTTAAATGTTGCCTGTGGTCTAACTAGCATTCATGAACTTCTCAAAGAAGACAATTCAAGGTCTGGTGACAAAACCTACTCTATACAATTAATAAGGCCTTTTAAAACATCTTATAACAGTCCCATCATTGTTCATACAGTGTACCAGACAAATAAATTGTGAGAGGTGGGAAAGGACTTTTTGAACATGCTTCACTTACTGGCAACCCTTAAGTCAATTCATTGCTAGCTACTAGAATCAGTCAACTACATGTACATGTATCAAGGCAGGTTAAATTTGGCTGCTTGAATATCCAAATCGATCTGTGGCTTGCTGTTGAGCTTTTGAATCAGAATTCTTCATGATTTAAAGGTGTATGTCAAACACAAGTGTGCACTGTCAACAACGACTTTTTGCCAATGTTGGGAGGGAGTAATGAAGTAGCGGAGGGTTGGGCAGGGGTGGGGAGTTGATGGCTTAATGATTAGTCAGTAGGACGCTGGATTAATGGGTCCAAAATGGAGCCTAGGCTTGGGTCACCGCGTCATGTTCCAAGACAAGACACTTGACTCTCCCAGTACCTCTTCCTTCCAAGGAGTGGAAATGGTACTGACCGATTGCGAGGGAAACCTGACAAAAAACTGGGGGTAACCTGTGATGGACTAGATCCCATCCAAAAAGGGCAGTGATACCCCTAGGCACTTGATGTTACAGAGACCAGAGTCATGCACCAGCACTGATGAACCATGTGGCTTCTCCTTATCCCTCAGGAGTGGAACAGACTTCCCTGCACTGTAGCCAGTGAAATAATCACTAAAGTGTTCTTGTTCTGAGCCACAAAGACCAGAACAGGGATTCGATGTCCTGTGTAAAGCAAACCTTTTGCCATAAAAGTTTAACCCCCTTGACTGGATGTACCAACAAAACTTTCAAGTAAGGGAGGGAAATGGACATTGGTTAACATGCACTTCAAACAGACAGTTACACAAGAGACGGCTGGAAATGCAGAATGACAGATTGGGACTAGGGGAGTAGTGGATAATGGAATGAAGAAGGGCAATTGGAGATTAGTGCTCCTTGAGTGGGGTTGTACAGTCAGGTTGATTCAAGAACCCATATTGGAGGACAATCCCCCTATAGTGATGTGGTCAACACATGGCATTGTGGTAACCAAGGTCATGATCCAGATCTGAGAAAGAGTCGTTTTTTAAATTATAGAAAAAAGACAGGCAGCCTTTGTGACAACAGTTATTCCTTCTGATATTTAGATGACACATCCGATAGGGATGAAACTCCACTTTTGATTTTTTGTTGAAAATTGGGGAAATAATGCATTCCATGCTCAGTGAAAACAATGTTACATGTTCCATGCCATAATGGCAGTAGGTAAGATGGAGAGTAAGCCATGGTGTGTGATCTTTCCCTCAAGACTGAGACATTTCCATCCTTCCAGCACTCAGTTCAAGATGTTCAAGTATATCTCTTGCAGGAACTACAGTGTAAGGATTTTCTGGCTGTGATGAAGCAAAATCATCCATGCATTCAGAAGAAGTATCAGGTGATGAACTGACACATCTTGATGAAGAAGTGGCTAACACCAATTGCATGAACTGTCGAAGATTCACGTTGTCTGCTCAAAGGTGTTACGACCGGCCAGCAACAAAGATGCCGCACGTGCACCCCTGCCCACACCTCCAACTTTGCCTCCAACCATGCGCTCCGCTGCGCCATCACCACATCTGCATTGCCTCCACCTTTGCTGCCATAACACCTTTGTGCAAAGCATGGTGAATCATCTCCAGTTCATGCGACTGATGTAAGCTACTTCCTCATCAAGATGTGTCAGGTCATTGCTTGGGACTTCTCCTAAATACAGGGAAGATGATGCTTTGTCACAGCTAGGCAATCCTTGCACTGTAGTTCCTGCAAGACGTACACTCAAACATCTTGAGCTAAATGCCGAAAGGAAGGAGAAGTCTCTGAAATGAGAAAAGATCACCAACCATGACCTACTATCCACCCCATCTGCTGCTCTGTTATGGCTTAAAACATGTGACATCATCCCAACCAAGCATGCAATATATCATTTCCCCAACTTTCAACAGCCAATCAGAAGCTGTGTATCATCCAAATAAGACGTGTGATCTGAATATCAAACACAAATAACTGTTGTTTCATTACCCATCTTTTTCCTATAACAAAAACGCCCATTCAGAGATTTGAATCCTAACCTCGGTGACCACAAAAACATGTGATAACCATATCACTGCTGAGGAATTGTCCTTCACTGTAGATTCTTGAATCAACTTGATGGTACAACCAAACTCAAGGGGCACCATTCCCTGATTCCCCTGCCCCATTCCACAATCCACTACTTCCCTAGTCCCAATCTGTCATTCCACATTTCCAGTCATCTGTTGCATAACTACTTGCTAAAAGTGCTTGTTAACAAATGCCCTTTCCCTCCCTCACTTAAAAGTTCTGTGATATATTCAGTGAAGGGCGCTGGACTTAAATGGTGAAAGGTCTGTTTCACAGAGGAAACCAAATCCCCCTTCCAGTCTCTATGGCTAAGAATGAGAACATTCCAGCGATGTTTTCACAGGCTACAGGGCACAAAAGTCAGTTCCATTCCTATGGAATCAGAGAAGCCAGATGGATCATCAGCACAGGTGCTCCACTCCAGTTTCTGTGACAGGAAGTGACTAGGAGTATTGCTACTCTCCTTGGATGGGATGATAGTCCATTGCAGGTGACCCCAAGCAATTGTCAGGTTGTCCTCACAAATTGGCCAGTACCATTTACACTCTTGGCAGGAGAGAGGCATTGAGAGGGTAAGGTGTCTTGCCTGAGAACATGACACAGTGACCCTAGCTTGGGCTCCATTGTGGACCTATTGATCGAGAGTCCAACTGACAAACCATTGAGCCATCTACTCCCAACCCCTACCCAAGCCCCCTTCCCCATTACCCTCTCCCAGCATTGACAAAAAAAGTCATTGTAAATAGTACACACTTGTGGTGAAACCTTAAAATCATGAAGAATTCTGATTCAACAGCTCAACAGCAGGATATTTAAGCAGCAAAATTTAACCTGCCCTTAGTTGATACATGTAGTCAACTGATGCTAGCAGTTAGCAATGAAGGAACTTACAGTAAGACCAACCACTGCTTCAGGCATGAATAGTCCTTTCCTATCTTTTATAATAAAGTTGCCTGGTGTACCTGATGATGGGGCTTATGATGGAACATTCCTGGTTCTGCTTTACACAGTACAAAGACTTCTTAGTGACTTTGAAGTAGAAACTGAAATTGAAATTACTTTGAATGAATGTAGAATTTTCAGAGATCTATGGAGGCAATTTTCAAAGAAAACTCACAGGGTCTTTCTAAGCAACTACATGTACATGCAACATTATAAAGAGGAAAGCATCTATTTTCACAGTTCCTTTGGCTCACAGTACAAACTTGGCAACCTTCATGTATCAAGTCTTACAGAATTTGTACTCTTTTCTAGAAATAAATTTCCAGGACTTTTCTAGTACTCAGACTGATTTTTCCAGGTCTCTAAAATTTACATTAACCCTTTCACTCCCAAGACTTCAATGTTAATTCTCTTTACTGTTGGTCCTACATTTCTTATTAGTTATCACGTAAGTTCTAAGAATCTGGTGTAAAATCAAACAATATGTCCCTGTAATTCTCTTCAACTTAAACAAAAAAAACTATATTAATTTATTTACTTCAAGTGAAAGAGATTTCTAGTACTTTGTATGACCACATGTAATAGTGTCTTTGGCTTGATCGTTGCATGCTGGACTCAGGATCAAGCAGCCTGGGTTCATGCCCTAGCTGAGGATGCAAGTGTTGATGACATGGTTTATAGCAGAGGCAACTTCTTTTGACCCATTATATGCATTTATATGTGGAGGCAACCCCATGAGATCTGACAAGTAATTCAGTAAAGATGTGTTGCCTTTAATTTTATTGCAGAAACCTCAAGTAGAAAACATCACAACTCCTGTATGAATTTGTCATTAAAGTTGATACCCAAATTTACTGGTAGCAATGAAACTGTTGCTTAATAACAACATCATTGGTTAATGCAATATCCCTCAATCATTGTACAGTGGACGACAAACACATTCAAATGCAGGGGAGAATGTTTTGCAAATCCACCCAAATGCCAGAAACTACAACAAAATGAAGGAAGACAACTGGGAATTTTGCAAAAGAAGTCAATAACTAGCAAAACAAATAATCTACAAGGTTTCTATTGACATGGATTGACAGAGGTATGATGGATACTTGACTTGAAACTAAAGTTTGCATTTCATTCAGGTTTGTTCAACCACGTTTAGGTATTGTCTGAGAACAAATTGTTTACGCTGACGACGTCTTTTTTATGTAGAAGTATTAACATGAAAGTTTGTCTGTTTGTTATTTAAGCAGTGTCAGTATTTCTGATTATAAGTCCACAAAGCAACTGCTTAAAAGTAACGAGCTGATAGAAAAGGTGGGACTGTATGTTGAAAGACCATTTCCTGTTCTGCCAAAATATTATAGTAGTAAAAACCTTCCAAAATATTATAGTAGTAATGAACTACATGACTGTATAGAGCTGGTCTGTTAATGCTGGTTAATGACATTTTGCACTTGTACATATACCCAAGGAACAACTGGTAAACAACTCTGCATGTGTTAACCAACTGGTCAACAGTTGCCCACGGTAACATCATTTCCAAAAGGAATGAAGCACTCTATTTAACACAAGTAACCGGTTTCTACTAGTTTATAACCATAACGTACACAATTAAAACACTTATGAGCTTACCTTATTGAAAACATAGGCACGCAAGACGTGCAAGAGTTATTTTTTTCTGTGAAGTTTTGGAGATAGAAGCATTCATGGTACAGTAATGATTTGGTTAATTTGACAAGTTTTTTTGGTTGCGATGTTACATCGGTCATGGTAAGATAGCTAAATAGTAAGCCATAAAATGTTTGACTGAACAAACTACAGTAATCTGACACGTCTCCAGATTAATGTAGTTATCATCTTATTTTCTAACGGGCAATTTGATTCGCTCTTTGATACAACCCGCACTGTGATTGGTGTGACACCCGCACATGCATAACTCCCTCGCTCACCGATCACATAACCCTTCCAACCCCCAAGAGAAATTTTTGCTCAAAAATACTCAAGTTAATTTAGAGACTTTTTCGCATTTTACACAAGTCGTAAGTTTACCTTTTTACACAACACAACACAACACAACTTCACCGAAAATAGAAAGAAAGAGAAAAAAAAACCTCTGACACGTTAAAAGTCTGATTTAATTAAATGCACTTTAACTTGGTGCCACGCAGTCTTCAAAGAACATTTGAACAGTTTTCATACTTTTTCCCTTAAAAAATATCGGACTGAAATGAATGTCATCAAATAAAACTATTAAACTGCTACTGCAGAGACGTAAAAACCGTCCAGAAACAAAACCTTCTTTTTTGTTTAATATCCTGGAAACAATAGCCGATAACTTGTCAGCTCTAATTGAATTTACTCCCATATAAAAAACAAAAGTGTTAAGTTACCATTTGTTACTAAAGATAGCAAACATCTCGTGGGAAAGAGTGATGACGATTCGTCCGCTCTAATTGAATTTACTCCCTTGTGAAAAACAAGAGTGTCACATTACACTTTGCAACTAAAAACCAAAAATGTCTCGTTATATTTGCATGCAACAAGAACAAAACAATTGTTACCCGCACTTACTATTGTAAACGTTACAACTGTTTCAAATCTAAAGTCTCGTCCCCTCTAAAGCAAGTCCTAAGAACTAGACGCGACGATTCGTGACCTCTAATTGAATTTACTCCTCGTGAAAAACAAAAGTATCAAGTTACCTTTGTAACTAAAAATAAAAATATCTCGTTGCATTTGCATACTACTAACTCACGAACTGTTTCAAACCTCAAGGCTCATCTCGTTCATTTAACTAAAATCCTCAGCCTAACTCACAGAAAATGTCGAAGTAAACCCAATATATGAATACTTCCTCCTCTTTTATAGAAGAATAAATATGGCTGTTCTGAACTCTATCGGGATCAAATCTTCTCACATACCATTTACCTTTACAACAAGAAATTTGATTGGCTGTTTATAGTAGATCCAATCTGATTGGTGTGACATACATACATCTCTCACTCACTCACTTACTCACTCACTCACTCACTCACTCACTCACCCATTGACCCGTCCATAACATACCCGACGCGCCGACTAAGAGGTATTTTTTTTACAAAAAAATAACTCAATAAACCACACGTTGCATTCATTTGCTTTTCATTGCTTTCCCCAAAACGAGCGTTGCAAAGCGTTCGTGTGAAGTGAAACAAACCTTGCAGTGGACGACAGCAGCTACAGTGTAGCGACCAGGTCAAACAGATATATCAAGGTTACCTCCAGTTTATCGTAAACTAAACATTAGCAACAAATTTGGTCAAAAGCTGACCTTACTTGGTTTTTAAAATCTCCCGCGACATCCTTCATCTTTTCTGCTACCCAGAGTGCCCCGCATGAATGCCTGCTCAGTCTTATTTGTCAGCGGTTTGCCTCAAGGAAAGGAAAATAGGCACACTTTGTTCCTCCTTACATGACGCAAATTTTTCCGCTTTGGTAAAAAACGTTTTGAGCCAGTTCTTGGTCATACAACAGTGAGCGATGGTTTTCACCGTTGACCCCAGCAACGGCCTTTCTGTCCAACCTCAAGTGAATCGGATAGCGACTTGTTGACTGTAACTAACTGTTCTTCTAAGGCACTTGATGAATTTCAATCGTTGAACTATGCGAGGTTGAGAATGCGCCTCTTTTATTAATTCGCAGTGGCTATTCGTACCGCACCCGCACGGCGACTTGTACTTGCTTCGTACGGGAGTCAGAAGATTTCATTTAATTTCTCTGTAATTGCTGATTCTTCCTTATCCAAATTATTATATTTGCCTTAAGAAGAATTAAGCAATTCCAGTGAGTGCCGTTTCTTTGAGCCAGATTAATTTGCGTACTCTCTGCATACTCAGCGAACGACCCACTCGGCGCAACACTTCAAATTTTTTCCGTGATAGTTAATACTCACGCACATGTCACGCAACCTCTGGTTCACAGATTTACTGGCTACAAAGTACACTGAAGGTTAAAAAAAGTGCGAAAAGAATTTCTTATAGCTTTTTAAAAACGTAGAATACATTGACTTGGATCGGGTGGTAAGTGACAAATTGGACTCTTGTTGGTAGTCCCGTACGAATTATTCGCATTTTTGCTGTTCATACGGGGATTTTTCCTGCTTCCATAGCAGACGCAGTTTCAGTCAGCGTTAGATAGTTCTTTTCGTAGTTAGTCTGGTTACTCGAGGTTAGTTTACCGAAGGATGGATGCTTCGAACGTTTTCTCCTTCCAAATCAGGTGAGGAATACATGCACACTGAATCTTGTAACGCAAACTGTTCCACGAAAATACGGCTGGGGAGGTATTGTCTGAGGAAAGTGTTCAACTACATGTATGACATTCAAAAACAGGTTAGCGATTCTTAGATTTAATGGTAACTTTTAGTTATACATGTACTCGAGGAATCTCGTATGAATAGCAGATACCAGTCGCTGAACGGTCCCTTCGTATCGCGTGACACGTGCGTGAGTACTGACTAGCTCGGAAAAAATTTGAAGTGTTGCGAGTGGGTCGTTCGCCGAGTATGCAGAGAGTACGCAAATTAATCTGGCTCAAAGAAACGGCACTCATTGGAATCGCTTATTTTTCCTAAAGGTGAATATAACAATTTGGATAAGGAAGAATCAGCAATTACAGAGAAACTCAATGAAATCTTCTGACTCCCGTACGAATAGCAAATACAAGTCGTCGTACGGGTGCCGTAGGAATAACCACTGTGTTATTAATTTGTTCAAAATAACCTCCATTTCAAGGTTTATCGATAGGCACCAAGTGCATGTTCGTTCAAGGAGCTACATGGCACTTTGGCAAGCGATTCAGCGCGTGATGCGGACGCGCATCAGACAGTCTGTTATAAACTGCGACTATTTTCAGAGACGTATTGTCGTTATACTCTGGCTTTATATCGTATGGTGACAAATCTTCGTAACAAGATAGATGGTTTTTAGCAGAATTGTGGATGATTCTAAGAAGCCCGAAATTTGCATATACTTAATATTTGTACGGAAACAGAATTCTGAAACTGTGGAATGCGGAACGAAGAATATGAAATGCTGTCATGACAGCTATTGTGCTGAAACAGCAGAGTGTTTTCAGTGCAGGAGATGGTACCAGGTTCTTTGTTATTCCTGGTTTAAG
>NC_138145.1:8988723-9052723 GCF_964199315.1 Orbicella franksi | reverse complement strand
AACAAATAACATTCTCAACCTTCCCTGGACTCTGAAACTTAAAGTGTTCCGAATTGACGAGGCTAGTGTAACGGCTGGAGGATGCAGGCCTTGTGTAATAGACATATGTGGTGTGCATCAATGATGTGGACACTATTAATTCTTCTTAAATGTATCTAAGCCTTTTATTTCTTTGTAAAAAAAGGTATTTCTCAGTCTTATAATTTAATTAGACTTTAAATTTAAAACCTCGTGTACGTATTTGGAAGCTCGTTATTTCCTAGATTTACTTAATTTTATAATTGCTTTTAGTTGCTCTATTCCAGCGATCCGTTTGAACTGTCAACGTGTCAGAAGTTTGTAATTACTGGCACACCTAATTAAAATGGTAACTGGTTGGGTGTCCTTTACAATTCGGTCGTTCACAATGGAGGCTGTTGATAACACGTTCTCAGTTCAGTTTTCTTTCTACGAAACTTGTAAAAGCACTTACTATTTAGACGTGCAAAGCGGCGTAACTAGTAAACACGCCCTTCTCCGAAAAAGTATCGTTAAAGGAGCCCAGTTACGGTATTTTGATTTATTTTGGCCTCGTACAAAATTACATTTGAATTGAAAGAGGACCTGAACATATTCATTTACTAAGATAGAAAAACACCAAATAGATAATGATAAAACATAAAGGAACTGGGGAAGATAAACACGGATTACAAACGACGAATTTGAAAAATTTAGGCTAAAATTTACAAACCATGACGTAGTTCCTTAAAACTGTTATTTGAAGACGTAGCATATAACCTTAAGCCTGAGTTTGCGTTTTCCAGTATATTTTAGTTACTTCAGTTTGAATTTATTAAATGACGATTTTTATATTTTAAATGGTAATTTTTATCATATTGCTCTTCTTGTTGTTGATGTTGTGGTTTTTACAAGGGTATTTCAGCGAAGGAGATTATGAAAGTGAAGAATGATCATCGCAGTTAATTTTCCAATTTAAGCAACTGGAAAGAAGAAGCCTGAAAAAAAAATCAGGGCTTCAACGGGATTCGAACCCGTGACCTCCGCGATAGCTCAGTTGGTAGAGCATCGCACCTGTATCGCGGAGGTCACGGGTTCGAATCCCGTTGAAGCCCTGATTTTTTTCAGGCTTCTTCTTTCCAGTTGCTTAAATTGGAAAATTAACTGCGATGATCATTCTTCACTTTCATCTATAACCGCAGTTCAAATATGAAATATTTCATATAAACTTTACATCATTTCACTCCTCACGGGAAGATACGAACTCAATTAATTGACCTCGCTCCCAATGTGTGGCTTCATAGCTCAGTTGGTAGAGCATCGCACCGGTATCGCGGAGGTCACGGGTTCGAATCCCGTTGAAGCCCTGATTTTTTTCAGGCTTCTTCTTTCCAGTTGCTTAAATTGGAAAATTAACTGCGATGATCATTCTTCACTTTCATCATTCTATAACCGCAGTTCAAATATGAAATATTTCATATAAACTTTACATCGAAGGAGATTATAGTAATCAAGTGTTTCGCACGCGTTCTTTCACCATGTTTAAGTCCTTACGAAAGACTGAATACCAAGATCTTGATCGTGTTACTTTGACAGCTGAAGGACAACTTAAACCTGGTCACTACGAAACAGGGAATGCAAGATCTGTTAATGTGGGTTGTTGATACCAGCCAGCCGTAGAAGAGTTTCGGCGAGCAGTTAAACTACAGAAGTTTATGAGTGGCATTGGATCTATGTAGAAGGGAACAGAGCTAATCCCTTTCAAGTTCCATTTTCACACAACCTAAGATAACATAACATTTAAATAGCATCATGTTCGAGTGAAAAATCAAAAGTCAATTTACACAGTTTAAACATACTGCCATTTATATTGCATCAAATATTTTCGCTAACGCACGATTGGTCTAAACGCGTCACGTGACTGAATGTGTATCTTAAAACGCTATTAGTAACAGTAAAAATGTTTCAGCTCTCGGAAGTTTGAAAGCAAATATAAATATTTTAGTTCTAGCCAATTTGCGAGTGTGCGGACACTGGCGCTGTCACGCAACGCATAAACAAATCGTAGCTAACAGAGGGGACCTCTACTTGCTAGCCATAAACACAGAAAAATACTGGACTTTGTCATTATGTTGTTATTATTACCTATCTTGAAACCGGTTGTGCATATAAAAGTGTTGATTTAATTTTAGACCTGAGTTGAAAGTCAGCTAATGAAATCATTCAGGCTATTAAAGTGAAGGCATCGAACGCACTCCTTTTATCGTTGATTACTGCAAGTATTTAGTGTACTTTTCCAAAAGAGCATTTCGCCGAAATTTCATTTGAGTGTTCCATCTCAGCGATGCGTATTGCAAAATTCAGACCACCGGGGAAACCATCAGAATTCACCTTGAACTAATTTGCTACAAAATAAACTCATCATTTTGAAGGCCAAGTCACTGATTCAAATGAGACTGCCTACGGCTGTTTAAGATCATGTAATAAAATTTTAACGTCTTCCTGAAAATGATCGAAGAGAAAATTCAATAGTTTTTTTGGCTCGTCAGTTGCGTACTTGTAAACTGACCCTTCTAGTTTCCAGTGTTCTTGACACCAAAGATTATAGCTGGGAAGAATGTCACGATTTCTTGCCATTGTCTGCCGTGCAATTTTCTTGAATAGTTGTTCTACTTGACCCACAGAATCCGTATCTTTCACATCAGTATTTGTCAAGATTAAGGTCTCTTCTGGAGCGATTTCATCGAGCAAAGCTTGAACGTAGACATCGTAAAAACGCCGTTCCTCTTCGGTCTCTTTGATCACTTTCATTGCTCCCGGAACTGGCTCAGTACAAGTGAACTCATGTGAGTAAATTTCTCCCATGCCTTTCTTTCTCAGAGATTCCTCGACTGCTTTCTTCAGATAACAATCAGAAAAAAGAGTGTTCCTCAATCCAGTCAGCAATAAGGAGGTAAAACTCTTTTTCCGATAAACTGTTGCGAAGTCGCTTTTGATTTTCTCCATGCACTCTTTGAAGTTGTATTCGTTCATGTTCCAGATCAGGGACAACAGTCCATCTAGAAGAATGGAAATCATGCTAGCAGCATTAAAAAAATCCATGTCTTGCGTGATCGAAGATGGAAATATATTGTAGTCTGCGTAAAAAAAGCTCCGTAACTTCTTTTGCTTCAAACAAGCAACAAGGCGACGAAGTATCCTAACAAGCCGTTGACTGAGGTTCGTTCCCGACCACAGCTCTTCTACGGGATTCTCCTGCCATTCAAATAGCACCAGCGTTTTGAGGACGTATGAGGAAATCAGTTTGCCAGTGTCTTTTAAAGGATCAGCCGCTCTGTCCACGTCGAATTGCCAATACCCACTGTTGTTCTTATTATCATTGACCTCATTTTCGATATCAGGCAACACAATGTCACGCAACACTTTAAGTAATCTTAAACACTTGGATTGCCCACTGTAAGGGCCAAATTCGTTGCAAAATAGTAGCTGCTCAAAACACGACTGTGAACAACGCAGACAAAAATCAATCGGTTGGAGACCCGAACTGGTATACTTTGCAAAATAATTCGGTTGAACTTCAGTGAGGATATTCCTGTACGAGCCAACGGCAAAAAAATACGGCACACTGTCAAATACTGATTTCAGTACTCTTCCGGTCGCAGATTCAAACTCCAAATCGATCTTATTTGGTCGAGAGTTAATTTTCACGGCCAATGCCAAATCAACGCTAATCTTCAACCCTTTGTATTCCTTTCCGCCGTTCCATTCCAATAGCAAAGTGTATGCGGGTCCGTGTCTCGCTAGTGGCGGTGGAGAAGGCGTGGTATCGTCTCCTTCATATGCCAACACTACTTTCATTCCGTAGGCCTCAAAACCTTTGGCTTTCCTGTTAAAAATCTTAAAGAATGGTGTCTTGATAGACTTCTTCCACTCAAAATCGTCCGCAAAGCACAGCATCGGATTGCCTCGATCATCAGTGGAATAAAACTTAAGATTCTCAATAGCAGATTTGCTTGGAACCACTGCTACAGTACAACACGGAAGTTCTTCGAAGAGAGTATCTTCTGCAGAAGAAAAGCCGTCAAGCTGTATGAAATAATCAAACTCATCCGGCTGTCCAACTTTCGTTCCTTCATAAAAGCTGCCACTGTTGATCAGTGTTGTCCTGAAGAATGGATTTTCTCTCCTCACTTCCAGTAGTATACTTCTGATAACCTTTCTAACACGGCTTTGGATGAGATTAACTTCTCGGGAACAAGAGATTCTCCCTTTCATTTCGTCTAGGTCTGATAGGAAGAGATCTAAGGTGTTCGACGTTGCTAAAACAACATGATTTCGTAAAGAAAGCGCCATTTAAATGTGGATGCAACTTCAGTCTTGAGAACTGCGATGAAATCGAAGGAAAGACTGAACCAAGCACAAAGCGACCCCCGGGGGAGGGCAGGGGAAGCGACTGACAATTGATACGCTGTAAACAGGAAGTTGTCCCGGATTAAGCAATTTGGGTTGCACGTCCCTTCGTGCCCCGGGGCAAACAGCTTGAAAAATTTCACTTCTCAGACCAACAAATTAAGCTCAAATTTGCCACCATCTTAGACTTAGCAGTTCAATTGTCTACCCCATCTCAGGCCCTAGGCGATGACTATGTTGTCATTTTTGAGTGTTCTCTGCATTCATAATAACCCAACATCTGTTATATTTTATCACATTTGAGAACGACCTGATTGAGATAACCAGAAAGATAAAAAGCATATATCAGGTGCAGAAGAAGTCGTCAAACTAAATCGTTTTTCTAACCTATCCATTTCTCTCGGGCCTGCAGCTAAAAGTAATCCTTTTTATTATACGTTAAGGAGAAAAGAATAAAAGCAGTGGTAAAGAAATGAAACGACTTGTGAATGTTGGCTCCCATAAGGACTATATGATATTTCGCATAAATAAAAACGGAGAGTTACACCACTTCCAACATCTGTTATATTTTATCACATTTGAGAACGACCTGATTGAGATAACCAGAAAGATAAAAAGCATATATCAGGTGCAGAAGAAGTCGTCAAACTAAATCGTTTTTCTAACCTATCCATTTCTCTCGGGCCTGCAGCTAAAAGTAATCCTTTTTATTATACGTTGAGGAGAAAAGAATAAAAGCAGTGGTAAAGAAATGAAACGACTTGTGAATGTTGGCTCCCATAAGGACTATATGATATTTCGCATAAATAAAAACGGAGAGTTACACCAGTTCCAGTTCATTTAAGGGGACCCCACCAAACTGGACTGAACGATCAAAATTAGACCTCATCACACACCTGGAAGATAAAAATTCTAGCGGTATATACCCGTATAACGTATATGCGTTAGTCCCTCTGGGCCTTGTGCAAATACTACAAGGTACTCGAAGATGGAGCTGACAAATCCCCTTACAGAGGAAGCGCTATAGTATGGCCATCTACGGGTCACATTACCAGACTGCTTCTAAAGACCCAGTAGCGAGTATCCGCACGCATTAACAAGTTAGTGAAAAAAGAAAAAAAAAAGACTTTAGCACTAAAACTTCAGTGTTTGTCTTTGCTGCATGTTTCTGCATGGGATATCACCACTTCATGATTTTTTTCTTCTCGAGTTGTCTGAAATAGCCGAAATTTCAACCAACTTTGGGTGAGTTCAAAACAAGACTCACCAAGCAGCGCGGGCGGACTCGATCAGCGGTTAGAGGAAAGACGTCAACAGGCCAACAAAGCACTTTTTGTTTTTAATCGTTTTTGTGTATTAGTGCAGCTGTAAATGTTGCGGAAATTAAGACCAGTTGACACAGCCTTGCTGCTATCTGACACGCGGGTATCAGAGTATTTCACTTGGGTGCAAAGTTCAATTCTCGTTGTTGCCTCACATACATGCAACCTCGTTCTTCATGAAAACTCTCAAATAGTTGAATTGTCTATACAAACAACATTGAATTAACGTAAAATTATCAGCAACTAATTTGGATACAATTTCGTTGCATGAAAGGGGTTTTGAGGAAGACACTAAAAAGAGGTGAGAAAGAAGTAAAAAGCATGTTTGTACATTGAATTAGTTTTGTTGAGAGCAAAAGTTACAACAAGAAAGTTAATTGAATAAGCTCAAAGTCAAGAAGCTAGTAAAGTATACTATCGGTACTTGTTGACACAATGTTTTAGATCTCAAAACAACGCCTATTATGTCTTAGAAAAGAGGTAGATATTTTAAAGACATGCCTCGTCAGAGCTAAACGTATGAGAAGCACATACGGAATGTTCACAGCCCTCTACGCAGTTTTCTCGTATGTTTTTTCGATCGTTGCACGCGCGGATAGAATCGTAAGAGAAGTGGACGCTCGCTTCGCTGCCTCCCCGCTCCCACCCCGTTGTAAAAAATGTTTTAAAATTGAATGCGTCAAAGCTTGTAAAGATAGTTTACATTATTTCAGTTCATTTATACAGTTGCTAGGTTTTGGGCAGTGGAAGTGAATAACCGCCATATTCCTTTATTTCAGAAAGGCCTGGCTACCAATGCACCGCTTGCTTGGTTACTCAGCTCTTGCCGTTGACGGCAAAGGATACAAACCATCCTCTTCAAAATCAACGTTTGATAAAAGGTAGAACTGGCAGTTCACTCTGATCTTAACCTGATGCTTACAAGTTGTTATTCGGTACATTTTTATTACAAAATCCAACCGTAGCCTCATTATCTCCTCTCCAGGGCTCTCACGGAGTTTTGTTCCATGATAAAGTACAACCTCGTCCTGAGGGTATACGCCTCGGCCTTTTTCAAAATGTCGGCGATAGCAGTTATTTGAAACATCAAACATTTATCATCTATAAATAATATCCCTAGGAGATTGAAGCATTTTATCCCATCATACACTAGTTATAGCTTAGTTAAGTAAGAAGTACAACTAAAATTATTATTACTGTAATTACACATATGATGTCTAATAATTATATTGTCATTCATCTGTAAATGCTGATCTAACTGATACCTACTGAATATATAGTTATTACGTAGATTGTAAGAAACATTTAGGGAGACTACTTGTAATAAAAGACTGCAAGGGTTTTACTCTTCCACCCAAACTAGCTTTATATGTAGCACTTCAGGTTTCAGTATGTACTTCCAATTGTGGGAAATAAACATTCATTCATTCATTCATTCATTCATTCATTCATTCATTCATTCATTCATTCATTCATTCATTCATTCATTCATTCATTCATTCATTCATTCATTCATTCATTCGTGTTATTGGAGGTTGAGATAAAGCGAAAGCAACTTAGGCAGGAGCCTGGCGAAGACCAGCGAGCAGGCAAAAATAGGTGAACGCGCGCTTTGTAATTATTATCTTTAATAGCGACATCACATCTACGTCACAAACGTGAATGATTGACGCGTTATTGCCTTCAAAGCAAGTTGCCTTTGTAGTGCGGTGAGAGTCACAGGAGATATTTATTGTGAGCAAAACATTACAAAAGCTACTTCAGCTAATGAGAGCATGGGAAATTTGAAAACTTTCGTCTTGACTTGTCTTGGAATTGGACTAGCCGCTGGAGCAGGCTTTTATCTCTACAGGAAATTTACCAGCGCAAATGGAGATGACCAAAACACTGAAAACTCTACTTCACAGGTAACGGCGAAAATTTACAAACAATAAAACAAATTTGAATCATTGAAACGCGAAATTGAAAAACTAGACGAACTTATTACAACGCCCACAAACAAGACCTAAGGAGCAATAATTAAGAAGCGAGCTTTTATCTGTTTGTTTGCGTTTATCGTGCGCGCAACTGAGAAATTATCAATCACATAGATTTTACATTTGACAATTGCTTCACCAAGTACTGAACAACTTTGCTTGCAGAGTGCCACACAGGAAACATCAGATGATGATTATCCTACAAAAGAAGACTTGGGTGATGTTTCTAAAGACGGCACCACCACGTTCTTTTCAAATGAAACTCAGATCGAGGTACAACGGATCAAGAAAGATACATCAAGTCTGCAAAATGGCGTCGAGAAACAACAAGAGGACGCGACACGAAATCCAACCGAGAGTCAGAAAATCGCTGACAAGAAACATCAGACTAAGAAGTCAAATTTTGGTGGAATGAAGAAAGGATTCCTTCTATAAACTGAAATATTTTTCAAAAAATCACACTCACAAAGAAAACAAAACCAAAGAAACCAACAAAATTGACAAACACTTTACTGTAATATGTAATTAGATATTTATTTAGGATGGACTTTTTCTAGCGATGACATCTTTATTATATATAAAGAAAAATACGCCTTATAAACTGAAACTTAATGTTTGTCAAAAAACAAAACAAAAAAAGAAACATACAAAGAAAGCAAAAAACGAAAAAAAAAATCACTGTTATTTTTAGTTAGACACTATTTAGGGTAGGTTATTTCTAGTGATATCTTTTTTTATTAATAAAGGCAACTTATGTAGAAATGATCATTGGGCTGAGCAGTTTAGTCTGTGTTGATCCTCCAGAGTCCTGTCGGTCTCCAGGGTTCGGTTCTAGCGTTGTGTATCAGAAAGGGTGTTAGAACCTAGTGGTCTCAAACTTCCTTAACAAAATCAGCCCAGTTTACTTTCGATTTATTTCCCTATATTCATAGCCCACGAAAGGTGAGGAACTTCTTCAGTCCTGACTTGTGGCTTGCCTCCACAGAAAGTAAAATATCTTCCATGTAGCCTCTTACGGTTTTATTCATTGTTGATGGTTGATTACGTAAGTTAACTAAAATAGTTTTAGGAATACGTTCACCTACATGTGGTGTATTGTGAAGCCAGAGGAAGGAGTTTCTCACGGTTTGTGCGCTTTGACTATAGGCAAATAAACCGAAAGTAAACCAGTGGGTATCAAACTTCCGCAGTCGAAATTAGCCCAGTTTATTAAGAAAGTTTTGTTAACACTTGAATGAACATCAGTTGCTTCCTGACAGCAAGGTATGTCCACATTTCTTTCATTTAGCTCCAACAACCTCTTCCCCAGGAAGACTCCCCCTTCAAATGTGAGGAGGGCTGGGAATGAAGTTCAAGTCGCAAATAAAGTGAGATCTAAAGGTGATATTCACATCCTTTATCGCCGTTTGCGTCACTTTCACGTGATCTTTTGTCCTCTGTATTCATTTTAGATTATTCAATTGACTTAGCTCAGCAAAGTTTAAGGCGTTTAGCCGCAAAATCATGTTCATTTTCAGCTTGCGTTCCTCTGGGATGATGCTTTATTGACGAAGCTTGTTCAGTCAAGATGGCTGGATGTTGGCTTCGTTCCGTTTTTGCGTGTTTATGGAGCTCGACTTTGTCTCGGTCAATAACCCATATATATCAGTAGTAGTCTGCATAAAGACTGAGACCGAATGTGGGAGTTAAAATTGATATTTTACAAATGTGAAACAATAGCTTATTTGCTTTTAAGCAAAACTATGCTTTTGTGCAAATGTTAATTTTAGCTGAAAAATAAGAAAAAATACTCATAAATGTGAAACATAAGGGATCAGCATTTACCGCGTAAATTTCAGCAAACAAAGGAAAAAGCGACCAAATTAACTCTCATGATCAAAAACGGAAGGCTTCAGCTTGACGAGAAATGTTTTACGTGCGTAAACTGTGAGTAATTAGTCATGAGCATTAAATTTAACAACGCCTAATTCCCGATGGACTTTCGCCATTTGAATAGGGCTGTTAACATACGATTTACTCGTAAAAATTGCTTGCTTTCAACCGTACATTTAAGCGAAATTCAGGTTTTTGAGGCCAAGAATAGTGGAATTTAACTACGTTCTAAACAAGAATTCTTAGTATCAATCTTCTTTCTTCGGCATTCAGCACCCAGAAACAATTAAAGAACCTTTTAAAATCTGGAATCATAATTTTCGCAATAAGCCATCCCACCCAACAGCTCTCGGAACCCAACGGCACACCATTTCAAACCAAGATAATACATGAACAAAAACAAGATATTTTTGAGGAAATTCTTTGTTCTAACAGAGCAAATTGCTTGTTCACATTCAAAAGCAAGTCTTTGCTGAATGCGTTTGGTTTCCGTAGAGTTCATGTGCAACATACCAGGTTCCAGGCAGAACAGAGAAGTGAAAATTGATTTGTTTTTTTTTTTTTACAAAATAAGATACAATAGCCTTATTATTTTTTAATATAGAAATGTTAATTTTGGTCCATCAAATAATCACATCAAACTCATTAAGGAGAAACACGATTGGTTAGCTGTTTACCGTCTCAGCTTTATCCCTAGGAAGGAAACTGGAGCGCCTAAATTTTTTTGAACTTTCGTAATCGAAAACTGAAGGCTCCAGCATTCACTCGTAATCATTTTATGAATTCTCGGGCGAGAGAACGCGAAGACATGTATTTAACAATTATTCACGCAAAAAGAGGTGAATATAATAGTCTTAGATGTTTACCTGCGATTCACCGACACTGAGATGAATAATTGTTTTAGTATACATTGTATGTTTTCCACACAGGCTGGACAACTAGCGGACAAACTGAAAACTACTTCCTCTGTGAAAATAAACCGACAATAGACCGACAGATGGTCGGAAATTTCAAACTCTACGCTCACTCCGAGCAAACCAATTAGCACTTATGAAAAGCACGAGCTGGTCAACCACAAGTTACCGCCAAACATCGCCTAATTTTTTTCAAAGAAAAGAAACTGCAGGAGCGCCCCAATTAACTTTCATAATTAAAAACTGCGAGTTTCAGCTTTTAATTGTGGTTAATTAACTCTCGTCCGAGAACATGAAGAGAAATGGATTTTCGTGCGTAAACTATGACTGGATACTGTAAATTGCATTAGTCAATTCAAATGCATTTACTAGCTCCATATTTCCGATTTGCTTTAGGTTTTTCGTTGAACAGCCTTGTTTCATCTTTTTTTTTTTAAAAATTGCTGGCTTACAGCTTTATAATTATAGCAAAGCGCGAACCCGGTTTCAAGAGGCCAAGAATAATCCGCTGAAGTTAAAGTTAATACTTACAGCCATTCAATAGCTTAATTACTTACTGTTATGCAGATGTAAATTTTAGTCGATAAAATTATCATCATCAATGGTATTTAGTTGAAACACAAATACATCAGAAGTCAAACTGTCCACACGGACGGCTTCGTATTCGCGGATCGAGCAACACGAGCAAGCGAGAACGGTTGAGTTAATCCAGAAAACATGAATTACACCTCAATCAACAGCACATCAATCAGTTGTGGTCCACAAGTTTCATCTCTTCCTATGCCGATTTCCGAGAGATTTTTTCCGGAGTTTCGCGCTGTATTCATCTTCAGAATCGCCATTAACGCTATAAGCGGTCCTTTTGTCATTTTGCTGAACATCCTAGTGATGATGGCAGAAAAAACCAAACGACAGCTTCGCACCAAATCTAATGTATCCGACTCGCCTGTTTAGCCACAATTGACCTTGTTGTTGGACTTGTACATGTTGTTTAACCTCTTCAAATCGTACACTTTAGCTTTATGCTCAAAGGTGAGACTGACATGATTTTCAGCAGGCTAGCTAAGATAACAATGGTTATTACCTCATGGTGTGTCATAGCGTCGCTTAATCATTTCGTTTTATCGTAGAGCGTTATCTCGCTGTAAAACACTCTTTCGCTTACGAGAACATGGCTACTGATGTTCGTATCATCACAGCTTCTGGTCTGGCGTGGGCTGCCGCGATCATCCTTCCAACAGGAGACTTCTGGCCAGCAAATGTACAATTTGCCCCAAATTTTATAGTACTGCCTGTGGTTATACCGTTTACCTTTCTTGCATTTGTCGTTTATTTTAATGTTTCTATTTTCAAGGAGATTCGTCGCAGCCAAAAAGAAATAATTACTAATCAAGTTTCCTTAGAAGTGAAGGAGAAGTTACTCAAGAATAAGAAAGCTTTTTACTGCACAACTACTATACTGCTCGCAATTTTCCTGTGCCATATCCCTGGAATTATCTGTTTTATCATAGTCATATCTTTTAAAGAGAGCATCCCTATTCATGTTAAACTTATCATGTTTAATCTTTCTACTTTATTTCCGATACTAAATTCCCTATTTAATCCACTGATTTACGCTGTTAGAATAAGGTATTTCCGCGTAGCTTTCATTGAGTTGTTTTCGAGGAAAACGTTTGCACAAGCGGAACAGCTTGAAAGGAATATTTTTGGACCAAAAGAAGTTAGGACTGTAAGTACCGCTGAACAAGGAGCAAACAGGGTTAGCCGCCGGGAAGATGAAGTGCTGGAAGGAAATGAGACATTGACTAATGGCAACTTGGATGGGAACACAGTTGAAAGAGAAACGTGAAGAAACAGTGCAGTATGGTCAACGCCAGGACTAATCTCAGTTCATACTTACTGTCGGCTTTTCAACTATCCGGAGTAAAAGCGGTTTATGATCATGCGAAATACATTAGAAAAAAATGCAAAACATTATGGCGTAAATGACCTGGTACTAAGACAGAGATAGCACTAGAAATCAAAGATCATCTTGTAACCTATTTCACAGGGAACGAGGTTGATTTACCTTGGTGTATGTCAAAAATTCGCTGTATGTAAATTGAAATCATCTACACAATAGTAAATTTTAAAGAAAATATAGATCTGACAATTTAGTATTCCATCCTATCTGAGTATTTTGTTTAATTTCTAAGCTTAGCAGTTATCTAAACTAAGACAAGAAAATGAAATGGAGCGCACCGGGCAGAAATTCAAAGATTTAAAGCGCAGGATTAGAATTGGAATATCTAACGCTTAGGCTTCTATAGCTTAAAAACACAACAAAAAGTTACACTTAATCTTCTTCATTTTACATTACAGTCCCAGAAAGAAATACAAGATGATCTAAAATCCATTATCCTCGTCTCGTAATAAGACCCCAGCATCCCGAAAGCCCCCTCTCCCACTCCCTAGAAGCCTCGTCCGGCAGCTGTTAAACACTCAAGGTTCCATATTGCAAATCGCATACCCAAGTCACTCTCGATCGATAGACGACTATAACTATTCTGAGGACTCGGGTCTCAAAATCACATAGGATATAGTGGTAAAATCACGAATATCGGTTAATAATTCAAGTTCTTCACGGGTCACGCAAAACCTTCAGGTCACGAATCACGAAGAATAATTTCCTAAATTCACGTTTCACGGAAAATAAAATCCGCTAATCACGCATCACGAGAATAACCCTGTAGGACCCTCATAAAACATACCCCCACTCCCCTCACACCAAAACTAATCGTAACTTTATATTGGCAGACGTTTCCTCGTACTTCGCGAACGCCACAAGTTTTTGCTTCGAGTTTCAGCAGAAGCCATAATCGGGGACGGAGACCGTAAGCGCGCGCCATTTCAAGTATCGGGGTTGTCCCTATGATATGGGACAATAATTCTATTTTTAGAACAAATTGCGCCATCACCTGCGGCACACGCGCGTGCATGCTGCGAGGATTTTTGCGGATGTCGCGCGGGGGAAATGGCGTCCGAAATTCCCGAAATGTTTCATGTTTTTGCCGCACAACTCAACGCGTTTACGTCTGTTGAAGTCTTGCTTAAGTATTTTCGTCGTAAGCTGCTCCAGTTTGAGTGAAGTAAGACAGTGTCGAATTTAGGTATGTTCCGCTGTAAGCTTATATATATCGCTGACCAAGTTGTGTTCCGACCGGCTGATGCTTCTTTTACATGAGCTGTACATTACTCCACTTTAAATTTCACATATGTTGAAGATTAACAGCTTTTCCATTACACAGCAAAAAATTAGCTGGATATATTTAGATATAGCAGAGCTTCAGGACTTCATAGTTTCATAGCTCCTCTTGCCACACGCTTGTCAGTCTATCGCGACCGAAAGGTAAAACAACATAATTGCTAGTTTGAGTTTCGCTTGAATTGTAAGCAACGCTTGATGTTTCATCGAGGCTTAATAACTTTACGTCCGTAGATACTGTTCAGTTTTATTCGTGTAAAAATCCAGTAAATTCTCTGTTGTCGATGAATGAGAGCGCCCGCCGATGCGTGTTTTGTACAGTCAGTAAACATGACAAATTGTACTTCCGCCGCACTTTCGTGTGAAAGCGTGCATCGAACTCAAACAATAGCTCTATAGTTTTTAAATATGTTTAAGATTGATAAATGTTTGAGAACATATTAAAAGCTAAGCTGAAAATATGTGAATAAAGCAGAAACAATCAGCAAAGTTACGATGACGCTTTCTTTAATCAACTTGCAATAACGATTTCGATTTTGTTGATCGAGTTATAAAAACTCCTTGTCTATTTTCATTTTCGCAGTGTAAAACTTCACTATGCTTATGTTGAAGAAACACACATAATGTAAGTAGCCTTTTTTACATTCGTGAAATTTGTTGCAGCATCTCAACACAAAAGATAACGAAAGAAATCTTTGTCAAGGTTTGTTGACAATTGAAAACACCGACTCGGACTTGAAAGTGCACGAGCTGCACTATGCAAATGAGCTAATTGTACGCGTCAGACTTTCCTTTCAAAAACCTTTGCAAACTCACCAAACAAGCAGAGACAATAAGAAACCATCAAAACAGGTTTTGGTTATGATTAAACATTGTCTGAGAAACTCACAAATTAACTCGATACCAGAGTAGAGAGTTTTCTTGCTATATTCTTAAGCATACGCGTGAGCTTACAACTAGCGTGAGCAGATCTTAGTATTCATTCCCAGCGCGAGATTGAAGTCTTGTCTTCGACCCTGAAAAAACCACCTTTTCCGTTAGCTCAGAGCATTAAACTACATATAAGCGCCCTGGTTCGTATTCCCTGCCTTATTCCCTGCCATCGCTGTGAAAAATACGCAAGAGAATCTCTAACTCTCACCATTTGATCACGCAACGTGACAACATCCACGCGAGAGCCCCTGACATGTGCGTGAATCCGCGCGGATATATGACGTCAGGATGGCGCAATTTGTTCTAAAAATAGAAAAATTGTCCCATATCATAGGTGCGCGCGAATCCCGAGACTTACGGTCTCCGTCCCCGACTATGGCTCCTGGTTTCAGTGAATGATTCTCTTCCAACCAATACTCCAAAGTCCAACTCCAGCGATCCACTCCAGTTATCACCCACAATTCTGTTCAAGCGTGCATTGTAAACAACATGGCCGACAACAGAGATGGTTAAGTTGTGGTTGTGGAAGAGGTTGCGAACTTTTTAGAAATACAAGGTGATCTGCTAGCCGATTTTGTGATGAAAAATGTCGCGGAGGGCGAGGAAAGGTATTCTTGGCGTGCCGAGAAGTGCGGAACGACAAGTGTTTGTGTTTGGTCGATTCGCAGAAGAACTTCCCTCTGATGACAGCGACGATTCTGATTTCAATCCAAGCAAAGACGAAGAAAATGCGAGTACTGCATGCACTTTGTCAGGTTAGTTTCTGATAACATAAGAAGAGTAACTGTCAAGAGAAATATATTCGATGGAAATTCTATGTTTCTTAAACAAATTATGCAATCTTAGATGAGAACAGATCGCATAATTTGTTTAAGAAACATGGAGTTAGTTGTTAGCAAGATAATGGGAAGAATTGTAATTGATCGCATTCGCATGGGGATTGACCGCAGGCTCCGTAAGGAACAGGCTGGATTTAGATCTGGTAGAGGAACGACGGAGCAAATTTTCATCTTACACAATATATTGGAGCAAGTGAATGAATGGCAGGCAACTCTCTATATCAATTTCGTAGATTTCGAGAAGGCGTTTGACTCAGTGCACAGAAATGGTGTTACACTCTACTCAATCTCGCACAGGAACTACTACAAAACTGCAATGACAACACGTTTTCTCATCGATCCTCGTTTCGTTTTTATTCTCGCCAACGCGTGGGATTTTCGATCCCATAATAATAAGTGACCTGGGGCTGGGCCCAGTCCCTCACGTTCTACTTGTAACACACTCCCCTCCAACAGAAATGTCGTCCCGACATTATAACAGGAAATACAAAACCAAAAAGAACAATGGTTAGGAGGGAGCGTCAGTTCTCGTCATGTTTCAAACTGAATACTTATTGTGGCAGTTCCATGATCCGCAGGTTTTGTCTTTAACAGTTTGTAACTAGAGGGAAAATCCAACACAAATTTCGCTTATGAGTTAAGTCACAGAAGGCGAGCAACAGGTCTGCTTGTCCATGGTTAATACTCGGAGTAATCAGTTGTGACTTCAGGAGTGTTCATTACTGGTTTGTCCATATGGGCTGTGGTATATACTGCAGCTGTGGAATGAATGGGATGTGCGGGGTGCAGTGAACACACCGGCAGTGAGGTACAAGCCAGTTGGCCATGACTTGGTAGGGAAGTATCACCTGAGGGCATTGAATTGCGTTTACTACTGGGTTTAAACGTTGGTACTCGGGTACCCCCATCTGACTGTAAGTCAGAATCTGAGGGGGTCGTCTCTCCCTTCTAGGTCGGGTAGCTCCCTCTAGGTGTTCCTCTGAATCTGAATTGTCACTTTCCTCAGGGGCCATATCAGTCACATCTAGGACGGATGAATTTGGCACTGATGAGTCACCAGTGTCCACTTGTGGGTCAGGTTGGTCCCTGGTATCTGACATAGTGGCACAATCTTCATTATCACAGTGGTCCTGTGGGTCCATAGGAGGGGTGTCTACTTCCGCCGGAAAGGCTATTTCATGGGTGACTGGAGAGGACAGTGTGTTCATCTCATACTCATCATCGGAACTCTCTCCAATGTCTTCAGGCTGAGGTGGCACTCTAGGTCTTAGTTGGGTGGTCTTGGATGATGCTCTCGTTGGTTTAGGCAGTGGTAAAGCATCACAAGGAAGTAGCAAGTTACGGTGTAACACTCGTTGTTTCCCACGGCCAAGTTCTGGCTTTACTCGATAGACTGGACTATCAGATATGCGTTCCTCAACTACATAAATTTGCTCTTCCCAGTGTGAACGGAGCTTTCCAGGTCCTCCCCTTTCTGAAAGGTTTCTAACAAGTACGCGGTCGCTGGGGAGTAGGACTGCTGCGGAAGCCTTCTTGTCGTAATACACTTTACTCCTGGCTGACGATTTCTGGGTGTTCCTAGATGCTAGGTCGTAGGCCCGTCTCATATCTGCTTGCCACGTCTTTACATAGTCCTGGTAATCACCCTGTTGAAGGTCGTTGTCTAGGTCAAACAGCAAATCAACTGGTAATTGTGGGGAACGGCCAAACATCAGGTAAAATGGCGAGAACCCAGTCGTTTCGTGTCTTGTGCAGTTGTACGCATGTATAAGCTTGTTTAAGGAATCTTTCCAGTTCGATTTCTTTTCCTCCGGGAGGGTCCTTAGCATCGAGAGTAACGTTCGGTTCATGCGTTCGACCTGGCCATTGCCCTGTGGGTGGTATGGAGTGGTTCGCGAGCTGGCAACTCCACTGAGACGTTCTAGGTTGTGGAACAATTTGTTTTCAAACTCACCACCTTGGTCGTGATGTATTCGTGCTGGGAAACCGAACCTTGGGATAAACTCATTGTAGATCTTCTCAGCAGCAGTACGGGCCGTCTTGTTGCGCGTTGCATAGGCTTGGGCATATTTGGTAAAGTTATCAACAATCAGCAGTACATATTCATATCCACCTTTGCTCTTGTCCAGATGCAGAAAATCAATGGAAACTACTTCAAAGGGTGCTGATGTCATCAGGTGCATCATAGGTGCTTTCGTGACTGTGTTTGGTTTCTTCTGTTTGATGCATCTGCAACGTTGTGTCACAAAATACTCTATGTCACGGTACATATGTGGCCAGTAGAAGCGGGACCTTGCAAGTTCTGCGACTCTCTCCACTCCAAGGTGTCCCATCTCTGTGTGTAGTTCTTTAAGTACCACTGGGATGAAGTTGTGTGGCAGAACTAATTGTATCTTAGAGCTTGTTCTTCGTCGCAGGATACCATGTTCATCAACTTCCAGTTTCTTCCATTCTCTCATAAGGTTGGTAACTCCATGGGGTTCATTCTTCAGTTGGCCACCACCCGGTTTGATCCCGTGTGTCTTGTAGTAAAGCACGCGGCATATAGCACTATCCGAGTACTGTGCCTCCTTGATTTCACTAGGGCTGAAGGGTTTTAGATTCAGATCCTTTAATGTCGGTTCAGGAGTTGTCAAGTCTGCGGCAATTGCCGTAACCCATGGGATTGTGCCTTTTGCCTGTTCCCTAACTGCTTCCACGGTTGCTTCAAGGACATCTTTGGGTACTTCCTCTGTACAATCGCTCATATACTTGTCTATGTCCAATGGGATTCTTGACAGAACATCCGCGTCAACATTAGTCTTGCCCGGTCGGTACTTGATTGTAAAGTTATAATCCGCTAACTCGGCCACCCACCGATGCCCCGTGGCATTCAACTTTGCTGATGACATCACATACGTTAACGGGTTATTGTCAGTGAAAACAGCGAAGGATGGAGCATAGAATAAGTAATCCCTGAATTTGTCAGTAATTGCCCACTTTAGGGCCAAGAATTCTAACTTTCCTGAGTGCAAGTGGTAGTTCCGTTCCGCGGGCGTCAATGTCCTTGAGCCATAGCCAACAACTCTCAATTTCCCCCCTTGTTCTTGGTAGAGCACCGCCCCAAGTCCTTCGCTTGAGGCATCCGTGTGCAGTACAAATGGTCGTTCAAAGTCAGGGTAAGCCATTACCCCTGGCTGCATAAGAAGTTCAATTAGGAAGTTTAATCGCTCTTGGTGTCTTTCATTCCACGGGATTTTGTGATTTGATGACGATTGTCCTTTCGATGTCGGCAACTTCCACTTGGGGTGCTGTTTCTGTCCTTTAGCTCTGCTGGGCTGGTCACTGCATTCTTTAACTGAAAGTAGGTCATAAAGGGGTTTGGCTAATCTGGAGAAGTCGCGAATATATTGGCGGTAATAGCTTATGAAACCCAGGAGTTTGCGCCATTCACCAACAGTTCTTGGTTTAGTTTCCTTAAGGGCTGCCACTGCTGCAACGTCTGCTGAGTCCATCGTGTAGCCATCTGCTGAGACTATTCTGCCTAAGTAACGAACACGGGGCTTGAACAACTCACATTTCTTTGGCTTCAGCTTGATACCATACTCCTGCAAACGTTTAAGTACCTTTCGCACATTGTCTACATGCTCAGAAAATGTCCTACTGTACACCAGGACATCATCAAGATATGGAATACATATTTCATCGCGGAGACCTTCTAGGCATTTCTCCATGTACCTCTGGTAAGCTGCCGGTGCATTTTTAAGGCCAAAAGGAATCCGGTTCCACTGGTATAAACCCCAGGGGGTGATGAACGCTGTTAGATGTCGGTGTTCTTCTGCTACGAATCCTTGATGATATGCCTTTCCTTGGTCTAACACTGAAAAGTAAGTGTTCCCACTGAGACTATTCAGGATGTCTTGGATGCGAGGGATGGGCTGGCGGTCATCCTCAGTTTTGCTGTTTAACTGCCTATAGTCAACACATAGTCTCAGACTGCCATCTTTTTTTCTCACACACACCACTGGGGAAGAGTAGGGTGACTTTGAGTTGCTTATCCAACCACGATTGATCATATCCTGCAAGTGTGACTTTACCTCTTCGTACAAGGGCTTTGGAATTGAATTGTATGTTTTTTGTACTGGGACGTCATCTCTCAGGTTGATTTCCAATTTCAAATGTTCGGCACATCCAATGTCACCATCATCTATAGCGAAGGCCCCGGATTCTTCCCTCAACATCTCCTTGACAATCACCCGTTGCTCACTTGACAAATGGCTCAAGTCAACTGGGGGAGTCCACTCTGCTTTACTTTGTTCGGGCTGACTTGGCTCCCGCTCACAACTGGTTGCCTCACTCCAAGTTTCACCTTCCTCTTTCTCTTGTTTCTGTTCAGCTTCGACTGGCAGTGGCGTGACGGACTGCACTAACTGTATAGTGCCCAGTTCTGTCCGCCTACGTAAGGTCATCTCTCGTTCGGTGTTGTTGCATACTGGAACATACATTCGGCTCGAAGACCTCGGGGAGATTCGGTGGAGACAGCCCTGAACTTCTAGCCCCTCAGGCCACGCCCCTTCCTCTTTGGGCTCAAACACAACAGGCAAATCTTCTTCTAGTAGTCCAAAGTGTACCTGACATTTGACTCTCACAGTCTCTCCTGGTGGAACACGTATGTCTTGTCTGCCGACTCTGAGCATACCGGTGTCAGCTTCATCATCCATACTTTGGATGAAATTAACCAGCGCTCTTGCTTCGCCCTCTTTCACAGATGGGAACGAGTCATTCACTATTCGGGGCAATAGGCTGGTTGTGTTGGGGCTACTACTCCTCTTAATGACCTCTTCAATGACATTAAAGCCGATGATGGGATACTCCTGATTATCTTCACTTCCTATTAGTATGGGTACTGTCAATGGCTCCGAGTACCCGTCCTCCCCAACCAACTGGAACTCCACCTCAATCCAGCCATCATATGCGATTTTTGTACCGTTCACGGCCTGGAGATTTAATCCATCTTCCCCCAATAACTCGCTTATGTCTCTTACTGGCTCGTTTGGTAGGTTAATTTCCTTCCAATGTTTGGACACAACACAAACTTGAGCTCCGGTATCCCACAGGGCATCCACCTTTTCCCCTTGAATCAAGCAGGAAACCACACATTTTCTTCCCACTAATTTGGTGAGTTTAGAGCGTTGTCTCGGGGTTAGGTGGGAACTGAACGACGTTTTCAATGTTTCAACACTTGCCCTTTCCCTCAGTTCAACTTCGCTAATGGCTTGACATAGTTTCTTATGCTTCTCCCAATGTTCCCTTTGACAAACTTTTGAACAATAGTGGCTAGTATGGCACTGTGAACACCGCAAGTATTGATGTGCCCAATCCTCCCTCTTTCCACAGTTCATGCATTGTTGGGACTGCTCATGAATCGGGGGGGCTGCTCCTTGTCCCGTGGGGGCAACCCTTGTCTGTTTCCCTGGGGGCTTGCTGAGTTATAGCCCCTTCGGCTTGACCTTAGGCATTGGTAACTGAAGTGGCCGACATCACCACAGTTGAAACAATGGTTGCAACGGAAACCCCTTCCTTGTCTTTCACAATTCCAGCACCCTCTAGGGCGAACCCTCCCTTGCTCTACAGGGTTGTACTGTGGGTGAGGGCTAGCGCGGCTTTGTTGTTCCATGCCCTCCCGGATAGCAGCCAATTCCGCTTTCAACTCTCTAACTTCAGTAAGAAGGTTAACTTTTGGTGGCTTTTCTGGGGTTTTACCTTCAACTGAGGCATGGCTGTCATCATGGGTGGCCAATTGAGCTACAAGCTGTGTGGGGGTTCGGTTTGTGAGCTGGTCATGACGGGAACCAAGCTTCTGCATTCTTTCTGTTTCATTACTAACTGCTGCATTCAATTTCTCAAAAAGTTCTTCATCTTCCACTTGGGTGTTTTGCAGGCATGGTTTTATCTCCATTTTAATGTTATCATTCCGTAACCCAGTTAATAATGAATGCAGAAACATGCACTGTACCAGCTTTGGGTCATACTTCAAATCAGATCCTGCTTCTTGAGATGCAAACAGTACTTTCTGCTTTAGATCAAGGAGGCGAACAAGAAAGTCCTGAGGGGTCTCCCCAGCTTCCTGTACTGCCGAACTGAGCAGCTGATACATTTCCGTAGCCCCCCTTTCTTGGTAATGTGACCGGAGTATTTTACGTAATCTGGCAAGATCTAGATCGGGCTTACCTTCCAAGTAGCTCCTCAATCTAAGGCCTGGATTGATAGCTCGAATAACAGCCTCGACAATTTCTTCTTCTTTATAGCCCCGTTTCAATCCAGCGTTAATTTGGTGAGCAAGACTGGTAAAGCTCAAGCGATCTTTCTGACGTGAATCTCCAATCTGTCCCGATATTTTAAATTCCTTCCTGAACGGTGGAATCGCTGTGGTTTCTTTAGGCGTAACTGCATTTGTGCTTGACTTGACAGCAGACTTCTGATCCACATGTTCGGTTTTCACACCACCCTCTTGTTCACTCTTCGCGTCCTTCGTTGCCGGTTTCTTTTCTTTAATTGTTTCTCTGAGATTCGTTAGTGCTTCAGTTCCGAGTTCTTCGGCGTCTAAATATTTCGTTAGGATTTGTATTAACGCCAGGCGTCCTGTATCCGTCTCTTTAACTTCGATATGTAGCCCCGCACAGATTTCTCGAAGACTCGCTTCGCTAAGCTGACAAATTGCTGTTCTCACCTCTATCTGAATCTCTTCGACGACTTCTATAGACATTTCGGTGGTTTCTTTGTCACGTCGGGGTCACCAAATGTTACACTCTACTCAATCTCGCACAGGAACTACTACAAAACTGCAATGACAACACGTTTTCTCATCGATCCTCGTTTCGTTTTTATTCTCGCCAACGCGTGGGATTTTCGATCCCATAATAATAAGTGACCTGGGGCTGGGCCCAGTCCCTCACGTTCTACTTGTAACAATGGCTTATGGATGATAATGAATCAGTATGGTATCCCACAGAAGAGGCCCTATGCACCAACTTGAGGCTCTCTGCACCAACTTGGCGCCAGAGGACAGGTGAAGGTGAAGATGAGAACAGGCTGTCACATACATGTGTGAACAACAATAATAAGCTTACAACAAAAAAGACTTTTGGAAGGGAGTGTTAGGGGTGCCAAACACAGCATTAACACAAAAACTGTCGGCCTATAAAGGAAAAGTCAGAAAAAAAAAAATCCAAAAAAAGTGGAAAATAATCAGAAAAAATATTAGGCAAATACCACAATGTCATAGTTAGCCTGCAAATAAGCGAAATAAGGTGGCAGTTTCGTTGGCACATGGCCAATTGAAATGTGGCCAACTGAAAATGAATTTAATGAAACTGGGGTTTTCATGTCTTTACACTCTTGTGTTCAGTGTACCTAGCACTGACTCAGTTAGCTTCATGGCTTGTAGAATTTTGTGTGGGTGTTTTGTTCCAGTGGCAGATCGGATTATCCAACCAGAGGGGACAAACACGTGCTAATTGCCGCCAGCTAAAAATGCAAGCTGGTGACTGACTCAGTGCAGGTGTCTGGAAAACCTGAATAGCGAATAGTCCCGAATAGTGCCAATAGTCTCAAATAGTGCAAATAGTGGCGAACAGTCACGAAAAGTGGCGAATTGTGATGAACAGTTGTCAATAGTCACCGCTTTAGGTCTAATATCCTGCGTTAATTAAGAGGCCCTGCGCCTAAGAAACGACCGATGATTTCCGGCCAAAAAATAAAATCGGCCGATTTTTATCTCCCAAGTAGAGGTTACCGAATACTATTTAAAAATGAATTTCTTTTGTTTCAGTTTCGCTTTAAACCAAAAATATCGAGCCGCAAACTTTTTCCGTCTGATAGCAGCAAAATCAGGCCGAAAATAAGCCCCCGCAAAATACTGTTCAGAAATTTGAATCTGGAAAATGTCGTCGTGTGACAGCGGCCATTGACGTCATTTGTCACGTCAAGTCGCAAGAGCGTGGGAAAACAAGTCTGCAATATCCTTCGGGCGGTCAGCGGCTAGGGATCCAGTCGTGACCCCATAACTCAGATCACGCTGCGGCCAAAACGGTGTGGCGGTTGAGGAACTTTTTCTTTTAGAGTGACCATCATTGGTGAAAAATAACATAACAATGTTCCACTAAACGTTTTCTGGCCGAGAAAAATTGTTTCCCTATTTGTGCATTCGTTTGCATTCCGCCGCTATTTGTACAAATGACGTCAATGGCCGCTGTCACGCGACGACATTTTCCAGATTCAACTTTCGTTAGCAGATGGTAATTTCGAGTTATTTTCTTTTTCTGCGTATTTTTCATCTTCCTGTCTCTTTCAATTCTACGTCCTTCTACTCAGGATGGTCTTTGAATGCCTAGCAAGGTTTAAAGTGGCGTTTAACACGCTATCCACGGCCGTATTGGCAAAAGAGAAGTGTTTCGCCGAAGTAGCAGGATAGTGGTAAACACGGTAACTTTGAACGCTTTGTACAAGGTCAATATACTTTGGCCAAAAAATGTTTTTCCAGAGACGTGATGGGTATCCCTCCAATGTCTAATTCATCACTGTGATTGCTTTCAAAAGCGTTGAACTTTTGAGAAATAATTATTTTAAAATCAGCTCCAACGCTCCATCTAATTTAGTATGCAACATTTGAAACTTTATTTTTTAATCGCTGCGGCAGTTTTTTTATGTTTATCGAATGATATTGCATTAAAAGGCCTTTTTCTTCAACACTGTGTAGTTTTCTCCTTATTTTGCGTTGCTATAGTAATTTCTGAACAGTATTTTGCGGGGCCTTATTTTCGGCCTGATTTTGCTGCTATCAGACGGAAAAAGTTTGTGGCTCAATATTTTTGGTTTAAAGCTAAACTGAAACAAAAGAAATTCATTTTTAAATAGTATTCGGTAACCTCTACTTGGGAGATAAAAATCGGCCGATTTTATTTTTTGGCCGGAAATCATCGGTCGTTTCTTAGACGCAGGGCCTCTTAATTATCCAAATAAGCAACAGAATTTCAGTAAATTTATTACCTTTTCTTCTCTGGACTTAGGCTCAGGCTGTCCATCGCCGACATTAAGAAAACAGAAAACACAAGGATAACCTAATAAAGACATATTTACACTTTTGGAGCAGTTAAAATAGAAGAAATTACTTTTAGAAACACCTTTTGTCCTGATAAGCATCTATGCTTTTTAGCGGGAAAATCCTGTCCTATGTTGCTGCGAGGTTGACTGCCAGATACTGGGTACCCTATTTGCTACGATTTGCCACTAATTTGCCACCATTTGCCACTATTCGCCATTGTTCGAGACTGTGCACCACCATTCGCACTATTTGCTATTTGCTATTCCGGACTATTCGCTGTTCGCTATTTGTGACTATTCACTATTCGCTATTTGGGTTTTCCAGACACCCGACTCAGTGCTTCTAATAAAATAATGTTACTTAATTAATTTGCCTGGAGGGACAGATGGATGTAAAGCAACACCCTGAAATTAATATTTTACCTAACCACTCAAGAAATTCTAAGGGTGTACTGTTGTAATAGACTACGATCTCATCCAGGTAGAAGTAAACAAAATCCTTCTAGCTGCTTCATGCCTGATGGGGCCACAAATGACAAGGCTTAAATACAGACTTGTCTTGACTATTAACCCTCTAGAGGGGATTATGCTACTAGTACCATGTACTGTAATTAAATATAAGAAATGATATTCTATTTTTAGGAATTAAAAAGAAAAGTAAACCTCGAAACAATTTGAAAAAGAGGAAAACAGGACCAGCTTGTACAAGCAAAAAAAAAGTCAGTGGAACATTACAAATACAAGAAAATGATTCCAGAAAGAGGACATTTGCAAACAAAACAGAAGCAGAGTCTTGTACAAACAAACATGTCAATGGAACATCACAAGGAGAGCCAAAGAATTCTGCAGTAACAATATCCAAGCTGGGATCAGGATGGTCAGACCTTATTCCAATAGAACTTCTATTAATGATTTTCCAAAATGTCATAAAGGGAATTTGCGGGTCATCGATACCTTTCTTATGCAGGTGAGGTCGAAATCATGTTAAATTGAAGTTAAAGCTTGAGGTTCATATTGGGGGAATACTGGTCAAATGTTTTGTTTTTTCTTTGTACATTGTACATGCACATGTTAGTTTGTGCTTGTAAATAAATGTACATTCCCATGGTAAACACAAACAGCAAGGTTAGGAATTTATTCTGACTTGTTTTCCAGGTTGCCATCATGAATATTAAAGGCAAATAGCCCAAATTGTCTGCCAAAAATGAAGGAAATGTGATTTGTGCTGAACAACAAACTCCTTTCATTTACAAGTGCACTTTTTTAATGTTAACAGCAATTTGCGTAAACTAATTCCTGATTGAGTGGTCTACCTTAGTGGTCCATCTCGCAAAATTTGGACTTCTGAAGGAAACAATTAGAATTCTCTTTTTTTTAAATCATGGACCAGTTTACCATAAAAGAAATAATTGTATGGCCTTACATACATGTGCCAGAGGCATGGAGAGCATGGAGTGATGGTAAACTATGATGTAATGTTTTATCCCAGATAAAGAAGATACACTGTAGATGGACTGATAGCCTGCTACCAGTTAAGGTCATTCCTCACATTTGCATTGCGCATCCTTACTGCGCATAGTTTATGGCGTCATTAGCACACGTTCGTGCACACACACATTGAAAACATGACGGATTTGCCTTGATATTGAGCTCTGTCAGTTGAAAAATGGCTCTAGCTCTCCAACGAGCACGGGCACCCCAATTTTTTTTCCAGTCATAGTAATCAACTAATCATAAGCTTTGCGTGAGAAAAGACTGATCTAATTTCTATTGCTGAAAATTGAATAAATAAGAAAAATAGCAGATAGACTGTGGTCTTTTCTTTTTTGCAGTCGGTAACCATGTCAAGAAATTTGGTTCAAATTTTTAATCAAGGATTTAGATTTCTGTCTGAATCAAACTTAAAATGTTTATTTGTGTCCGACACAATGTATTGACTGTAGTTTGATTCGTGTTATTATGAGTGTGGGCTCACAAAGATTTTACAATTACTGGGAATGCGTTTTTATAATAAGCATTAAATAATGCCAAAATAGGGCATTTTCAATGCCTCACTGCTCCTTAATGAGCATGGGAACCCCCCTTTTTTATTTCAAAATTGAAGTTATCATATGACAAATATTCAGTGGACAAAGTTTGAACAAAAATCTATTGTCACTTTTATTTCAGAGGAATTACCTTAATTGCCAGGCATATGACCGTATAATATGTCACTTTGCAAAGCATATTTGTGCGAACGTTTGTCACAATATATAAGGGAAAAAAACTAATAAAAAGTCTGGGAAAGCCAGCTTGTGATGTTAAGTCTAGAAAGTGATTACCAGAACTCCAATCAAGTCTCACTCCTCAATCATGAGACTTGTGCAACTTATGCAATCATTACATTCACGATCACACTGAGATTTATTTCTCGTGCATAAATTTAACTGTTTTGATTCAAATATTATATTTAGTACATTTTGAGAGAGAAAATTGTTATCAAAGTATATAGTACCTGCAACTTGGGATGAACATACTGCCAACACAGGGAGAACACAAATTATCTTGTTTAGTAGGATAAGAGTAAATTAAACTTGTAATCTTTTTGACTTCATATTAGGGTGTTTGGCAGACAATTTCTGCAATTTGAATTTAACCTTCAATTTTACAAGCAACCTAAAATACGTCACTAAATTTATAACATTTGCATGTGTATTTACCATTAATGGAGTGCTAAGACTCATTAATTTGTCAGCAGAGTTCTAAAAGAGCCATTGTTTGTACTACATATCATGTAGCTTGGTCAGCCGTTAGGCCATAAATCTCAGCCAATACAGATCTCACTACCCAGTTCAATCACATATGATCCATGTTATCTAATAATGTACATTTTTGAAAGCCTAGCAAATATTCAGACCTAATAGTCTGGTAAACTTATTAGTACCAGTTATAATTTATGTACAAGTTAACTCAATTTATGGTGCAACTAATGTAATTGTCTTTGTCATTTAAGGATGTCAATGGTTTGTCGCAGATGGAGGGAGGTTGCTTCAGAACCGATATTATGGAGAAAAGTTGACTTGTCCACTCCAAGTTTTAAATTCTTAAAAGCATCCACTGCAACAATAGAAAAGTTGATACCTACAAGACTAGCAGGTGTCATTCAACTTAACCTTTTAGGATGGGACAAACTTACAGATAAAACAATACAGGTGTTATAAATTGAATTATTTTATGCATTTGAGCAGATATCATCAATGTTATATGTTACCACTTCTTAAATAGAGGTAAAATTAAATTTAATGTTAACTGATCTTTTAAAAATAGAACAGAACCTCTCAGTTGTTTTTTTTTTCCGCAAAGTGTAGCTCCAGAAAATATCCATACCTCCCCCACAGAAGAAATTTTTTCAAAGACCCCCCACCACTGTGGAAATTCCAAATAAGCTAATCGTGAATTAATTTCTCTTTTTGAGTCTTACAGAACCCAGTTACTGCTCTTCTGAACAAACATACATGTAGTTGTAAAATATTGTTCTCAATTATTTGTCAAGTGATCTATTCAACTGATCAGCCTGTTCTGTTTATGGCATTATTCAACAGACAATAGGTAAACACTGCCACGAACTCCAGTCAATAGTCCTGTCACGTTGTGAGAACTTAACATCTAAAAGTATTGCATCTCTTGCTGACAAGTGCCACCAATTAAAGATGATTGATATCTCATTTACAAAGGTAATTTTATTTAAGATTTATTTAGCTGCTGACAGTGACTGGTAAGTTTCCTTTTGGGTAAATGAGTTTTTTTTTAATTGGAGAGAATAATTATTTGAATGTGAATTAATCTGCAATTTTAACTGGTGAATTATAGACATAATTGCTTTTGTGAACGTTATTTAACTGTGCTACCCAATGGGGAGCAGGAATGGCACAGTGGTGCCTCCCACCAATGTGGCCTGGCTTTGATTCCAACCCAGTGCCATATGTGGTTTGTGGTTGAGTCTGTTGTTGGTTCTCTCCTTGCTTGTGGGGTATTTCTCTGAGAACTCCAGTTTTTCTCCCTCCACCAAAACCGATATCTTCAAATCCCAATTCAACCAGCACAGAGGACCCGCATGAAAACCATCTAAGGCTGATGTGGCGTGCTCTCTAAAATATTATAATTTTTTTTGTGTTTATGAATGTACTTGGATAATGTTTTGTAAAAATATGTTATCTTAGAGTGATCAGACAAACACATTCACTTAACCATTCATGTTTTGCATAATTTGTTATAAGTAGTCATACAGAATGCTGGTGTTGTATGGCTTTGCGAATTCACTTGAGTGGGAAGAAGTTTTTCACTTGTTGAGCATTTTTTTGTAGATTGATATCTCTGGTCTCCAACACATCACCACTAAGTTAGGAAGGCAGCTAGAAAAACTGAATTTGATGAACTGCACTCGCTTAAGAGGAGGACATATACTTCCACTTATTCAGGTAAAAATTGACTTTTATCTTTGTTTGGCTCGTACATATGCAGAATTTACCAAGTAGGTACTACAGGAAAAGGTGTACCATCGTGTACCATGATGTACACAGCACCTCTCTCCAGGCAGAATTTTTTTGTTGACACCAGCATGTGTTGGAATTACAGTGGAATGTAAAGACCTCCAGGAGGTGCACTGAGTAACAATACTCCCTGTGCGTATAACTAACATACATCCATTTGCTGAAATGAATAGTCTTACGTACACCCAAAAACAAGTGGGAGGTACCGTGGCCTCATGGTTAGTGCACTCATCTCTGGATTGAGTGGCCCAGGTTCGAGCCCTGGCTGGGGACATTGCATTTTGTTCTTGAGCAAGACACTTTACTCTCACAGTGCCTCTCCCTACCCAGGTGTTTAAATGGATACTGGCAAACTTAATGACTCCTTAATGCTGGGGGTACTACCCTGCGACGGAGTAGCATCCCATCCAGGGTGGAGTAAAAATACTACTAGTCACTTCATGCTACAGAAACTAGGATAAGCTCCGGCCTGGTCGGCCACTTAGCCTCTATTCAGACTTAAACTACATCTGATAACAAGATATTTACCATGAATTGAAATTTAATTTTAACTAATTTCATGGATCTTGTTTGTTCAAAGGAAAATTGTCCAAACTTGACATTCCTGGATGTGAGTGGCACTAATATAAGAACAATCCACATAGAAAAGCTACAGGTTTGTTCATAAACAAGAGATGGAGCTTATATTAAAGCAAACACGACGGCAACGAGAACTTGACCAACATTTTTTTGAAACATTTGTCGTGTTTCTATTGATGCCTATTGATCGATGCGTGAGTTTTATCTACTATCGTTCTATCACGAATGCCATTTTCTGATTGGCTATCTATTCTATTCTCTTGTGGATAGTGTGTAGCCTTAAGCAGTGTGCGGTTGTTGACATAATGACAGCCGCTTCTTTGTGTTTTCGAAGTGTCTGTGAAGAGAATTTAGATAAAGTTTTAAACGACTAGTAGATTTACAGCGTGTATACTAAAGCAATTAGACTTGATTTCTACGCGTGATACGGTAGCTGGGTTATATCAAGCGATAGAAATGTCGAGCTCACAATGTAATTGTTAAATAGAAACACGAGTGGAAGCTTTGGAAAATTAGAAATGCTGTGAGAACACAAGCCCCAGGTGAGTGTTTCTGGGACACAGTTCTTTTTACTTGTCGCAAACTTTCATGAGTGTGTTCTATTAAACAATTAGGTTATGAGCTCGAGATTTCTATCGCGGGATAGTTGACGAGGGTAGCCAATCAGAGAACGGCATTCGTGATAGAACGCTAGTAGATTTATACAAAACTTCGATAGAAACACAGAGATTTTTTTCTGTTCCTTCCAAGAAAGAAACAAGGAGAATTTTTTTTCGTCTATATCTTATAGGAAACACTACAATTGTACCAGTAAAAGAAAGGAAAATTGCTCCGCGCTTATTTTGATTTCAAAATGCAAATGTCAACAACTCGTGCGAGTTCTGTCCTACTTTAGAAAACATGTGTTTCCTTATCTGTTTCCCTTCTTTTGTAAGAAAAGTTAAGATTTGAATTAGCTCAGCGGTCATAACGAATGTTCAGTTGCTAATGATCACTCGCATTTGTTTTCAATGGTATGTAGGCAGGTTGTCCCAAGTTGAAAGAACTCTTCCTGGTTAATTTGGTGCTCAACTCGACACCTACATGTAAAACTCTGAATGATGAAAAGGTACGTGTATGCAACGATGTGTTAAACAAAGCGAGATTTGAGATTTCACCTCAAATGTTACTATATCAATGAAGCGCGAGCTGATTTCAACATATAGAGTAGAATCCCTTTTTCTCGAAGCGTCGATTTTTCGAACCTCCCGATAACTTGAAACAAAAGTTGTTTCCTTTCCTCAGTTTGGCTGCGATTTCTCGAACTACTCTATTTTTCAAACCAATTTTTGCTTCCCTTGCAGGGCTGCCACAGGACATTAAATGGCCAGAGAAAAAAATTCTTTTAGGTCAGGGAAAAGTCGGAGAATTTATTTTGAGTCAGGGAAAATTGACATTTTGAAGAAAAGTCAGGGAAAATTGCACGTCAGAAGCCGCTATTAGATCTGACATTTTGTATATATTTGGTTAGGGAAATTTGATTTTTATCAGGGAAAAGTTAGGGAATTCTGAAAAGTGCGGTCTTTGGCAACCATACCTGGAAGGTTCGAAAAATCGAGTACATGTATTTTTGTGGAATCAAGACATTTTCATCAGTCACTGAATAGAGTCAATAGGTGTATTTGAATCTCAATGGAAATTCAATGAAAATTCTCACAACAAGTTTGTTGACAATACAATCTGTCTCTTCCACGATCTTTTACATACTTGTTCCTTTTTGTTTTATATTTATTTTTACGCGCCGCAGAAACCTACTTGCATTTTATGATAGATTTTATCACTGATGCCCTCTTTGCTCTCTTGTTAGAAACCAAGCGGTTTTCCACAGCTAGAAAACCTGGGCCTACCGTGTGGCTATATTGGAGTCGACCACCGTAGAACTGACAAGTTTTTGTATAGGTGAGTTAGTAGTACTCGCCTATTCCAATGTTTGCTGAAAAGTATACTTTCCTAAATAGAAAGGATACCCCGACAGGAAACTTTGGTCATATTGAACATGAGGTCAATCTCCGCATTCAGTCCGGGAAATTAGTAAAGATTATCGCGGTCCTATTTGCCTAGAGGGGATAGAAGATAGAAGTCGAGTACATTGAGCAGAGGTTTTTTTAACATGTTACAACAATAAAGTTAAGTTTACATGTATCTAAACTGAACGCAAAAAGATAACCTTAATTGTGATCGGGAATAATTAGATTGCGAAACATTTTGTTTACGTGTAGAATTCTGTGGTCGTCACACAACTTGAGAGTTTTGGACATCAGAGGCCCTAACAGATTCAGTCCTGAAGGATTACGGGTATGTACGTCATGTAGGTAGGGCTTGAATTGTCATACGGCCGACCCTTGTAGTTTTTAGTTGAGAAAGCAGTCCGTTACCACTGGACAATCCTCACTTACATGAAAGGGAAATTATCGGGGAACTCGCATGGGGGACCGTCCAGAATGTTTTTTTTACCTTTATCCTAGGCTTTTTTTTATCTTTAAATATATTTGTCCATCTTCTTTGCTTGCTCCTATCCATGATCAATCGTCAATGATGTTTTGTTTCTTTCAGTTTTAAGTGGCATGCCTGTGAACTAGCTAAGTGTAGCTACACGCATTGACAACTATAAACAACAACAACATTTGATGATTTTTTGAGCTTCCTGCTTTGCAATCTTTTGCTCTCTAAGTTTGTTTTCCTTTACCCACTGTTAGGATAATAACCTCGTTAAACTACCCGAGCGCGAGGGCCGTACTGGAGAATATTGACGCGAGATCGTGGCACTACGTACCGTGCGCAGCTGGGTCCGTACAAAAACGGCCAAGGGCCAATATTCCCCAATACGGCTCGAGCAAGCTAGGTTAGTAAGTAGTTTATTATATGACTCTCGAAAACAAAGAAATACACGGCTTATGACCGTTTCATGGAAACGTTCCGTATGGCAAAATCCCGACCAAGAAAGAACCAATCAGGACTCTCCGATTTACCTGAGGACCACCTTGCCATATAGTAAAGGCATTAGTTACTGCTCACAGTATGTCAATATCTCTTTTCCATTCTTAGAGGCTTCCAGTTATCTCCTTGGAACAGCTATATCTCACAAGCAACGCTTCCACGTTTAGTAAAATGGCGGCTATTGTAGAAAAGGTAAGCTAATACATTTTCTTGTAAACCTCCACTTTGCTTTTTGACCTTTTTACTCACTTCTTAACTTTTTAGAGATCGGATGATTATCGATTTTCTCAGGCATTTACAAGAAATATAAGTGTTACAGAGGTTTGACGTTTCGAAGTCGAAGCTGATATCGTCATCAAGAAAAATGTGAAAATCAGAATGAATTCGGAATGAATGAATGAAGGACAGTACCCTCCCAATCTATAACGTTGTTTAGGACAAAGAAATGAATGGAATGAAAGGATACTGTCAATAAAATTCTTGTCTGAGAATTATTTCATGCTCTCTAACCAGATTTACAAACAGCAATGATGCAACATACCCTGTTTTGGACAGGTTGGGACCCCAGCCTGTTTAAGACAGTCTTACTTAAACTTATACACCCAGTTCAGGGCAGCGAAGGTAAAGATGATACTTATCTGTCCGGCACGTTCCCGTATATGCTGTATGAGGGGATATATCCTGAACTTCTTCAGAAGCAAAAAAAGAAAAGAAAAAAAGAAACCAGCCAGAAAGATTAATATAGAATACTCACCCCTTAGGCTGCTGTGGCTTGCATTAGTACATGTAGGTTACATTTATTCTTTTCCATCCTAGTGGCATCATAGTTTGGAAGTTTTGGACCTTTCCTTGAATAAAGACATCGAAGACGAGCACGTGGAGCTGTTACGTAATTTTGGAATGCCGAAGCTCCACACTTTAGATCTCAGCAGTACGAGTATCACAGCCGATGGAGTGAGGTGAGGAATGATATTCCCCAGAGTCGCAATAAGCCAGTCAGAAGCCGTTTCTACTGTCCTGATATCCTCCTATCAAGTTACTGACTTGATATGGCCGGATGTATGGGTAAATAAGGGTGCGCTAAATACCTAATCGTACCTTTTTGGTACGCTCTCGGCAGCATATCAGGCTCGTTTGTTCTCGCCTTGCATATTTTGACTCGGCTGCGTGTGTTAAAATACGAACCATAGCTCGAACGAACTCGCTTGACATGCCCTCTAAGTGTACCAAAAAGGTGCAATTAGGCACATGTATGTCTGTACCCAGAGCTGCATGTTCATATGGGAATCCTCACCCCGCTCCCCCTCCCACTACCCCTCCCCCCCCCCCCACTCCCGTTACTGTAGTTCGGTGTATTTTCTTCTACAGCATTGAACGCAATAAGCAATTCACTCTAAACACTGTTCCATCGTTGCAGGAGCGTTCTGAATGGCTGTCCAAATCTCACGGACCTGAATTTAGTATCTTGCCGCGGAGTACCTCGAGGAATCAAACGTCGCCATCAAGGAGAGAGTCTTCGTAATCTTCCACAAAGGATGATGGACATCGAACAGGAGAGCGCTGAAAGCGAATGAATGAACTCGCTTGTGAATAAAATCATTAACAATTCTACGGCAAGTGCGTCTTTATTTGAACATTGACGAGTCTTCTTTGAGCGAAAAAAGCAATCAGTAACGCTTTCCATAAGTTTTAAAAACTGTAGGAAACATTAAGAATGAAGCCCTTAAAGCGCGCGTAATTGACGTGCGAATGGTGTAGATATCCAATTTCAGGTATCCGATTACAAAAAGTTGTAATTGGATACCTGTAATTGGACATTCATGTGACCACGCGCCGATTAATAATGGTAATAGGACTGAGTGGAGTCCAATTCGGTCTGTAATCATACGAGTGATTAACAAAATCGGAAGACCGCGAAGCAGGAGTCCGATTTGTTAATCACGAGTATGATTACAGACCGAATTGGACGACACGATGTCCTGTTACCAGTTAAATTCGACAAAATTCGAGAAACGAACAAACCATCGATTGAGCGCTGAAGGATTTTAAAACGTCGTTATGAATGCTGAAAAACCCAGCAGTTTACTCAACAAAGTGTACCGCAACAGCGCGCGCAAAATGACGCTTACTGTCCAATTCAGTACAAGCATGACGCGTACACTGTCCAATTAATGCTCAAATCGGGCTGCTGATAGCCAATCACGTTCGAGAATTTTGTTACAGTTTTGATTACGTGGCAAATAGGCGCGGTGAGAACCAATCACGATCGAGAATTTTGTTATAGACACGATTACTCAACAGAAATTACGTTTCGTGATGTATTTTGTCCTACATAATAGGTTCGATGCAATTATTCGGATTAACCTTTACCTTTAATATACCGACATTTGGTAATGGGTTTCAAGGTAAAGCTTTTTCTTCTCAAGGTAAAACTTTATTTTATTTTTTTCTTTTCTTAATGGGTTGCTATATACAGTGTCAACTGGCCTCACTTCGCGTGGAACAGTGATCCATCTAGAAAAAGGCTGTAGTGAGTCCTGGGGATCACACAGCCAGCAAAACGTCGAGTTCCAGGCCCAAGAGTGTGAGTCCCAGACCCATGAACATGGGTCCCGTACCCTTGTGGATAAATAGCATGTAGACACAAGCTGATCATTTGGTGTTCTTGAAGACCAACATCTCGAAAGAACGTAGAAGTTTGAAAATGTTTGCCCTGCTACTCCTTGCTCATTCCGTTAGACTTAGCTTTCGTACAGATTTTACAATACGTGAAATTTGCTGTCTCATTGTACACCAGCCACGAGTTCTTTTTCAGCCACAGCTCAAAAAATTTCCATCCTCGGAGCTGGAAGGCATTGCTTCTCTTATCGATTGGATCAAATGTGTGGCAATTCCTGTTATAAAATAGGATGACCCACCCCCATAGGTAGCTGAAAACTGGACGACCCACCCTTTACCAAGGGCTCAAAAACTGATGACCCATTCCTTATCTACTCCGGTCCAGCCCCCAATACTTTCGGCCTCTAAGTCGTATGGCTTATTTCAATGGGAAGTTCCTTGCCAGGTTTGTACTAATGTGTTTTGTTCGGATTACATAATCGACACCTTGCCACATTTCATCCAGTTGTCAAGGTGTTTTGAAAGAATACTGAGCACAGAAAACTGTCTAGGTGACGCCCTGTTTATTAATAATATTTCGACGCGGATACATCTATGCACGCAACTTTTAAGGGAATTGTCAAAAAGTACAGGCGGGGGGCGGGGGAGGGGGGGAGGGGGCGGCGGAATAATCCAGAGCATTTGAAAATGTGGTGGTTAAAATACACATGGCCCACCCCTTCCATTTGGCATACAACTGAGTTACCACCCCTAAATAAAGGTTGCAAATTACATGACCTACCCCCTATAAAACATGACATTTTTGGTTTGCAGAATTCAACAAAATTACATTTTGTGTATGAAATCATGGTTTTGTATGCGTTTCGTATTTATTTCTTAGCAATAATACAAAATCACTTGAAAATAATGTTTTCCTTTACTCTTGAAACTTTAAGTTATGCCCGTACACTCTAAAAAAACTTCACCCTAAACCTAACGGCGTCTCGTCAGGCGTCTCGTCGATATCACTTTGATTCCTTTGAAGGCAGAAGCTTGGCCTAAACCACTTAGATTTATAACCCACCCACAAAGCCTTTTAAAGCTCAAAATTGATTTTATACAAAATAGCCTCGTTAACTTTTACGATCCTTTGTGGTAAAAATCAGCTCCCGTAATGATCAGAAAACAATTCAGTAAAAGTTAAACCTCAATTGACGATGTTCGTCTCACCTAAGCACGAGATAAGATATTAGTTTTAATAGAGAGAGTTATACACCTCGAGGGCTCACTGATGTGAATGCAATGTAATTGAGAAACGTCAAGCCTTGTTAATCAATAACTGGCTCCCTTTAATGCCCTGAACACACCAAAGGTACAGATATAGCAGATTTCCGCTAAGTTAACAGACACTTTGTCTTGTCAGTTACATGTTTTAAGCTGCTTTTACATGAACTGTTTATTGAATAGATGAAGAGCAAGACACGTTAACATAATTCTCTTGAGTAAGTGAATGAACTGCTGAAAAAAAGACGAAAATGAGGATCCCGGCTTTAATCAAAAACCAAATGAAGGTGCGGATGCGCATAAACAATAGTTCTCTCAAGACTGCATTACTGGCAACTCGTCTTCCTCGCCGGGCATCATGTATGAGCATGCTCATAAGAAGTGGTAAAGAGAGCACATACGCGGTCGAACACGGGGTGTGGCTGGTGGGGACTTAATAAGTGAGGAAAGCGGATATGTGGTGTATAGTAAGTAGAGAAGAGTGTATCACGGATTAAATGGCTTAGGAAATAGATATGCAGCGATCGCGGCTGAAATGAAGAAACATTCAGATAGATAAAAATGATTAGGAAAATGAGTGAAAAGTGGCGTGAAAGAAGCACACAAAGTCAGCCCCACCAGGATACTTGCTTTTTAACCACTTCTTCAGGTGCGCGCTATTTTCCATCATCGCGTTTGATGGAAGCGATAGATTTCCTGCATGTTTAGATCTCAGAGCTGCAGGAATGTTAAACTCCTCAAGCGAACTGCATGGTGATTTTTACTCGCTTTCGTGCTGTTCCCTGCTCGTTCCAGACTCCATTTCCTCCAGCGTAGCATTGAGATTTCTCAATTTGGCGCCGGCGTGCCACTGCTTTAAGCCTCGAGGGACTCCACGACAAGACGTCAAATTCAAATGCTGGAGTCTTGGGCATGCATTCAGAGCTTTCCTAAAGAGACAGAGAGTACGAAAACTGAGGAAAACGGCCATTTGCCGGCAGAAATGAGCTGGAACCACTATTGTTTTCATCTTTTGGTAACAATAGGCAATTTCCGATTTACCTTTGCCTCTGTTTCAAAACGAGTCTTCGTGCCAAACCTTTCATAAGTAATCAAACTCTCACCTTACGCCTTCAGCTGTAACATTGGTACTTCCAAGATCCAAACTATACAGCTTCGGCATTCCGAAGTCCCTCAACAGCTCCATGGATTCGTCGCCCACCCCACTATTGGACGAGATGTCTAAAATCTCCAAACTGTGGTGCCACTGCGTTGGACGGAAAAAGAGAGACAAGTGTGCTGATTAGAACTAATTTGTTTTGAGGAATGTAACACGAGCATGACTTTTTCAGCTTCTCAGTACACTGTTTAGGATGAGGCCTCGTTTCGCCTGTTAAACAAAAGGCGAAGACCAGGATAATTTCATAGCCTACGTGATGTATCTTTTCAGACCGAACAAAGGGAAAGATGAGGTTTAAATGATTGCTACGAATAGGTTAATTTAAGATTTAACTGTATCATGAACAATGACGCGTTTTTCGAATTGATATACCTGAGATCTTAGATCGGCAAAATTCACTAACAGCTGAAAAATTGGGTGAAAGTTTGAGTGATAGTGGAGGAGAATCACCGAAACTTTTGGACTTATAGCTGAGCTCGAGATTTACACGCTTTCATCCCTGTGACCACAAAGTCAGGCTTGTGCAACAAACACAGATTACACGGTTCATTTGTATTTAGTATCGGATAACGAGGCCATTCCCTTTATGTGCTTATAGCATAATCGTTCGGTATCTAGTTTGTTTTTGTGTTGGCTTAGAGTCGACTTCAGTGGACGCACATTTCTTTGCTGACTCACCAAGCTTAATGTAAAAAATTAATTCGCTGATAACGGAATGTTAATCAAGGACGAAATGTCTCCGGCACGATCTTAACTCTTCTGTTTGTTGGCTATACAACCCAATACCGCGTTTTGGACGCTGACTGTTTTGCAGTGACGTGATATTTCGCTGCATGCTTATTTCGCGGGGAGCGTCTTCTTCGACGACACCATTTTGCACAGCGTGCAAAACAGGTACCGGAATTTCCCCTTCTTAATTCTACCAGTACAATTAATGACAAAATGCCTTAAAGCATGTAACAAAAAATATGGCGAATTTCCCTCTTTCCCTATCCTAGATTTCGAGTCCAGGTCTTCCTGAGTTCACCATGCGATACTGTTGTTTTTATTGATGTTAATATTACCTGTTCAATGACAACAGACATCGTGGCAAAATTGGCGCGAGTGTCTGAGAGAAACAGCTCCTCAAGCGATGTAGCCGGCAACCTCTGCCAAACAAAATAATAACCACACTGATTATGTCAGTTTCGTCAGTGTTATTTTAACTATTCTCTCCCGGTTAACATCTTTTCTGACAATAGACCTTTTCATCTTTGATATCGTACTGAAATATATTTACAAAATGTACCTGAATTCCTTCAGGACTGATTCGTTGAAGTCCTCTGACGTCTAACTTCTTAAGGTTTACTGACGTCCTTAAAATTCTACGATTTGAATGAAAGGAGATCATTTACCATCCATGTCAATCATATTCAAACTAGAAAAGAGGCTACAAGTTATCCAATAAAATCATCCATGCCTCAGATTTCCACGGTCACAGTTCACACTGTCACAAACCTGTACAAAAAACGATCAGTTCTGGGGACTCCAGCCAGGGAACCACAAGCCAAGCAAAGAGTCTCCAGTTGTGGAAAACCATTCTGTTCCTGCAAAATATTCAAACCACGAATTTTTGATTCCAATTTTTTATACTGTAAAATACATTTAATGGATATTATAATAAAAGTTCCATATAGTGCGCGCTCTGATTGGCTGAAACAGCGTGCTTTGTCAGAGAACAGATGCACGGTAAGCTCAATTTCAATTTGTTGCATCGGAAGTTTGACAAATTTGACCTAAATTAAACGTTTCCTGTGACTCAGACAAACGCAATGGAAACGAGCCATTTGCCATGTGCGGTAAACATAGCTACCTGGAGGCCATTGTTAACAACTGAACAACAGAAGTGTCAAAACTGTACTAAACTGACAAGTTTGGCTAGATTCCGACAAAAAGGTAAACTTAATCATGTAGCGAAATAAACGAATCCTCAACCTAGCGAATGCTTCGATAAAAGACATTACAGTTGTTACTAAAGAAGTAGGGAGAAACACTCGACTACGTCTCGTGTTTCCCCCTACACTTCTTTCGTGCTCCACCGCTTCCTGCGTGCTTTACAACAGAACAGACCACAGTCGAGGCTTCTTTGTTTGTTAAATATTATTGCTTTATTTACCACTTCAGTGCTTATGGGAGTCGAGTGAAGCAGCAGATTGGCGACGAAGAGTTCTTTAAGCTTCGGACAACCAGCCTGCCATACAAGAGCAACAAAATAAAATTCAGTTGTCAAACACAGTAAGAACTAAATGTTTGTAGAGTGGATGATGATAAGGGAAGGGCGTCAAATAACAGACAAGGTGAGCAAGACTTCAGCGCGCTTGTTTTAGCTACCCATAGCCTGGTTTCAGAGGGTTTTTCTTTTTTGTTTCTCAATCAAAATGCAGAAAGAAGAAAGACAACTTTTTGGATCGGGGCGGTAAGCCAAGCTGCTCTTATAGTTACATGCACGCTCTCGTGAAGCATACGCAGATCAGTTTCATTACTAGACTTATTAAAGTAATGGATTTTTTCATTAATAGTACCTTATACAACAAAACGACACGTTTCTCGTCCCCACCCCCTCCACATTAGATCTTTCTAGATTTTTTTCTTACTTTACTAAAGGAGTCCTCCGTGCAGCAGAGGGGCTACAAGATCCTACAACAAAACTATGGAGAGAAGCCCTCTCTGCCTTAGTTCGTCCACAGCGTAAAACTGAACTGACAACTTGAAATTTCCACGTTACGAAAAACGCCACAAAGCATTCTGTTAAGATGCAAATACTTGGGGATAATACCTATCTTGCCCCTATCTACTCCCTATCTACTCCCCCTTCGTTGAATTTCTTTGTATTCTCCGCCTTTGCGGAGCATTGAGCGCTATACTGTTAATTTGACAAAGTCTTAGAATGCTTCCTAAATATGATCAAATCTTTCAGTCTCATTACCTGACGTCTTTAGTTTGACATGAAATAGTAGTGACAAGCTGGAATTTGGTCACGCGCTAAATGGAACGATTAAATTAACACATTTACTTCGCAGTGAAGGTTACCTGTAGCTTCTCCACGTTCAGTTTCCTAATATTGGTACTAGTTAGATCCAGAGCTGTCAAGTTTGGACAATTCTCCTACAGGAGAAACAACATGCAAAATAGATTGGGTCAGAAAAAAGAAGCCGCCAAGCTCAGAGTTTGAAAGTGTGAAAAAAGGGAGCTGGATGAGATGTTAATCAATCCCAGTTAAAGCCCAAACAGGTACTCATTTATCATTTGTTCTAATGAGGTAATACAGGCACTGTGAGAGCTAAGTGTTTTATCCAAGAGCACAACACAAAGACCCCAACCAGTGCCGAACCCAGACCTCTTGATCTGGTGGCTAGTGTGCTAACCATCCGGGCCGGGTTGTTCGAAAGCCGGTTGGCGCTAAATCTGAATTAAAGGTTAACCAAATTATTAATTTTTCTGGTATAAAAATGTTTTTTACCATGTTTCACAGCCTATTTTTGTGTGGTTTAAAATTATTTAAACTCAAAACTGAAGGGCAAACAATTTAAACAGAAAACCGCACCGAAAAGTTGAAAAAATCAAATCAAAATTCTCGCTAATCCTGGGTTAGCTTAATCGGACTTTGAACAACCCGTGCCCCGGACAAGGACGCCTCCCCTAGTGAGTAATAAGACAAACCTGAATGATAGGAAGAACTTGTTCTCCACCTAGACGACTGCAATTCATCAAACAGAGTTCCTCAAGCTGGCTTCCAAGCCGCTTTGTGACGCGATGAAGACACGAGATGTCAATCTGTGGGTCATGCAGGCCATGAAATATCGTCAATATTTTAACATAGCACTACACTGTACGGTGTAAATATCTGGAGTACAGTAATAGCCCACGTATAAGAACCTGAATTTTTCAATTTAGCCTAAATAGGTTCTTATATAAATGGTACTTAAAGCAAATTCAGGCTACCAAGGTTCTGAAAACAGGTTCTTCATATTTTCATATGAATTTCATCTGAATATACTATATACATTATAAATATCATCTCATAATACAGTATAAATCATTTATTTGTACCATAGAATGGCAAACACAACAGACATACAACATGGTACTTAAGCTTGAAAGCAAAAAAAAAAAAGTTATGTCAAGTTACTTTTAAATAGATGATGATCTTAATTCAGCAGTTTATACCTATACACATTTACAGCAACCCCACTGATAAGAACCTAACTTAAAATTTTAGCCTTAATAGGTTCTCATGGGCAGGGAGCTTAAAATGAAAATTTTAGCCTAACAGGTTCTTAAAACCCAAGTTCTTATACGTGGGCTATTACTGTAGTAGATGGAAAGACATACAAATACTACTAACGGAATGATTGTTGAAAGGTCCGAAAAGCTACGAAATCGGTGTTAAATATAAAAGAATAATTAACATGTGTTACAACTTTAAACAAAAGTAATGAGAGGATTAATTATGCTTTGAAATTAAAGCTTATATAATTCGATTGAATGACTGTAAAGTAAAACCGAAACCAAAGTAATCACTCTGGCCAATCACAAAGGACACAGAAAACCCAGCGAACCAATCAAAACTCAAAACAAATACATGTAGATGGATCCGAAGCGCGGGAAAGCGTGTGAGTTTTGGTTTTACTTTTGATTCAAAGACAAAATGGCGGGAGTTATTAGAACCTTACAATCGCCTAGCGTAGCAAATATATTTCGACAGTCAATAAGCGAAAACTGGTGAAATGGCTATGACACTTAGCAGGAATGTAACCACTGTACAGTAAAAGTGAACTTGTTCGAGTTGAGTTGGTAGCCGAGTTTCGTCGGAGAAGTCGAAGCGAAGAATTGCAAGGAGATGTCGGAGATGTATTTTGTATAGTACTTGCTGTGGACGAAAAGGAAAACTAAAAAAGACGGTTCACTGAGTAACAATATTCCAAACTGTTACATTCTAACCTTCGTCATAGCAACGTCAAACATCTTAAGCTGGCGGCACTTGGTAGCGAGAGAAGTGATGCCTTTTGGTGACAAGCTTCCGCATTGAGATAAAACGATGGACTGAAGTTGGCGACAGTGCTTTCCAACAGCCTAAAACAAACAAGCCAAACGGAAACAGTTAAAGTTTAAAGATCGGTAATTTCCTCTTTGTACGCCTGTACGTTTATAGCAGTCAGAAATGCAACATAAAAAGTAAGATTTACTGTAGTAGGCAAAGCGCGGTAGTCAAAACCCGAAGAGAGGCCGGTAGTAAATTAATATTACTCAGGCTGGCTGTAGTCGTTGAAGGGCATAAGGCATTTAAAAACGGATTTTGCGTTTCTTTACTAAACAGATTAATCCAAGATCACTCGGATCATGGTGCATCAAAGGCCACCGAATTCTTGCCCAGAGTGGATTCTTCGGTATCCATTTAGTAAAGAAATGTAAAATTCGTTTTTGGATCTGAGAATCTAATCTTGTTTTTTTTCAAAAGAAACGCACCCAAAGATAAAAGAATGCAGTGATAGCTTTTATGAAGTAGGTAATCATCATCGTAAGCAAACCAGAAAACAATATTATACATCATTTCAAAGCAATAAACACTCGCATTAATCAAAGTTGCACATTTATCTTGACAAAGACATATTAGATTCTTAAATAAGATAAAGTCTGCATACGAACTTATCCTGGTTTCTGTACCATAAAGTGACTAGGAGTATTTCTACTTCCCCACCCTTCCCCCTGGATGGGATGCTAGTCCAGCGCAGGGTTAAACTCCTGTATTAAGTTCGCAGGTACCCATTTATACAGTTGGGTGGAGAGAGGCTCAGCGAGAGTAAACTGTCTTGACCAAGAACACAACACAATGTCCCCGGCCAGGGTTCGAACCCGGACCGCTCGATCCTGAGTCGAGCTAACTAACCACCGCCTCTCCCAGTTCTTAAATAAGAAGTGATAATAAGTGTCTTCCTATTGAAAAATAAACGCACTGTTTCCCAGCAGTTTATTCACTTTCTTTCTACATCAGTCTCTCTGTCTGTGTGTCTGTCTGCCTGTCTGTCTGTGTCTTCACTATGGCTCTTTGACGTTACTTCTTTACCTTAAGTCCTGTATCTGTAAGCTCACTCCATCCATCAAGGCTTAGTTCTTTAACCGCTTTCAATCTTGAGCACGCTAACTTCTCGATTGTAGAATCATTAGCTGATCTGGGGCACTCGATACTCATCGCCGATAAATTCACTTCGCGCCAAAGAATTGGTTCTGATGAGACTTGCCTCCAGCTTCGACAAACTCTAGACATCCTGTGACAAGGCACACATGAAAGAACGTAAATTTATGTCTAGTGGGAGGAGGGGGTGAGGGGGGGGGGGTAGTCTGTAAATCTTTCCGTGGGATGTGCCGCTGAGACACTGAAGCCCGTACGTTATACTAGACAATGCATGATCAGCCGCCTGGTGGTGGCACCACAACCCCGTACCCTATCCCAGATTAGCTATCTTCTATGCAGTTTTAATTCTGTTTATGTGAAGTTCTCACTTCTGAGTTTCGAATTTGTTTTATAACATCCTGGGTAAAGAATCCTCTTCTAGACTAAGTTATTTATACACTGGCCACTCTCCCGGTAAATTAGACCCTATTCTAGACCAAAACTGTCTGATTTCTATTCCCTACCTAGACTAATTAAAAACTGCCTGAAAACCATACCCTTCACAGCGGCACGTGTACTCATACAGCTTATACATGGGGGGACTACCCTTGCCCGGGCGGGGGGTCTGAGGTTTCAAAACGTTTTTACCGTACATAAAAAACTCGCCTACAAAGGAAAGGTACCGGTCCACTGTCATCTACAACACGCTGGAAAATCTTCAGCAACACTTCAAAAGGAATTAGGTCCGACCAACCATTTTCCCTGAGAGTTTTCAGCTCTAACAGACGCAGATCTTCTACTTCTCTGGCCTTTATTCTTGCTCTGATTCGTGCTTTGATTCGCGCTCTCGACCTAGCCTCTATTAAGTCAAGCTTAAGTTTCTCTTTCTCAAATGTCTCTTCGCTCGAAAGTCTTCTCTTTTTACTGAACGAAGTGTGGCCCTCGTATTTTCGCTTTCGCCCTGTAAAAGTGCATAAACTAAATTAAGCAGCACAACGCAACAACAAAAATAACAAACAGACATTCAAAGAAAAGGTTTCACAACCACCTCTTTTTACCTAACATTCCGTACGGTCTTCAGATCTTTTGTTGATTTGTAGTCGTTTATTTTAGCCGTCATCTACAAATCGCACCGCGAAGATTTCCCGAATTTGATTAGAAAGGTCTAAAAAGCGAGTAAGAATTGCTTGTTGGGGTTTGCGGTTTGCCGTTTATTTTCATTTCGAAATTGAGCAGATAAGCGTTTGTTATGGAGGACTGAATTTTAGCTTTTTTCCAGTTTTCTAATGGACAGGGGATGGACTTATTTAGAAACGCCTTAAGGCGTGGTGCTCCATCGCTCTAATTATGACACGTTTTAATTGCTCGCGCGCCGATTGGCCCTCTGATAATTGCGTCATAAACAAGCCAAATTTGGAATGGTTTAGAATTAGAACAAAATTTCATTGTTTAATTTAAGAAATGAGGCTGTTACGAAACCATTTTTCTAACAAAAATCTCCAGTTCAGAACGAAAGGCTAACGATTTTTATGGCTGGTCCTTAGTACAGATGTGAGAAAGCTACGACGGTTTGAGTTAAGGTGTGCTGATTAGGACATGAAAAAGTTTCCAAAAGCTTCGGAAATCCAAAAGCCGTTCAAACATTGTAGAAATCTATTATATTCAAAGCTAAGTCTAACTTTTTTCGTTGATTCTCCCTGAGATCCTGAATAAAGATTGAAATGGGAGAGCGTTCTTATAATGGCATACCACAGAGAGAAGTGTTTATCTCAGTGCTTACAAAGAATTGATCTCTTTTACCTAAAACATACCTTTTCTAGTACAAGCATTTGTATCGTTTTCTTCGTCGCTGCTTGAAACGTATTCAGATACGTCGCTTCCGTCTGAAGAGACTCGCCGCTTTTTACGTTTACCAATATTAATGGACGGACGTCTGTTTTTCAGACCTGACGTGCTGGGCTGAACTTTCGTTAAGTTCTTAGCCCGTGGCATTTATATGCTAGAGTTGAAATCTTCGCGTTTGTGCAATCTGTGGAAAAAATTGCTTCGTCAGCCGAAATTGACGCGCCGCAAAGGACGTGTTATGAAATAACTTCGGGAGACAAAAATGCGCAGCTAACTAACCATCTGCTGAAGTTTGTGTGAGAAATTATGATTAATCATTTAAAGATGATGTCATAATCATGGAAAAACAATTTAGAATTCAATTTGCCGTTTAAGTTCGTAATTGTCTGGCAAATATTTTCCTCTGGTTTGATGATGTCACAAGGAAATCAATTAAAATTAGCGTGAAGTTTTAGGCGTAAGTGAAAAAAAAAAAAAAAAAAAAAAAAAAAATTTTATACCCAGCAAATTCGAAAGATTTTTGTGAACATTTGACGGCCGATAGTTTCATTTCTTGAAGCAGTTGTGCGCCGACCCCACATGGCTTACCAAGTGCTGTGTTCAAAGCGCGGGTAAAGACGAACCAAAAGCAGGAAAACGATTCGTTCTGATTGGTTAAGCGCGCACGCCACACAAGTTACCTCAACCAATCACTTCTTCAGTGCGTGCGACGCTTTAGTTGTCCACAAATCCCTCTTCATGTTAGCCCTCGCGAAACCTAAAGCCCCGTTCACACTACGCTAGAGGAATGTAAAACCGCAACAATCACCGGTCATTTTGGGTTTGTGTTTCAGGATACCTCGGTCAGGGAAATCACATGATTATTGTGACATCATCGTTTTCGAAAAACCCCGTTTTCAAAAGGTTTTGTCCACACGAAAACGAAAAGCTGGCTTTTTTGAATTTCGAAAAGCTCCGTTTTCGTGACGGATTAGTGTGGACGGTAGGCCTAACCGTCGAAAAAACCCTGCGTTTTCAAATTCCTTCGACCTAGTCTGGACGCTGCCTAAAGGAAAGCCGTACAAAACCCAAATACGAGAATCTTCTCGCGGGCTGTCCACACGTATATTCCCAAGGCAAAGCATGTCTTCCGTTAAGCTTCTTTCACCATTTGTGTATCTCCTTGAGCGCGCACATCACGTTCGACCCTTCGCATTCTTTTGTAACTTCTCGTTCAAACCTGAAAAAAATGGTGACAAGGAAAGACGAAATACTGTTCTACATCCATCCCTATTATTTTGTCACTGTTTTCGTGACTTTGCCCTTTTCTTCAGTTTTCTTCGGTGAAAGCTTTCGAAATCCTAACAGTACAAAGAACCTGACCTGATGAGAATTCTAATAAGACGGCAAAGTAGGTGTTGGGGTAGTAAAGGCAAATTTTCTGTTTTTTCCTTTCTTGCAATTATTTCTGCCTCTGGGTAAAAAAACATCCTGGTCTAAATAAATATTGCCGATAAACGAGGAATAAGGCGAATCCTGTCACCCGATATGTATGGACTTTACTGAAGAAAACTCGAGAAAGCCTCCTGATGAAAGTTTCTCCTTTTGCCCCGCGAAAATTATCTGAATAGGAATTCAGATTCTGAAGCCTCTAACAGGTGTGACTACGCACATGAATGGAAAAATTTACCACAAGTTTACAAAAACTCAATAACGTTTATTCCTTCTTTGCACGCACGCAAAACAAACGAAAAGGACTACTTGTTCCAATAAATTAATCATCATAAACTGTATTTACAGCATGGTGGAACTTCTACAACGACACTCATGCAAACCTATATGTATCACACTGAACGAATGTCATCTCTAGGAACCCAAAGGCCTGGAAAAGAACACACACGCTTATAACTAAGTAGAACTGTAACACAACTGACTAAACAAACAGCACTAAGAAGCTGCTGAAAAACTCTACGTATTAACTCCTCGATTGACCGGTGCCAATCTCTTTTCAATTCCGTTTTCAATAACACGCGAGTATAAAAACTGCAAAAGACTAGCATTAACTCATTTGCAAAAGTACTGTAAAGGAAAAGTCATCTAGCAAGCCTGCAAGAAAAGTACCCAAGGAATTTAGGTCTCTAGTGGTGTTGCTGGCAGGTGTTAAAACACCCACATTGAAACTCTCTTTGAATATCATATTACAAGACATTTACTTCCGCCCAAACCACCCACAACAAACAAATATGAAATTCACATAAAACGTAAAATTTCAAGCTACAGTTCTGTTTTTCCACCCCTCCCTTGTAATTTCCTTCGCAACCTCTATCTGGGTCATCATGCAATGATCATTGGGAAACGTTTTCCATCACAATCCAAGTACACTGTAATGGCTGCAAATAATATTCATTAAAACCTTTTGGCACTCTGATTAAAGACTAAAGCTTAAGCAAGATACTGACCCTCTTTGACCATAAAGAACTTGTAGTGTTCTCTGATCGAAATAACTATTTTTCAACCACGCTATCATGAATAACTTATTAGCAAATATCAACTCCTGTGTTATTCATTATAAATAATTGTTGCTTTGGACCTGGAGGTCCACAATTAAAACACAAAGATCTTAATGAACCTTGTGTGTGATACTGTGATTTATCAGGCCTGCCTGACAAAATCTATTATAACCTCATAATTTGAAAGTGACGCTACTGAGCAGCACCTGAACAGCATGTTTTGACTGAATTTGTGCTATAAAATGATTTGAAAAAAGGAAGTAAAAACACATTCTTGGAAAATTTGACCATTAGCATTATGTCTTCTATTGCATAATTATGGTAAAAGAAAAGATTCAAAAGAGCTTAGTTATTGAATCATAACCTTGTGAATGACTATGTTTGCCCATTAACCCCCTCCCCCTCCCCCCCCCCCCTCCCCCGCCGGGGATTATGAGCAGAGAAGTGAAGAAGTGAATGACTACATTCAAAGACAGACAAGAACCGCAAATATGAGACATAATATTACTTAACTATACTCTAAAGATGAGCCTTGCTTTATGATTGTGCATATTAAGTTAAATTTGCTTATAAAAAGTATTTGATAGCACAGTTACGCCATTTTAGTTTTAATGCAGCTACAGTGTCTTAATTACTTTACGTTACACACAGCACGGCAATATTGAAATTTAAGCTAAACAAATAACTGCCTTGATTTTTGATTAAGTTACAGTCCTTCCATGTAGTATTTCAGAACAACTGCTCAATCTCTATTTCAGCTTTTAAGCTTAGTTATAAAAATTAAAGCTCTCTTACAGAAAAAAAGAAAACATTAATTAAAAGTATTAACTACCTATAAGTAAAAGTAGAGTATTAAAAACAAATTACAGCATTACATAATCACATGTTATTAAACAGTCTAATTTACATTAAGCATTAATGCAATCAAGTAATTATTCTCACAAAAAAAAGGATGTAATTGCCAGCTACATATATATATTGCGTTTCACATTCGAAAGAACCATTACAGGAAATCACTCTGCTTTCAATTCTCAAACTGATATTTGTGCAAAATTAAACACATTGCAAACTAAAAGGCCAATTTTGATGCATAAAAATTCCAACTTGGCCCCAAGGCTTCAGGGAACAACACAAAAGCATTATTAATTATTGATCCCTGTATCTCGACGTGATTCCTTTTGTTTTATTCCCCTAGCCTCAGAGCCACATTAGAATTTTAAAATATCGAAATTGGCCTATTTTAAAGATAGTTAATTTATTATTATCAGGAATAGATCATCTCTTCCAGGTAAAATCCACGTCATCAGTGTGGCCTGGATGAAATTGTCATACTTGAATCAGAAAGGTGTCTTTGTCGACGCCCTGGGTCACCATCTTGCTTGCCACTTTTGTTTCCATTTAAAATGTCTTTTATATGTTGTACAATGAGGCTAATGGCCACTAAAAAGATTTGATAAAAAAAAGAAAAAAAGAGAATTTCTACCTATGACAAAGTTCCTGTCTAAAATAAGTCATATACCAGTAATTAGTCATATCTTCACATCACAAAGTACTAGCCCTGAAAAAGGTCTGATGTTTTGATGCATGTAAGATTCAAATGCTTGTTTGCAGAGTGTAATACTATTGTTAATGCTGCTAATTTGTCTGTGTTATAATGTGTATTAAGAAATGACAACAATCAGGGCCAAAAACTGCTTAAAAGATATTTTCAATGTTCTGTATGAGAGGATTTCATACCTGTATATACTTGCACATATGTATTTAGGAAATGCTGATCAAAATGGACTTCTAACTTAAATTCCAGCATTTATTGCTTGCACATACATGTACATGTACTTGAACCTTGGCCTTCATTCTTGTGATGAAAGTGAAAAGAGTTGCCTTAAGGAATATTTTAAGTATATAACTTTTTACTCTATTACCTGTGTTATCTGACCCTCTTGGTATTATCACATCAGCATACTTTTTTGTCTGAAAATTTTAAACCCATGAGTCAGCTTTATTATATTAGAACATACATACGCGAGCACAGTTGTACTAAAATTGCACATACACGTACTGTATTAATAAAACCGTAACTGGTTAACAAGTGAGTTGAGTATTAAAAACTTACTGGAAGACAAAATTCCTCAAATGCTGGCTTAACAAAATTTGCGTAGGTGGCCAACACTTGCTCAAGATCTCTTCCTCGCTCCTGAGTATCTCGTAACACTGCAATTTAAAGTGGTAAGCAAGTAAGCATGTGTGTAGTGGTGTATGATGGCATTACATGCCATCATACATAAGTATAGCTGAAATTGGCTTGTAATCATACTGACCCATCATCAATATGATGTCAACTTCCCGAAAGACTACAAAAGCGACATTCAACACAATCAGAATTGGTGGATGAACTATTATTTCTTTTATTATTTGTTCTTTTTATTTGATATCAGGGCAGCCTGACATTAATTAATGCCAGGCTATGAGCTAGTGCTGATACTACTTACAGCTGTAGGTAAAAACATAAAGTCTGCATACGGGCCAAGTGGCCCCATCAGGCTGGTGCATTCTCTGGTTTCACTCAATTCAGTAGCATGAAGTGACTCAAGGAGTATTTCTACTCCCCCACGGATGGGGTGCTAGTCCACTGCAGGGTTACCCCCAGCTTTGAGCTTGCTGGTACCTATTTATAATACACCTGGGTGAGAGAGGCACTGTGGGAGTAAAGTGTCTTGCCCAAGAACACAACACAATGCCCCTGACCGGGGCCCGAACCTGGACTCCTCAATCCAGAAGTGAGCATACTCACCATGAGGCCACTGTGCCTCCACACTTACAGCTGTACATTGTTAGTAGTTAAAGTTTTGTAACCACAATACACAACAAGGAGATGTTATTGAAAAGCTCCGGTCTGATGAGTCACTATGACTCATGTTAAATTCTGGTCTTTACTTTGTAAGACACTCTCAAGATTTTCTGAGTGCAAATAACAAGTACAAATGATCATCAATCATGTCATGCATAATACATACCTCTTCTTGATAATCTGGTATCGCTGTCTGTGTCAACAAATAACTTCATATCAAGCATGTCACGAATTTCCTTGAAATAGATTGTTAAGATCCCCTCAAAGAGTATTACATCAGCAGGGTATATTGTGATAGACTCGTTTTGTCTACAAAAGAAACATTAAACAAATATCACTATACAACACAACCAAACTTCTCAAAACTTGGATGGACGACTTCAGAGTGGGAAAGGATCTAGTGAGGTGTGCACTGCGTATTGCCTTGACAGGATAACTGAGTTCAAGATAGAAATGTTCAACTGCATCAATATCTTATTCAAAATTATCATTTTATACTTTAAATATTAGAAAACTAGAGCACCAACAGTATATTAAAGCAGTGGCAGATCTAGAACTTGAGCTAAAGGGGGGGGGGGGGGGGGAAGCGGAGGCAGGGGGTTATTTTTTGGCCTGCCCTGCTGGCTTTTCTTCCTTCTGCAATCCGCCACTGTATTAAAGCAACCAGGTACATTGTAAATTAAAGCAATTATTTTATGTTTCCTCTTTTATCACAGGCAAGTTACCTTGTAGCATTAACAGCATCATATATTGGTATTTTAACAGTTTCACCAGCTTTAGCTTTCCGCAGAGTATCAAGCGTCATCTCATAATCAAAAGCATCTTTAAAAAAGGATTTCACATGTAAGTCACTTAAAATTACACCAATTAAGTAATGATCCCGATAAGAATTGTAGCATTTTCTATTATTCTGTGGCAATAGGCTTTCCCCACATTGAAACTGTTGTGTTTTCATATGGAGAATGTATCAACCGATGGAAAGCAGGTTTATGATATAAAATATATTTTAACTCTATTTTGAAAGGTAGTTTCCTTTGTGTTAAAACATTCAACCAATCACAACAGTGGTGAACAAAGACAATAAAAGCTTCCGATTTCCCAATGTTCCCCACATAGGATTACTGTGGTATTTAGACTCAGAAGAGGTTTTGTTGAAAGGAAGATAGTTGATCAATTACGCATAAATATATATACAGCTGCCTGAAGTTTTGGTAGAGTTTGTTGATTGGGCCAATCAGAATTATGATACAACAATAGCAAAGTTGCACAAAAGTTAGGACCTTTTTGCATTCCTTGCCACGTGGTGCTATCGTTCTTATATTAACACAATCATGCAGTGGAAAGGACATGTTTTGTTCATCGATTATTCCAGTCTCCCTGGCCATTATTTGAAGCAAGCTTTAGCTCTGATGATTTTGGAAAAAAAGTTAGAAGAAATTTACTCTCAATTTTTAAAACCTCCAGATGTTTTGAGCCAAATTTCTGTTCTCCCTGATTTATATTTTTGAAAATAAAATACTAGCATAATGGCCTGGGATATATACAGACTCATGGAGAAGGGTACTGAGCTGCCTTCAGTAAGTCAAAAAGACAGCACTAGATTTTTATGTCAAGCTAAAAAAGGAAACAAGGAAATAAACAATAATATTTTAACAACACTGACAGATGAAGAAAATTATTGCAAAGAAAAACAAATCAGAAGTTTCACCTGGGTGATCAAAGTCAAAATTTCCCACTTTTGCATCCTTAGCTTCGTCTTCCGAAAGTTCTCTGTAAAAGCTGTCCTGACTGACAATCACGACTCTTCTTGATTCTACTCCATCCTGACCCAGCTGTTCCATTATTTTAGAACAAACTGTTGACTATAAACAATTGTGAAAACACATGAAGACCTTTTTCCTTTCAATTGAATCACAAAGGAAGAAGCATGAAGTCTTTTCCTTACAGTTGAAACATTGTTTCACCTTCTACCTTTCAAATAATTTGACATAAATTCAGTGTGCAAGCGACTGTGAAAGCCCTGTTAACTGGTCAGCGGATGTTCGAAACTGTCTAACAGGAAGAGGAGTGAAGGAGTGACGAAGAAAATGTTCCATCCATACCGACAACTTGGAAAATATTACTTTCCAAGTTAAAAGGGAAATAAATTCCGTGTTTTCACTGAGTAATAAAAAAGCTGATGGAAAATTGAAAAATGGGAAATGCAGAAAAAGATAACCCCTGAAAGGAAGCGGCTAGGAATATCGAATTGCGAAGTGTTTTCACTCCAAACTTATATTTCTCTGTTACCATGCTAATGCTATATAAGCTTACAGACCGATTTCACCCGATAAAAATGGTGTAAAGTTTTCCAAACAACTCAGATCAAAACAGTTCGACTATGAGTGATCCATCAACGTGATAACTTAGCTGAGATCAAAGAATCTACCTCAGCTGTTTCAGGCATCAAGCCCACGAATTTCACGAGCCCCACACCAAAGAGAGCGGATATCCTGCCGCAAAATACTTGTTTGACGTTCTCTCAAAGTAGAATGCTATCCACTTAGTACATTCAAGTGTGAAGGTTTACATTTTTACACGTTTACTCCAGGAGCAGATTAAATATTGTTGCGGGTCAAAGCCGGTCAAGTTATTAGCTTGCAGAAACAAGGAAATGAAAGTTTGCAGCACTCTTTTCCCTAAAACACCTTTGCAAAATGACTTGTTAAGTGACTGTTACCTTTCCAGAAGCTGATCCACCAGCAACTCCGATAAGGAACGGTTTTGGAGGAGTGTTCTTTATCAGCTCTCTTCTCACCGGCACAAAGTCAGAAACAGACGCCATCTTTATGACCAACTGATACTGTCAGGGACGGGAGGGACAGGAATTTCCCTTCGACGATTCTGTGACAAATCAGCCAATGGCCCGGCGTGACACGACAACAGTTCACACAATCTCAAAAAATCTTGAATATCTAATAACAAAATGGCTACCCGCGGCGTTTTCTTACGGAAAACCTTGACTTGTTTAATCTCTCGTTCAAACAACCGATTGAGAATGAATTATTTGAACTGTGTTCGCTGCCTGTCGCTGTCGTATGGCACGAAAGCTTCGAAAGCTGGCAGTCCCAAAGAGAAAAACATTTACGATGTTGCGATCGTTGGCGGGGGTGCCATGGGCTCATCTTCGGCTTACTTTCTAGCGAGCAGATTGACACATGAAATGGGTAAAATCTGCGTGATTGAGCGTGATCCTACGGTAAGTGAGGTTTGCTAAGTGTACTGCTTCCTCTAGTCTTTCTACATACCTGCAACTTTTTTCGAGTGTCCTGAGCACTCTCGAAATATATTAGAAAACCTAATGATCTGATAGATAGCTTAAGATACACGCATATGTACCCAAACATAGCTAAACATTTCAGAAGGTATTCCGTTCCGAAGGCGTACCCAAACACATTTCGAACACTACTCCGATCAAGTCTAGGAAGTATTACATAACAACCTCTAGTTGACGTAACCCGGGTGGGGGTGGGGGAGGGGGAATTCCGTTTAAAAAGGACGAGGGTACTCGTCAGAACTTTTGAGAAAAATCCCTAGAAAGTACCAGGATCCTATGGGCGTAGCTTGAAATTTTTCAACCCTAAGAGGTAGCAATTCTAAACCAACACATTAACTGATTACACACTTTTACTGATGAGTTGTGAATTTCTGGTGTAAATGAGACCAAAATTAAAAATCAGTTGATTGTCAAATATCTCTTTTCATATTTTCTTGGCTCAATACCCTAAAAGGTAGTATAAAAGCTCCCATTGTGGACTTTTTGAGGCTGAATTGAGTACCCTAGGAGGTGCCAAAACTGCTTTTTTTAACCCCTAAAGGGTGCAACAAGCACCCCTGTCCTTTCTATATGGGACTCCCCCTCCCCCCTGCATAGCGTCATTTACATGCAATTTCTTTCTTGCATTTATTCGAGCATACATGTTCAATGACCATGTTTCAGTTAGGCAGCAATGGCCCAAATTTTTCAGCTACAACTGTACAATGTTAGTGTGAGAAATTGGTCCGTAGGGCATGAGGACTTGGTGATCTGAGGTGGAAGTTTTTTTAACCCCCTGAATTGAATAAATGAGAAGATACCAACGGTTGTTTAGATTATCTATACACTAGAGTAACCAATGTGATAAAATAAAGTTATAAATTAGTAACCAGAGTAAAATTAGCATAATTTACCACTTGAGATGTACATGTAGTAACGTTGAGGGATATATTTGATAATCTCTGTGTTTCTTTTTTTATTTCATAAAGTACTCAAATGCATCAACAACATTGTCACTTGCATCAATTAGACAGCAGTTCTCCTTGGCTGAAAATGTTCAAATGTCGCAACAGAGCTTTCGATTTCTCTCAGAAATAGACCAACATTTGGCAGTTGAGGGGTGTGACCCCCCTGACATCCAACTCAGGAGACAAGGTTATCTGTTTCTGGCAAGCAAGAATGGGGAAGAAATACTAAAGAAAAATCATGCACTTCAAAGGTAAACTTGTGGAAATACAGAATTATGTATAATTTTGCAGTAAGTACTTTGTAAGTAATTGCATGGTCATGCATGCATAGCCAAAATAATTCAAAAGCAGCTGAAAATCAGCGATACCTCTGAGCACCCTTGGAATACATTCAGAACATGCCGGAACACACCCAAATTGACACACAAAAATATGAAACACCCTGGCACATTATACAGGATTTTGCACGTACATTGAAAGTCCTTGAATTTGAAATCAAAATTTTAAAGACCTTAAAGTCTGACTGAATGATAGGGCCCTTAAATACCTTACAATATCTTGATTGACTGTTTGGCTAATACAATAATTTGTTATGTTACTAATTAGGCAAAAAAAAAACAGTTGTCCACACCCAGCTCATACAATAAGGGAAATGATTTGTTAGCCATTAAGTACCATTGTTCATAGTGGACTGGACTGGAAAAATGTAGATGTGAACAAATCTGTCAGGTTTCACTTAAACCTTAAGTGTCACATACTACATTCAAATGGTATTCTTTTAACTGGATAGAGTCCTTGAAAAATTGGAATTGTGTCCTGGAATTTCCTTGAAATTTAGTCCTTATGAATTTTAAATCCAAAAAGAGTTTGATTCCTGATTTATTGAAAGTCAGAATAGTTTATAACAGAGGATAGTCAGGAATGGACAAAAATATTTATTTCACTTTCCAAATGGGTCTGAATGCCTTAGTGCCGGGGAAATGATTGTCATGCCAATTTAACAGACCAATAATAATTATTTTGAAATATGGCGTGACCTTTAGGGGACTAATAAACAATTGTAAAAAGAAATCACTTTAAAATTCATGCACAAATAACCAATTTCTTTTGTCATTGATAAGTCCCCTAAATCCCAGCATCTGCATTATCAAAAATGGTCCATTAGGAAGTAACTGGATTCATTCAACCTGAGAGGTTTCATAATTTTTAGAACAGAGAGAAAAAAATTCTCCTCTCAGTAATACAACAGTCAGGGGTTAAGTAGATGGAGAGGAGAACACAATTTAATTTATTCCAGGAGCTTAAGAGTGTGACATGATTCTTGTTCTTTTAGAAGCATGTTAGGTTTTTATACATGGAATGAAGTGTCTGGTTAAATCTTGATAACTTGGTAATAGACCTCTTGGCCACTGGGGCAGATACAGGTTTTTGAGAAGGGGTCCTTCAGGAAATGGGACTTCCAGCATTCTCAGGCCAAGTCAGTATGTTGTAATCTATGGCTCTTTTTTTTTTTAATTTAGGGGGTGAAGGACCGAACCCCCTGAGCCCTCTAGATCTACCCCAGGGCCAGTAATCTTTGCTCTTGACTGCAAATCTTAACTGAAAGTATCTTGAAAAATATAGTTTCAGCTAGATATCTAATCTGGGCAGGGCTCAGCTTTGAGATGTTAAATGAAGTTGTCCTCATGACGTGAATAATCTATATTTCAGGAAGTTAGACTGCCATGTCATTCTTCTTTCACCAAGTGAACTCAGTGAGCGATTTCCTTGGATTAACACAGACGGCATCGCACTTGCTTCATTGGGTTAGCATTACAAATTATTATAGGGAGTAATGTACCACAGTGTATTAGCAGAAATTAACATTAATTACAAGCAGTTAACTGAGAGACATCAGGTTTTTTAGTTTATTTAAAAAGAGTACGTAGTACATACTGCAGTATAGTACTGTAGGTTTTGAATTGTGAGACGAAAAGCTTTGTGTAAAAGTTTCTGGCTTAACTGAGTTCCTATGGAATATTTCTAGTACATGTCCACTGTCCCACAAATTTACTCCCTATTGATGAGTAATTACGGGTTTACATGTACCTTGACTGGGCCACACCCAATAGATCAGAACATTTATTTGCTAATGTCATTATAGGGACACAGTCAGCTGGCGCACGTGCACATTAGATACCATTCCATAACCAATTTGATATCACAGAGACACGATCCATACTGTTTCTAACCAAATATGATAAAAATAATATCATAGGACGTGCAAAAGCATGCACACTCAAAAACAGGTTTTTCAGTAAACAATTGAAAATCAAGCAAAACACTGTGAAGATTGAAGCGGATTTCTAGATGTACTTTGATTTCAGGTTGAGGTGAACGTTTTTCAAAATGAAGAAACTAGTGTCCAGGTCAGCACAGTCCCAAAGTTGACAGTGTCCCTTTAAGGTCCATTCTGCACAAAAATCGAGATATACTTGCGCAGTACTCTGCACGCATTGCAGGCCTACAATGGTATTTGCTTCCCAATATTTCAGGTACAGGAAGTGAAGGTTGGTTTGATCCATGGTCTTTACTGAATGCCTTCAAGAGGAAGGCTGTTTCTCTGGACGTGGAATACATAACTGGCGAGGCTGTAGACTTTGATACAGATTACAATGGCCAAATAAACAGCATTAAGGTTTGGACTATCAGAAGAATACCAACTTAAATTACAGCAAACAGTTTATTTTTATATAGTACTTCTTTCCTGTTTTGGAAATGGTGGGGAAGATGGCTGAAACCAAATTTGTAGAGTATTTCATCGCACTGCAAACGTAAAAAAAAAACGTTTAGAAAGACGAGAGGGCGATACTAGCCGGGAATTTGAACTAATTACTGGGAATCGGGATAATCAAAACCATTTCTGGGAAATTCGAGATAAACTATCAGCTAGCGCATTGCAAAAAATATGGGGAGTAGTGGGTCAGTAGTATAGATAATTGAATGATACTTTGAGTAATTAAGGATTTACACCGCAAGTGATATTTGAAAATTCTTTCAAATTACTCTCACCTAAAGGCTCGTGCAGTTATTTTGGGAACGTTTTCAAATGTTACATGTAAGCGTAAGGAAAATCGTTAGTTGCTCGAACTTTCATTCAGATAATCATTTATTATGTAACCGACTGAGAAAATTACAAGTGCGCACGCGTTAAATTTCACCGCAAATTAGAAACTAAAGATAACTTAGCCTGTTTTCGGCCAATCCCAATGAAGTATGTTTCTCTGTTATATAATAACGATAGAAACCCGTTATTGGTTACTAGTCTCTGTTTCATTTGTATTTTCTCTGAACCTGTCGTATCTTTGGGTAGGTGATAACCAGTTCCTCTCCGAATAATGTGCAAACCATCCACTGTGGAGTCGTGGTTAATGCTGCAGGTCCGAAGGCAGGGCATCTCGCAAAGAAGCTTGGGATACATTTACCAGTCGAACCAAGAAAGCGGTGCGTGTTTGTGCTAGATTGCCCAGAAGCACCCGGGAGAGATGAAATGCCGCTTGTTGTTGATTGTACCGGTACATATGTTCGCCCTGAAGGAGGATGTTACATTTCTGGATTGTCTCCAGAGAAAGTAAGTATGATTAGTGCAAACATTCTCCTTCTTATGTAGCCTTACTTTGTTTCTGAAGTTCAAAACATGACGAGCGTTGAAGGGTGGACAGACATGCCAGAAATCACTCTTTTCCTACGGCATTTTTGACACTGAGTCACGAATAAACACCTTGTCTACAAGGCAAAGCAAGTGTTCTGAATAAACTGTTACTGATTTTCTTCGATCAATAGTTGTTCTAATTCGAATAAATCCACGAACAATCGTGGTATATCAGCTTAAGTGTTTCGTTCAATTCACGAATGAAAGGGCAGACACGAACAGACTGGTCTGTGCACTGATGATAATCAAAGAGAGATGATGGACTGTACTTTAATAATAATTTTACACTCCACTGACTCAGTGCCAGATTATCGGCATCCACCAACGCGCTGTTTTTCAAATTTATTGACAAGAGATAGAGACCACTACGAAGAGGTAATTCTAAAACACACCGATTAGCCTTATTTTTTTTACAATGGTGTCGGTTTTTTTCTCCCATTTAGGAGGATGATCATGAATCTTCAGACTTCGAGGTCGACTATGATTTCTTTACAGAGAAAATATGGCCAAATCTGGCTCATAGAATCCCTGCGTTTGAATGCGTCAAGGTGAGATCTGTAGCAACTGGTAAGGCCCATGGTCCTCCCCCGAACTCCTTCTCGGGGAGGAACGTGTAACGGACTTGAGAGAGCAGCGGAATTCAGGTCTAACCCCAGTATTAAATTCGTTGGTACCCATTTATACACCAGAGTCATTTGGAGAGAGCCACTCTGAGTTAAAGTAAAGTATTTTGCCCGCTAAGAACAGGACGCAATGATCCTGATCAGGATTCGAACACGTGCAGCCGATTCAGAGTTCAGCGCGCCTCTTACAACGCAAAGCCTAGGCAAACACATAATCAATAAGATAATCTTATAATGAGCCCACAAACGTTTTATTTTTTGGGGCCCCCTTTGCGCCAGCCGGCGCTATGGGGATGAGTAAGTGAGTGAGTGACATACGTTTTTTCATGCGCGGTTGTTTCGATATACAATTCGGTGTGCGTTTAGTATACATTGTATTTTAATTTCTCTTTGTTGTGTTAGGTCCAGAGCGCCTGGGCCGGCCATTATGAGTACAACACACTGGATCAAAATGCCATTATTGGACGACATCCCCAAATAAGGAATCTTATTTTTGTGAACGGCTTCAGCGGTCATGGTATTCAGCAGTCTCCCTCTGCCGGGCGAGCCGTCAGTGAATTAATCTTGGACGGTGGTTTTCAAACAATTGACCTCACAGCACTTGGTTACGAACGTGTTTTAAGGAATGAACCAATGAGAGAGCTTAACATTGTTTAGTTAGTTAAGTATTAATTTATTTAGTGATTAGCCTGTTCCGGGTGTTCAGTTAGTTGGTGAACCACATGCCGCGTCCGGCGAGGAGTGGTAAGTGGAAGTGAATGTAAGGTTAGGGGTTCCGAACTCACTGAACAAAACGCCGGACTCAAAGCGTGTTTGAACCTAACACTCAGCACCCTCAATGAATTTTGAGTAATTTATTGAAGTTGTACATAACTTAACGCTATTGAATAGCGCGGGAGAGTTGAAGGAAATAAAATATGCATTACTGATAGAGTAAAACAACAAACCGAAACAGTTTTTACTTAATCATTTTTAACCTTAGTTAGCAGTAGATTTTTAATCCTAGTTCTAGTTTTAAACCTTAGTTTTAGTATCACGTTTTTAGCTTTTATTATTTTTGTATTTTAAAACTACCCTCACCCGGACGATCACACTGTACGAACTATGCTAGCTTTGTTAGTTATTTATTGTTAATTTAGTTCACGCAATTGTCCCTGATTTTTCTCCATGCTACAGGGGATTTCAATCACATTTTAAATAAAAGATCAACCGGATAACATTAACTTAACCAACGTTACGATTCCCCATAACACCATTGGCAGTATCAAATCTAAACTTTTTGTACATGTTAGGCAGGTAAGGTAAGGTAAGGTAATTTATTTTACGTCAAGAACACGGGGAGTGGTTGCCCAAGTCTCCCGAGCCAGGGGCTCATGATAAAAGTGTTTGACATACCATGTTAAAAAAAAGATTTAAAAACTATATATTAAAAAATACAAAATTATCATACTATTAATATCTTAAAAAATATGCGTTAAAAATACAATATTGAAAAACGATAAAAATACAACATGTCTATAAAGGAATCATTTAAGACAAGAACTGCATTGGCAGCCACCAAAGTTTGTTGTATTAAGATGATTAATAAAAGCTGGAACGTTTGCTGCATTTTTTGCTGCCGGCGGTAACTGATTCCAAATTCTAGAGATGATATAAGAATACGAGCCGTGGAAGAATCTACTATTGTAAGGGCGTTGTTCTACGTTTAGCCCGCTGCTTCTAAGATTGTATGGCGTGACCCGGGGCTTGAATAAGTTGGTGATATAACGTGGGCCATTTTCTTTAAAACACTTAAAAAATATTATCAGAGATTGTTCAAAACGTCTATGTTCTAGCGTTCTCATGCCCAGCAGTTTGAGTAATGACTCGTAATTAGAAGTTTTCCCCGTGTTCATTACTGTTCGTAGACCGTAGTAGTTAGCGTCTTCCACTTTTTTGTTGAGCGTTTTACCTATACCAATCAGTAAAGAATTACAATACTCAAAATGCGGTATTATAAAGTTCCTGTATAAAAGTAATAAAGTATCTATGGGTACTAAGCGCTTGTGGCGACGAAGTGCGGCAATCTTAGCGTATACTCTTTTCAGCATTACATTTGTGTGCTCTTTGAAAGATAACTTATTGTCCAGACATACTCCAAGGATCTTTAAATGTTCTTTGATATCGATTACGGTGCCATCAAACTCCAAATCGTAATTGTATGTTGAATTCCCAAGAATCATTGCTTGTGTCTTGTCCCCGTTGGCTTGAAGATAGTTGTAGTTAAGCCAGGTAGATAGTTTTTCCGTGTCTTGATTTAAGACGTGTTGAAGCACAAGAGGACTTTCGTCCGCCGTATATTCGGTTGTATCATCCGCGTAGAGGCGGAGGGAAGAGACGGAAACAGATTCGTTCATGTCGTTCATAAAGATGTTAAACAGTAAGGGGCTAAGGAGACTTCCCTGCGGGACGCCGCACTGTAAAAGTGACCAGCTAGAGCACGTATTATTGCATATTACCCTAACAAAACCTAAGAATTTATGGAGTCTAATTGTTTGCCAAGGTATTAAACGCTGGGTGAAGAGGGAAGGGTCGGGGAGCTTTGGCGCTAACTACCAGACTAGCTTTCTTACTATACATATCTCTATAAATCAAGCCCTAACCTCTCCTCTCTCCCCTATACCCCTTGCATGACCTTGCATAAAGCCCCGACCAAACGATCACAACATTTCAACGCAACATATGGCAACATTGTTGGGAGCAACATACGACATGTTGCAAGCGTTTGGCCACCGTGTTGTGACAGTCGGGTGTTGGCTCACATCTGGCCATTTTCAAACTTGAGCCAATAACACACAGCATGCCGCAACACGTCGCAACAGGGAGGACATACGGGCGCAATATGTTGCGCCCAACAATGTTGGAATACGTTGCGTTGAAATGTTGCGATCGTTTGTTCGGGGCTTAACCCAGGGCTGATGTTAACTTAGCTCGGATGGAATCATACTAAGCGTCTTGTATATTGAGGGTCCACAATAGGGTTCTCAAATCCCACTTTCCCGCCCATTTTTCACTGTTAATCCCGCCATCCCGCCCTTTTTTGTCTGGAATCCCGATCCCGCCTACTTTTCAAAGACGTTTCTGCGTTAATTATTATTTTTTTAAATTAATAATTATATACAGGCAAAAACTAACGATAGATAAATCCGACGTTTCAGCTACATCTTGGCGCCATTGTCAAGGGAAACTAATTAAATATGCGATTTCAAGAGTAACTAAGAGTTCAGAGTTTCTAATTTGCATAAGTTAGACAAAGACTTTAGCGCGAACTGAGTCTGATTGTACATTTAAACACGGTCGTAATTGTTTAATGAGTAACATCTCATTAATGAGACAATCAAACTTGTTGTGGCATTTTTTCAACACGCTAAAACAATTGCGAAGGTCATCCGGAATCCTGCCTGCGTGTCTATTATCATAGTGATTGCGTACTGACGAGGTCTTGCTTCTATGTCCATCAACCCGTACGAACAGATGGCCACGGGTGTAACCGACATAACCAGCATCGCACTGGTCACACTTGAAGTTATACACAACGCATTGTTGATCAATGAGCTGAGGCTTAGGTTCGCTTGTCGGGAACTCCTGGGCAATCTTGCGGCTCGTAAACACCGGTTGAACACTGGTCTGCAGCTTCACACTGAGATCTTTCAACTGTGTCTTCACGATATTAGCAGACTCCTGGTCTTTAAAGGGTATGACAACCCGAGTAGTGTTTTCTGTCGTAGATCTGGACCGTAATGAGGGCTGGTCAGCGACCTTTAAATTTAGGAAGGTTTTGACAGTGGAGTCAACAAGGTGCTTGGGATATTTCAGTTTAGAGAAAACAGACTTCAGTCGTTCGCACTCCTCAGTGAAGTAGGACCATGACGAAGACAGGCGATGTGTGCGATCGAGCATAGTTGTCAATAGTCCGCGCTTGTACCTATTATCGACATGACTGTGGTAATGGAGAAGCAGACCACTGTTTGTTGGCTTCACAAACACTTTAGTTTCAATACGAGGCGTTCTGTTTAGGAGTTGAGTACCGAGAAAGGGAAGCATTCCATCATTTTCGACCTCCATACGGGTTGCCGAAAACACACAAGGAGAAATTAGCCATGCGACCAATCCTATCAGCGACTAATACGTATAATTATGCTTTGGCGAAATGGTTGGACAACAAGCTCACACCGTTGTCGTTAAATCAGTACACAGTCACGGACATTTTCGATTTTGTGAACGAACTACCGCGAGACCTCAACATAACACCTGGTGACTTGCTGGTGTCCTATGATGTGTCCTCCTTGTTCACGAATGTACCTTTGGATGAAACCATTACGATTCTCGCAGACAGAG